>NW_022111373.1:73050671-73052422 GCF_000313985.2 Echinops telfairi | reverse complement strand
TGCAATGTCTCCCAGGGAGTAGCAGAGAGAGAGAGGTGTCTTCCACCTCCAAGGAGGAAGTACCAGATTTCCCAGAATTCTCGGGAGAAGGCCAGGCCCACAGAAATCTCATTGGCTATCTCCAGATTGACAGCCTAGACTCCACCCCTACACTCTTAATCCTTAAATTGACACCAGATTAGGTGACTATCACAATGAGATATGGGAGCTCTGGGATAAGCACAGGACACAAGAATGGAGGTGATCTCCATGCAGGTCCATGGGCCCCATCTCGGTACTTGGAGATCCTGAACACGGCTTGGCATGGCCTGAAGCTGATTCTTAGGACACGGAAAGTTGGCCAAGTCTACACAAGCATGATCTGAGTAGACTTATACCCCATGACCCTGGGTCCCTGAGGAGGGCATCTCCATGAGGAGACCACAGAGGATGTTGGCTGCCTCATGAAGAAGAGTCACTTGGACATTCTTAACATGATAATACACACTACTAAAATAGTTGTAGAAAATCTTGCTACCAATAGTAATTACACTAATAAAAAACATTACTACTAGTAGTAGTAGTAATGGTACTGTTTTGATGTACTTTGCAAAGTAGCACCCATTTATTATTATGAACCATTGAATTTACCTCAAAATTTGAATATATTAAGCTTTACAAGGTTTGGATTGTACCTACAGGTTGTATATAAATTGTGTGCTTTTAATCTGGTAAGTGCCTACATTAATGAAGTGTGCTGATCAATTATAGCAGAAGAGAATCAAGGATTTCAATGAAGTAACCTTGGATGGAAAAATGTCAAGAACGAAATGAATTAAAAAAAATGAGTAAGGAAGAGAAGAGCTCTTTAGAAACTACCAGGTAACAGGAAGACATAAGAGGTCCATTTAGAATTCTATAATATCAAACAATATTAACAATAATGACAATAAAATAATTCTAGGAAACATACCCATTACAATTGCATGTTCCCCAAATAATCCAACTAAGAATACATGTTTTGATATACTGACAAATAAGTTACTTATCTTATAAATCTTTAGCCTCCAAACACAAATATGAACATAATAAGCATGAAAAACCATACACATACAGATTTTAAAGACCATAACCAGAAAATAAAAACCAAAATAATTCATCACACAAAAATGAATGAGGATGCAAGAGGAAACCCTGACACTCCAAAATAAACTAAGTATTCTCCATGAAGCAAATAAAGATGCAGGATCGAGGAGGAAAGGAACATAAATCCAGAAAATTTAAATGAGAACAGGAATAAAAAAGAAATGATATTATGAAATAATGTGGGTATATGTGAAAATATTCTACTGAGCTTTTAAAAAAATAATAAAATACATCTTTTTAATATTCATCCTATCTGTTATATTTCTGAATATTTAGTTTTTAAGCAACTTTTTGTTTCCAGGTAGTGCCTTTTTTTCCTTCAAATCATCTTATTGGGGGCTCTTACAGATATTATAACAATCCATAAATCAACTGTATCAAGCAAATGCATACATATGTTGCCATCATCATTTTTTAAAATTATCTATTAAGCCCTTAATATCAGCTCCTCTTTTTACCCCACCCTCCCACACCCTGCCACCCTCATGAACCCTTGATAAATTATACATGTATTTATTCCTCGCCCCCACCCCCACGCCCGCAATAACCTACACTGCCCGCTGTATCCCTTCACTCACGTTTCTGTTATTCAAATTTAGATATGTCTTTTAATTTCACTGACTACA
>NW_022111373.1:73044144-73050497 GCF_000313985.2 Echinops telfairi | reverse complement strand
TAGCAGAATTTGTGAGGTAAAACTGGGGTCATGATAGTGGTGGGGAGGAGGCATTAAATAACCAAGGGAATGTTGTGTGTTTCATTGGTGCTATACTGTACCCTGGCTGACTCATCCCTTCCATGTGACAGAAGGCTGAGGGGATGCCCAATTGTCTCCACTCTGACCCTCTCTTTCACATAGATATAACTGTTTGTTTTGGCTCTTCTGGTACCTGATCCTGTTGACACCTCTTGATCATACCAGGGTGATGTGCTTCTTCCATGGGGCTTTGTTGTTTCCCTGCTCGATGGCTGCTTGTCTAACTTTAAGCCTTTAAAACAGCGGTTCTCAACCTTTGGGGAGTCGTGACCCCTTTGGGGATTGATCAACCCTTTCACAGGGTCGCCTGATTCATAACAGTAGCAAAACTACAGATATGAAGTAGCAACGAAAATAATTTTAGGGTTGGGGGGGTCACCAAAACATGAGGAACTGTACTAAAGGGTCGCGGCATTAAAAAGGTTGAGATCCATTGCTTTAAAACCCCACGTGCTATATCTTTTAATAGCCGAGCACCATCAGCTTTCTTCACCACATTTGCTTATGCACCCGTTTTGTCTTCAGCAATCCTGTTGGAAAGGTGAATATCACGGATTGCCAGGTTATTAGAACAAAGCCTTCTTGTGTTGAGAGAAGACTTAAGTAGAGGCCCAAAGTCCGTCTGCTACATTAATAATTTAACATATAAATATATGTACATAGATCAATACTCCAATCCTTATATATTAACATACCAGAAGATGCTTCTTTTTAAAAACTTAATAATCATTGTTCAAAATAAAAATTCTGTCACTAAAAGAAGTCAATATTTTAGTTACAGTGTAAGTGAAAGGTATATTTTTTCAACTTGCAATTCTTCAGGTTCTGATGAAAAAACAAAATGAAACAAAACAATAACAACAAAACCAAGCTCTAAATGTAGCCTTTCTCTGGAAATTTTATTCTTCATAGATTTTAAAAATAGGTAGGACCTCCATTGATATTTATTCCATTTTGAAATAAGAGTATTTATATGAAATATCAAGTGATAAAATGATAACTACAGAAAGCAGAGTTTTACTGTAATGGCATAAAAAGATATTACTTACTGTGCTTTTATCCTTAAGAAGTTTTTCAATTACTTCAATTAGCATTTCTTTCTGCTCTGGATCAAGGCTAAAATGCAAAATAAAAAAGAACTTAAATTAACCATTTTCCCCTTTGAATTCTAGATTTAAATTATACACTCATCATGTTATTGATGCTGGGTGTTTTAAAGGGGAATGGATAGAGATATGCCAAATTAGAAATGACCAAAAAAATGAATTGAAAGTAAATGAGATGATTTCTCTCTCAGATGCCTTATATTCTTTCCTTCTAAGTTTTTCACATTAACTAAACCCAAATATTAAAGCCATCATAAAGTGCTTTAGAAAGTATTATAAAAGTTCACAAAGTACCATATATACTCGTGTATAAGCCGAGTTTTTCAGCACATTTTTTTTGCAGTTTTTGTGGTAAAAATTAGGTGACTCGGCTGCTATTTGGGTTGGCTTATACTCGAGTATATACAGTAATTGCAACTAAATAAACCACAAATTATTTTACTTTGGGAGGAGGGGGTAAATACTAAGATAGCAATCCGTTTTGAGGATGGATGCCATATTGCCAAAAACAAATATAAATACTTTTAAAACAATAATCTTTTATCAAATTATTTCTAGGAGACATACAGTATAGAGCCTGCTATTTAAGCCTAAGAAAAATTGGAGCAGACTCACCCAAATAGAGAACTGTGAATGAACTGTGTCTTAATAGCAACTCTAAGCATTGAAATACTAATACCAACCAACTAATTTTCCTCCTAGCATAGAGTCTGATTCTTGTTCATGTTTCTGAGCAGTGAAATAATGGGGTTACAAGAGTAAATAAAAAGTGCCCAGTAAAGATGGACCATACTATCAGGTCTACAGAAGGAGTTATGGGGACAAAAAGAAAGGACAACAATGGAGGCAGGATGATCATGGAAGGGTTCCAGCAAGTGTCCCCTATAGTAAATCTTAAGCAACTTGCCTTTGGAGCTCAGTAAAGGAGAAAATATTCTAAGTAGAGATGAAAGAAGAAACAGGTGGCAATGAGATTTTAACCACTCTCAGATAGGGGCCTCATTTCATTGGCAGTCCACCCCAGAGTCTCCTGGTATTGTGGTGACCAAGCGCTCAAAACTACTAACTGAAAGATCCATGGTTCAAACCCACCAGCTGCACTGTGGGAGAAAGACGGGGCAGTCTGCTCCCATAAGGATTTATAGAGCTGCTGGAGTGTAAGTTCAAGGTAGCAAGAGGTCAGAGTTTAGCTTTGAGAGGCAAACTAGAGCCCAGTGATGAAAGGACTTTTAAAACATCATCCTAAGTTTGGATTTGACACTTAAAGTTTACAACAAACAAACAAAAGGTCATTTGGAAGCATTCTGTAATTTAGCCTAATAAAATAAATTTCATTTTTATAGCATGCTATCTTATTAACCATTATAATTTTTAAATATTCATCTTCTTTCAAATTCCAGTCCTAGTTCTCCTACAATCCTAACCAATTCCGATTTCATTGCAGTTTTCATTTCCTGCTAACAACCAATCTATGAATTCTTATGTCAAAGGCATCATTAGTGTCTTTGAATATGCAGAAGTAGCTGGCACTGTGCAGTGAACACTGAACTGCTAACCTCAAGGTCAGTGATTCAAATCCTCTAGCAGCTACGTGTGAGAAGAATAAGGCTGTCTGCTCTGGTAAAGATTCATAAAGCTGGTCAAGCCCTCCACAGGGCCACTATGAATTTGAATTTCAATCAACAGAATAGTGGGTTTGGGGTATTTTGTTTTGTTATGTTTTTGTATATGCATATATATCATGGGCTGATATTTTACTCAACAATTGTTTGGTATACGTTTGGGCTATTTTCCTCTATGTGATGGGTTATTTATAAATATCACATCTACCTTTCTCAGAAATCTAATGTACACAATACTGAATATGCAACCAGAAATACAAACCAGTCTCAACAAAAATTTGTAAACTAATGATAAAAGACAACTCCAAATTATTGCATATCCTTTGATTTAGACAGTATGTTTCCCACCGAAATTGAGGAACTGTTAAGACTGTTTTAGTAAATATCATAACATGGTACAGCATTACATCTAAAATTAATAATTTGTAAAAGAATGATTTAATATAAAATGGCCCTGGAGAAAAATTAGAAGAGGAAGTGAGAAGGAATAAAGATAAAAGATGGGGAAACAATTGGAGAGGATAACACATTTCAGAAAACCATCACACTTTTCTAATATGTACATGCATGTATAAAGAGTCATCCCTGGACAGTGGGCACAGTGACTACACTCAGCTGGTGAGCGAAATGGTAGCAGGCTGAGTCTAGCCAGCAGCCCCTCAAAAGAAGGCCCAGCAACACCCTAGGAAAACGCGACCCTGAAGAGCCCTACGGAGCACTGCTGTGCGATGGCCTGTGTGCCACAAGTCAGAATGCACGCCATGGCTACACACGCAGGAGAAACAAACTCCGTGGATGAGTATGCAAACGCTGAATATTTTAAGTTACAGAATCAATGTATTCTCCCACATCACTTCTCTGCCTTTGGGCTAAGATCAAGTATTACTGAAGGATCATAGTCTCCAACAAGCTCAACTTAAAACCTTACACAAGATCTTCACAACAAAAACAAAATTAAAGGTATCCAAAGAACGTCTGTGGGTGGCTAATAAGAGTCACTAATTTGGCTGAAAGTTGGCTATTTATAAAAGTTCATACACTAAGCCACTAGGGCCTATCATTCCAAAGAGGCAGTGGGTGTTCTGAACAATGCACCTACCTGTACAATTTCTGTATTGCATGGGCGGCATTCTTCCTAACATATGGGGACAAGTCAGCAGAAGCTTCCTTAATTGCGAGCATCATTATTGGCACAATAATAGGCACTCTGATACTAGACAGAACTCTCAAAGCACTTGCACGGATTAGTTGGTTTGGGTCCTAAAAGTAGTACAAAAAGATTCATCAAAATTTCAGGCTTACAATATTTCAAAAGCATCTATATCGCATGATAAACAGGTTCTTATAGGGCATAACATAGCACTAAAGTGGAAAGTTATTAATTTAAAATAATACAGTATAGAAATAAATAAAAGAAATGTTTATTTTTCTAAGTAATGTTTTAACAGCAAGATTAAGTGATGGTTATAATTCTAGTTGATCATTTATCACTCAACATGCGCAACATTTAGTGTTTCATAGCAATCCAACATTGAAGTTATGAATTTAATCTTTTCGAAAGTATTAATGTCATCTCATTCACACTCTCCACAATTAACTGATGAGGTCTTTGACACATAATGCTGATTATACTGCACATACAGAAACAAAGAAAAGTTACAACATGCAAAGCAAGTTGGTTAATGTCATGGATTGCACTGTGTCCCCCAAACAAAATATGTGTGAAACAGGTTGTGCCATAATTCTCAGTGGTTTATCAGTTATGTAATAATGTCATCTGGCAGTTATGCTATGAGGCCCCTGCCCCCCATGTGATCTATTGTGAACAACAAATCAACTGTAAGGGATCAACATTCTTAATCTTGATCCCAACTAAGAGTTTTCTTGGGCTGTGACCCAAGTCACCTTTTGCTTTGCAAGAGCTAGAAGGTGAGAGAAACAAGCAGAGAAGAAATCATTACCACTTAAAAAGCAAACAAGAGCCAAAATGGAAGTGTTTCCTTTGGCCCTGGGTCCCTTAGCTGAGAAGCTCCTCCACCCAGGGAAAGATAAAGACACTTGGAGACTTGCAGGGAGTTCTAGGTCCAAAGGTGTGTTGAAAGGAGGCAAGAACCTTCCGCCAGAGCCAACAGAGTGGAAGCTTTCCCTTACAGCTAGCTTCCAGAATTTAGATGTCTACCCTCCTCAACGGTGAGAGAATAAGTTTGTTTGTTAAAGATATCTATTTGTGGTTATAGCTGCACCAGATAACGGAGACAGTGATAAAATGATTTCTGAAGGATATTTAATGAAACTGTGGGAGGCCTTTTAGCTTTCAGGACACTAACTACTAAGCCAGGGGACGGGATTATTGCTCAAAGAGGCACCCTGGACTGTGCAGAAACACTGGGGCTATTTCCCTACTCACCTTCAGAGCCCGCTGAAAAGTACTTATGGACAACAGTGCCAGATCCTGCTGCTCCTCAGCATAGCGGACCAAGTAAACATAGACCAACTTCTTGATCTGTGTAAACAAAGAGAGAGATAACCACGCTTAACCAGAATACAAACTAAAACTCACCAAACATTTTTTATATGGAGATCCATTCTTAATTGTTCTGAACTAAAGAACTGAACCTGGTCATGACAAGGATTGTAAAATATACTATTTTGTGGAATAATGAATGTCTACAGAAAAGACTTACAAAATAAGCGTCTCAATTAGCGGATTCACAATATCAACATTCTAATCGAATGCCCTTCCTGAGGGAAACACCCATGAGAGTATTGAAATGTGAGGGATACAGCGTATGGAAAGAATGTGGGTCCTATTCACTAACTATGGATGGCATGGGGACTTCGCCTCCTGGAAGGCACTGTTGCTCCTGGTTCTCCTAACTTGGAGTCTGTGGTCATGTTTCCATTCCAGTATTCCTTACATGACACTCTCAGCTGTGTAAGAATAGTCGGTGACAATAATACCAATTTAATATAAGTAAAGTTCTGAAAGGCTGAAAATATCTCCAGGCAGCTCAATCATTAAGTTTATAACAAAATTATGATTGGGAAGGGGGCTGTCAAGACGGGAGACAACGAAAATTAGAATTTGAATGGAAAGACATCACTGCTTCCTTCTGGTCTTACTCTTTAAAGCTTCCTTCTCAAAATTCCTCAGGTGCCACTGCCTGATAGCTTTGATTCTAATGTCAACATAGGTGCACACGTAAAAGCTTGGCAAATATCTAAGGAGCCTAGGAAATGAAAAGAAATCACCAAAAATTACGCTGGAAAGAAAGTGCTACAGAGAGCCATCTTTTACACCATACTAACCAACTTGACTACTTCAAAAGACAACTCTCGCCGGCCTTCTTGCGACTGGGTGATCCAGTGGGCTGCCGTTTAAAACCACCAGCCGTTTGCGGGGACAAAGAGAAGGCTTTCTACTCCAGTAAAGACTGATGGCCTCGGACACCCACGAGGGCAGTTCTGCTCTCTCCCATAGGGTGGCAATGAGTCAGAACAGACTCCATGGACATGTACGCGTTGGGTTCGTGTTTTCTCTCCC
>NW_022111373.1:73004949-73039226 GCF_000313985.2 Echinops telfairi | reverse complement strand
CCTCAGCCCCTCCATGGGAGAGAGAGGAGGCATTCTACTCCTGTGAAGACTCAGAAACTGACAGGGCCATTCTATCCTGCCCTGTAGGGTCGCTATGAATCAGAGTCGCCTGGATGGCATTAAGTTTAAGTAGACTGCAAAGGCATGGTTCAAGTGAGGCTAAAAAGTTGAGAAATTGATATATTTAAATGCTAACAGTGACACTTTCTGGGTGATGGTATTAACCAGGGACCTAGCTCTTTATATCTTTCTGTACTTTTTCATATGAACATCAATTAATTTTGAGTTTAGATAAAATAATATTTACATTTAAAGTGAAGTCTCACCTTGCCTGATGTCTTCAACACAAATAGTACCTTCTTTGATTCTCACAGTAATTTAAGCTTTTTATTCAATAAAATGTCAAACTGGTAATTTTACTCTAAGTTCCCACATCCTGATGCAAAGACAGATTGCTCTTAGGCCTTGGCAACACACAACCATCAGAACTGTCTGGAAGCTGTTGCATACATCAACCTCACCGAGTGAACAAGCTTTTGCAAGTCAACCAATCTGTGACAGCCCCTTGATTCTTATGTTAGCCAATCAGGAACCTAGGCGCTCCAATAAACACACGTCTGAGGACCAATCAATCACTCAACAGCCTCACCGTCATCAAAGTGAGCACGCATCTATGGAAGATGTAAACCCACTTAGTCCCTAAAAGTCCTGAAATTCACCTGCGTCCCCTAAACCAGTGATTCTCAACCTGTGGGTTGCGACCGGGTCACCCGATTCATAACAGTAGCAAAATTAAAGTTATAAAGTAGCAACAAAAATAACTTCATGGTTGGGGGGGGGTCACAAACATGAGGAACTGTATTAAAGGGTCTCGACCTTAGGAAGGTTGAGAACCACTGCCCTAAACACTCTTATCAGACCCACCATCTTTTGTGCTCAAGAAATATTCCCTAAAGAGCAGTCTCCCTGGCCAAGGTTATTTGTTGCCTGTACAAAGGTTGATCCCCACTCAATGGGGACCAGGTAAGACCAGAAAGTAACTAATAAATTCACTGCCTTTTAATTTATATTGAGTGTAAAGTTCCGTCATCTTTCCACACAACCTATCTCAAAGTACCATGATTAGCTCACTGAAGGTCCATTTAGCCAATTTTCCATTGCCAACATTCACTGTAAGTCTCTGTATACACAAGATATGGCTACAGACAGTTTCCTCCTAAATTATTTGAGAAAAAAGTTGAAGATACACATCATTGCCTTTCTTCCCCAAATACATGAGTGTCTGTCTTCTAAGGACAAAGGCATTTTCCAAGATGAGGGCCTTCAAAAAGCTCATGGGAAAATGAAAGGAAGAGATTAGGGATTTTCCCACAAGCATCCTGAAGTCCCCTCAGACAACCACATTAACACAACAACAACGCAGTGGTCATCAGGTCATGTGTGAGTCGTGAAGACCTGGTGTACAGCACCATCAGAACAGAGCCGTGCTCCACAGGGTGTTCAAAGACGGTTCTTTCACAGCTAAGACAGCCAGGCCTTTCTTTCTGCATCTTAGTAGACTCCCCTTCCAACCTTCTTATTAGCAGCCTGGAACCACTCAGAGATTCGCACACGACATTATGATTATTGCCGTATATGCTCGAGTACAAGCCAACCCGAATATCAGCCAAGGCACCTAATTTTACCACAAAAACTGCATTGAAAAAGTGCTGCAAAACTCAGCTTATACACAAGTATATACAGTAATTCAGGAAACTTTATATCAATACAATCCTCCAATCTACTAATACCTCCTTTTCAAAATTTGCTAATAGTGAACCACACATAGTTTAAGTGTTCAGATCTCATTAGTCTGCTTTTATCGGGAGCAGTGCTTCAGCCATTCTTCTCCAGAAGGACTTTGGTCATTCTGGCCGGTGTTCAACGAACTAGGAAATATAGAATATGAAAGAAATAACTCTGACAAGGACTTTAAGTCTTCACTGCAAGTTGTTTATAGCTTCCCAAACAGAACTTACTACACCTTGAACTGCATGAGTCCCTGTACTTCCACCATACTTCTCATTCATTGCTCACAGCTACGCTATGTGTCAGTATCTCCACTTCAGGGAAAGGAACCTACGGCACAGAGACTTAAGGAACTTGCCCCACGATCACAGACCCAGAGCGGCAGAACGAGAATGCACCCTGGAAAGGGCTCTTAGTTATTACTGGTTGTGCATCCTGACAGCACTTCTCCTTAGAGGTTTCTATCAAGGATGCCTACCGAAAGCAGACCACTGCCTCCAGAGTGTTTGAAAGCCATGACCAAATTAAACCACCCAAGAATAAAATTAATTTAAAGTATTAGGTCCTACCTTTTAAAGTACGACAAAATTTTAATTTTATTTCCTAATAACCATGTTATAATAAAAAAAAAAACTATTTAAGTCACTTACTCCCATAAAGAGTTGTGGCCTCAGAAACCCACGGGGACAGTCCTACCTGGTCCTGTACAGTCACTAGGTGGCAGCTTCGACTACATGGCACCGAGTTTGGTTCTTCTACCGACAATAAAATCGCATGTTCACAGTCGGAGGCTAAAGGCTAAAGTGTACCTTGCTTACTCTCAGGATACATTATCATTTCCCTTGCATACGTACTAATCTGGAAACTCTTCATTAAGGTATTATTACTAACAATACAACAACGATCAATTTCTTTTTCTGTGAAGTTTTTTTTGGGCAATTTCGCTCCAAGATTCCCTATCGCTATTTTTAGAACATGGGTAATCACTGCCTTATAGCTGGTTTCAACAACTTCATCTTCAATTGGTTCTGAAGAAAGATACTTCTTTATTGTCATTTATTATTACTGACTTTTTAGTCATCTTTACAAATCTAACCTTTGAGTTGGTGAGTGAAAATCTGAGAATGACAAGGCAAGAAAAGCAAACTATGTACTACAACATTGTATACAGTATATATTACTACCAGTAAGAGATACCACAAAAGAAGAAAAACACAGTTATCGGCATGGTTCCCACCTTTTGTCTGTTTGTCATATGATGGTGGCTTATATGTTGTTGTGATGCTACAAGCTTTATCACTGGTATGTCAAAATCCAGCAGGGTGACCCAAAGCAAACAGGCTGCAGTGGAGCTTCCGCAATTAGAAAAGACTACAAGAGGGAATTAGCCACTGAAAACCTTATGGAGAGAATCAAAACACTGTCAGATTTCGAAGGTCTAATGAAGAGAATGTCAAAGCTAGTGCCAGAAAACAAGACTGTCAGGTCAGAAGGAACTCAAAATATGACGGAAAGCTGCCTCCTCAAAATAGGGTGTACCACAATGACACAGGTAAGAGGAAAGCCTGCAGGGAATAAAGCCTCCAGGCCTTCAATTGCCAATGGGGCACAACTCAAAATGAGAAGAAACACCTAAAAATCTAACAATCAGACCTTGGAACATAGGAAGTATGAATGTGGATATTGGAAGTCATCAAAAATGAAATAAAACACATAAAGATCAATATCTTAGGTGTTCGGCTCAATGGACTGGTACTGACCATTTTGAATCAGAAAATAATATGGTTTCTATGCTGGGACTGAGACAATCAAAAGGAATGGCATTGCATTCATCTTCAAAAGAGGCATTTCAAGATCTATCTTGAAGTAAAAGCTGTCTGTAACAGGATTATATCTATATGCCTTCAAGGAAATCCAATCAGTAGAACTATTATTCAACTTTTATGTACCAACTACTAAGGCTAGTGGTGAAGAAATTGAAGAATTCAACTCCTTTAGTCTGAAATTGATCAAAATTACAATAAAGATGCATTGGTAATTACTGGTAATGGAATGCAAAAGTTGGAAACAAAGAGGAAGGAGCAGTAGTTGGAAAATGTGGTGATAGAAACAAAGCTGGATATCATAGAATTTTGCAAGACCATGGATTTGTTCATAGCAAATACTAGTTTTCAACAACAATAACAGCATGTGGACTACCCCAGATAGAATACGCAGAAATAAAACTGACTACATCTGTGGTTAGAGAAGATACAGAAGCGCAATATCAGCAGCTAAAACAAAGTCAGGGGCTCCCTTTGGAACACACAGTCATCTGTCAAGTTCAAGATGAAGCTGAAGAAAGTGAGAGCAAACCTATGAGAGCCAGATTACTGCTCTGAGTCTAACGCACGTGATTTTTGAGATTACAAGAACATTACTCTTCTTGCTATACTGAAGAGTAAATGACACAAGACTTGATGAGCTGTGGGAAGACATCAAGAACATCATTCATGAAGAAAGTAAAAGGTCATTAAAAAGACAGGGAAGAAAGAAAATATCAACGTGGATGTCAAAAGGCCCTGAGACTTATCATAGATCACTTAAGACACATGAAAGAAATGATGAAGTCAAAGAGCTAAACAGAAAATTTCAAAAGGGGGTTCAGTAAGACAAACTAAAATATAATAAAGTGTACAAAGACCAAGAGTTAGAAAACAAAAAAGGAAGAACATGCTTAGCATATCTTAAACTGAAAGTACTAAAGAAAAAATTCAAGCTTGAGTTGCAATATTGAAAGATTTACAAATAAAATATTGCCTGATGCAGGAGGCATTAAAAAGAAGATAGGAAGACGACACATAGTAACTGTACCATAAAGAACTGGTCAACATTCCCCATTTCAGGAAAGAACCCATGGTACTGAAGAAAAGGACCCCAAGCGGCCATGAAAGCGGGAGGCAAAAACAAGGCTCCAGGACAAGAGACCTGTTTCAACAAGCTGATGCAGCAGTGGAAGCACTCACTCGTCTATGCCAGGAAATGCGGAAGAGAGACACTTGACCAGCTGACTGGATCAGATCCATTCTTTGTACTCATTTGAAAGAAAGGTGACCCAACAGAATGCTCAAATTATAAAGCAATATGACTGATACCTCAGGCAAGTAAAATTTTGCTGAAGATTATCCAAGATCAGTTGTAGCAGTACATTGACAGGGAGCTGCCAGAGGCTCAGGCCGGATCGAGAAGAGGACATGGAACAAAGATTATCATTACTCATATCAGATGGACCTTGGCTGACAGCAGAGAATATCAGGAAGTTGTTCATTTTTGTCAAAGGCATTTGACTGTGTGGATCACAACAAACTATGGATAGCCTTGAGAAGAATGGGAATTCCAGAACACTTACTGTGCTCACGCAGAACTTGCACATGGATCAAGAGAGAGTTCTGAGAACAGAACAAGGAATGGTTTAAAATCAGGAAAGGTATGTGTCAGGGCTGTTTCCTCTCACCATACTTAATTCAAAGTGTGCTAAGCAAATCATCAGAGAAACTATATCATATGAAGCAGAATGTGGGATCTGGATTGGAGGAAGATTTATTAACAACTTGTGATACGCAACTGACACAACCTTGCTTAATGAAAATGAACACGTGAAGCATTTGGTAATGAAGATCAAGGGTTGAAGTCTCCAGCCCTTGGTGGGGATTGCAACTCAATATACAGAAAACCCAAATCCTCACAAGTGGACCAACAGGAAGCATCAAATTAAATGGAGAAAAGACTTAAGTTGTCAAGGATGTTGTCTTTCTTGGATCCGCAATTGATACTTATGGAAGCAGCAGATAAAATAAAGCATTGCATTGGCTACATCTGCTGCACAAGATCTCTTTAAAGTGTTGAAAAGCAGGAATGTTAGCTACTTTCAGGACTGGGGTGTGCCTGACTCAAGCCATGGTATTTTCAACTGCTTCATATGCAAATGAAAGTTGAATATGCAAAAAGGAAGACCAAAGAAGAAGCAATGCATTTGAACTGTGATGCTGGAGAAGATGATTGAAAGCACCACGGACTGCCAAAAGAACAAAGATGTGTTTGGAACAAATGTACGATAGGGACACTTCATCTTAAATACTGTGGACCTGCTGTCAGGAGAGACCAGTATCTGGGGAAGGACATCATGTTTGGTAAAGTAGAGTAACAGCCAAAAGAGCAAGGCCCTGGACAAGATAGACTGACATGACACAGTGGTTCAAACGCGGCACTGGGCTGGGCAGTGTGTCCTCTACTGTACACTGAGCCAGAAACAAGTCAGTGGCACCTAACATCACAACAAGCATAGTTCTTTGTTTTTAGTGGGGAGCTCTTACAGATATTATAACCTTCCCTAATTCAGTTTGGATTGAATTATGTCCCCTTTGTCTATGCGCCTTCACGTCAACTTGATTCAAACACAAATGTACAGTTGCTGCCACCATCATTTTCAAAACACTTTCTTTCTTCTTGAACTCTTTGATATCAGCTTTGATATCAGCTCCCCTTTGTCCCCTCCCTCCCCTCCTCTACCCCCAGGAACCCTTTTTATTATATCATTTATATAATAAATGTTTATACCGTTTATAATTGTTTATATAAAACACACACACACACACACATATATACATATATATAACACATGTATATATGTGTGTGGGGGGGTGTTTTACACCAGTCAATGTATCCATTCACCTACAATTCTGTTATTCAGTCTTCATTGCTATCGATTCCCCTTCCAGCACCCCTCGTTTCCCATACTCTCAGGGAGTCATTTCTTCCATTACTATTTCTGAAGGGTTTATCTATCTTGGTTTTCATGCATCAAACAACCTTAATTATACAAGTGAACATACACAAGTCTCACAAGATTAATGATTTGAAACTAAGACCATCGTAGTAAGGGGAGGAAATATTAAAGAACTGAAGGATATTTATGTGTTTCATCAGTGCTATACTGCACCCTGGTTATATCATCCCTCTGTGTGGCCCTTCCGTGAGGGACTGTCCACTGATCTTACAGGTGGGTTTGGGGTCTCCACTTTGTCCATGCTCCTTCATGTCAATTTGATTGAACAAGCATAGTTCTTCATAATTCTGATATGTCTTATGTTAGAGCCAACCCGAGCTTCCTATTTCTAGTCACAATTAAATTGTTTATACCGTCCTGGGTTAGAATTCCTCAAAGTTCAGGAAACACAGAATAGAAAAACCAAATACATTTGCAATATGTAGTTCTTTAAGAGACTACTTAGATTCAAGTGATGCTATATAAGAACCAAAAAAAAAAAAATGGGCTCCAAAATTAGTGGCAATATTAAAGATGGCAGCACAGTAATCTAAAATAAACCTAACTTTTAAGGTTATGTTTGCATGGAAACATGGCTTCTTTTTTAGTTGCTCTATCACACTTCAATAACACACTTCTATATTTGTTTGGGGTAAATACGCCTTTCTCCACAATTCCACTATAAAGCTCTTAACAGTGCTAGGCAACTTGAAAGGCAGCTACCTGGCCGGTAAACATCTATATTTGTGCCCATTCTAAATAGAGATGACCCAACAGCATTTGCAAATAACTGAACATCTTAACAAGGAAAATTTTACTGAAAATAGTTCAAAAACAGTTGCAATGTTATATAGACAGGGAACTACCAGAAATTCAATCTGGATTCAGAAGAGGATGCAGAAGAATAACATCAATGATGTCTGGTGAATCTCGAATGAAAGAGAGAGTATCATAAATATGTTTACCTGTTTTTATTGTTATTTGTGACTACACGCCACAGCAAAGAATTGGGATTCCAGAACACTTACTTGTGCTCGTGTGGAGCCTATATATAGACCAAGAGGCAGCAGTTCCAACAGGACAGGGGGTGCTGCCTGGTTTAAAATCAGCCAAGGTATGTGCCAGAGCGGTGTCCACTCACCAACCTTATTTCAACTGTCCACTGAATAACCCCAATTCGGACTGTGTGAAAATAGTAAGGCACTGAGAATGGAGGAAAACACTTAACCACATGCGATATGTAGATGATACACCTTACTTGCTGAACACAAGGAGGGCTTGAAGTACGTAAGGATGAAAGTTAAAGACTACATAGCCTTCAGTACAGATTATACTCCATCATACAGAAAACTATCTTCGCAACCGGACCACTAAGTAATATCACAACAAATGGAGAAGATGCTGAAGTTATCAAGAATTTAATATATTTGGATCCACAAGCAAAAACCATGAAGGCAACAGTCAAGAAAACAAACTGTATTTCACTTGGCAAATCTGCTGCAAATGATCTTCTTAAAGTTTTAAAAAGCAAAGATGTTACTCTCGAGGGATAGGACAGGCCTGGACCAAGCCATTGCATTTCCATCATCTCATATGAAAATTAATAAAGAACTAAAAAATAACCAATGCCTTTGAATTATTGTTGATGAAAAATATCGAAATTATTGCCATCTTATACTGACTGAAAAAATATACCATGGGTTTGGTAAAGAATATTGAGTATATCACAACTGCCAAGAACAAACAAATCTGTCTTGGAAGAAGTACAGTCAGAATACTTCTCAGAACAGTGGTTCTCAACCTTCCTGATGCTGCGACCCTTTCATACAGTTCCTCATGTTTTGGTGCCATCCCAACCATAAAATTATTTTCGTTGCTACTTCATTACTGTCATTTTGTTACTGTTATGAATCAGGCGACTCCTGTAAAAGGGCCATTCAACTCCCAAAGGGGTCGCGACCCACAGGTTGAGAACCACTGCCTTAGAAGAAACCATGTAAAGATTTCATCTCATGTACTTTGCACATGCTATCAGAGAACCAGTCCGTGGAGAAGGACATCATGCTTGGTAATGCAGACGGTCTACGCCAAAGAGTATGGCACAGTGAGATGGACTGACACAGGAGCTGCAACAATAGGCTTGAACATAACAATGGAGAGGCGGGCACAGGATTGTGCGGTTTGGTTCTCTTGCACACAGCATAGTATGGATTTGAACCACCTCAACTGGCATCAAACAGCAGCAATCCAACAGTGCTAGAAAGCAATGAACACAGTTGGTTGACTAATAGCACTTTCAACATGCCAAATCAATATACAAGATGTATTTAACTCAGAAATTTCTCCAATCCCCCTTGCAATGAACATAATGGTATACAGTACAGGGACTCTCCTGATTCATCTGAGTACTCCCAGGATCACCACAGTGCCTTGCATATCACACAAAATCAGCATGATCACTTGAATGAAACAGAGTAGCCCCATAACAGATGAAAATCAAAATGTTTTAAGATCTAACTAACTACTGATGGCTACAATTTACTGAATAAATCTAGAAGGATACCAACTACTACAATAAAACAGTATTAGGAAGGTTGACCTCAAAATCTTTTTGGAACCTTTTTTTTAAAAAAAACACTGCTTAAAATATTATTTCTCTTTACTAAGTACTCTCAGATCGACAGTCATTGGGAAGTGTTTAAAAGAAAAATAGGTTAGCAGTGTCCCCCGTACCCCCTACCACCTCTTCCCCCGATCCCCTGCCATCTCTTTCTCAGAAACATCTTTATTTACCACCAAGCAACTATACAGCCAACGTTTAAAGCGGAATCATGAACTTCAGAAAGATGGCTGTAGGCTGGCATCAGCCACTCTGACACACTCGGAACCACAGCTGAGCCCGTAGGCACTGCAATAATTACTCGCTACTGGAGAAGGATTTCTTTTTGTGAGTGTTATGGCAAAAAGCATAACCATATTAAATCACAGAAGGCTGCAAATACTAAATTTGTTCAAATTCTGTTATAAGAATCCATCAATATTGACCACGAGAGGCCTATGCAGTGAATGGCTGCAGGTGTGCAGAGAAAGCCTGCTTTCTCGGAGACCACTCTGTGACCAGAAATGGGAGTACTTAACGCTCCGTGACTACACCAGCCTCTGATCAGTTACCTTCACTCAATGTTACAACACTCCTTGCTGTAAAGCTAATCACAGCAGAGCCCCAGTAGGCTGGGAGAACACAGGCAGATCTGTTTAATTAGTTTATCAATACTAGTACATCAAACTTCATGAGTTATTGACTAAACCTTTGATTATTTTTGTGCTATAGCCACTGATTGCTTAGTAGGTCACTTTTGGTATCATTTGACACCTAATGGCAAGTGACGTACAGCTGAACGGTGTGTAAGGCAGCATGTACTTGGAAAAATAAAAGTTTGCTCTTGATAGCAATGAGACATCAATCGATTCTCTCAACATAAATTTAAGAAGCTTATGTAGGTTTTCACCCAATATTGAAGAATTGGGTGTTTCCAGAAAAACAACAACAGGTATTTTAAGGACAAAAGACATCTGAAACAAACAGACCAATAATTACATTTATAGTAACATTTTTATTACAGAAAATTGGGCAGCACACAAGAATCTAGAGTGTCAAAAGGGAAAAATGAACAAATAAAATCTGTTTTCTGAATGTCTACTGGTAATAATTTTTAATATAAATAGTTTTTAATTAACAAAACCTAGTCAGAAATTTCCTACTTACACCAAGAAACCAAGGGGCCAAGAGGGAACTGATTAATTTCTAAGCACTGGGTCATTTCTATCCACATATAAAACACAGTAAAAATCACACTAACGCCAGACCCTATGCAAAAGGATAGCTGGGTAATCCCAGGCACTGAGGAAGGAGGGAGGAATCACCAAACAGGAAGAGTGGGGCCAAAGGGGGACTGAAGTCAGACCACCTGACTGTGAGTTCTGGCTCTGCCACATTTTCCATTTTACTTTGGTCAGGTGACCTGCTGAGCCACCTCATTCTCTTATCTACAGTACAGATGTTGGGACAACCAACCTCACACAATGATTTGAGAGGGTAAAGTGGTTTTATACTTTTAAGACATTAACAGCCTAGCTCAGGTGGAACCAGCATTCAGACCAAGAGGCAGGGGTTCTAAGAGAACAAGGGGACACTGAGAGATTTAAAATCAGGAAAGGTGGGAGTGTGTTCAGGGATAATCCTCTCGCCACACATTCAACCCGTATATTTAGCAAATAACCCCTGGACACTGGACTATATAAAGAAGAATGAGGCATTAGAGCAGAGAAAGGCTCATTAACAAGCTTCTATATGTAGATAATACAACTTTGCTTCCTGATAGGAAAGAGGACTTAAAGAACTTACTGATAAAGATCAAAGAACACAGCTTTCAGATAGACTGCACATTAACATAAACAAAAATCCTCACAACTGGACCAATAAGCAACATCCTGATAGAAAGAAAAAAGACTGAAGCTTTCGAGCATGTCATTATACTTGAATTCACAATCAATGCTCATTGAAGCAGCAGTCAATAAATCAAAGGGTATATTACTGCATCGGGCAAATCAGCTGCAAAAGATCTCTTTAAATGTTAAAGAGCAAAGATTTCACTTTGAAGCCTGGCTCAAGCATGGTATTTGCAATGGTCTCATATGCATGAGAAAACTGGATAATAAATACAGAAGACCATGCATTTGAATCATGGTGTTGGCAAAGAATATTGAATGTACCATGGACTGCTGACAAAAAGAACCAATCTGTCCTGGAAGAAAATAGTCAGAATCACCCCTGGAAGGAAGGATGGTGAAACCTCATCTCGTGTACTTTGGCCATGTTATTGGGAGGAACCATGCTATCAAGCCAGACACCACACTTGGTGAAGTCAATGAGATGGACTGACACAGTGCACAGTGACATGGTGCACAGTGGGTTCAAATGTAACACCTGTGTGGAGGCGTAGGAACCAGCTAACAAGTCAGAACCAACTCAACTGGCACCTAGCAACAGCGGCAGCCTAGAAATCATTTCTCCATCTTCCCTATTCAATATCCAACTTTCACATGTATATGAGGTGACTGACAATGCCATGGCTTATATCAGGTGCAGCTTGATCCTCAAAATGACATCCTTGCTCTTTAACACTTACAAAAGGTCTTGTACAGAAGATTTGCCAAAATCATATGGATTCAAGCAAGATGAACTCCTTAACTTCAGTGTTTACCCAAGGTAGACGAGTCAAAAATGATTTCAGGATAACTCTTCATTTTGGTAGTAAAATTCATAATTTACTAACAGAAAAACGAAATATAATTTTAAATATATTTTAAAAATGCATTTAAAGCATATGTCTTTAAAATTCCATAAAATAAATTGTTCTAATACAAGATACGAAAATTTTATTATATGGAAATATGCATCCTAGAAATTTTATAGTATTTATATCACATTTACTTTTCTGGATTTTAAACATGTAAGTGCAAAATAATTTAAGCTACAAATGAGGAAAATTTATCAGAGACTGTCAGCATGTTAAAACAGCTATGATGTTTATGAATAATTTTAATGACAATAGTAGGTGAATAAAGTGTGAAATCTTACCTATTTAAACAAAAATTCTATTGTTATTCTCAAGTCATGGTTATTTCATTGACGCTACTTGTCATGCAAGCATATATTCAATCTTTTCATTGTAACATGCCTCTTTTTCAAAGTAAACTTAAGCACTGATTTGCGATCTCTATTAATATTTGGCTCACTTAAATATTATAAAATACTGCCACAATTTTAGCCCTAGACTAACAAAGAACTAAGTGTCACTGAGTAGATTTCAACTCAGAATGACCCTGTAGGGCGGTGTATATATAGCTTTTGGGCTGTGACATGAAAACCTTATGCTGAGTGAATTAAATCAGACACAAAAGAACTACTACCATATATACTCGAGTATAAACTGACCCAAATATCTGCTGAGGCACCTAATTTTACCACAAAAACTTCATTAAAATTGTGCTGGAAAACTCGGCTTATACTTGACTATATATGGTATTATACAATCCAGCTTCAATGAAATATCTAAACCAAACCAAACTCATTGTTGTTGAGTCTGTTCCAACTCACAATAATCCTACAGGACAGAACAGAATTAGTGCATTTGAAGAGTGTGGTGAGGAATACTGCAAGTACCAAGGACTGCTTAAAGGACAAACCCTTGTGTCTTGAGAGAAGAATGGCCAGTGCTCTTTGGGGCAAGGCTGGCGAGACTTGGCCTTACATACTTTGGAAATGGTGTCAAGAAAGACCAGTTCCTGAAGAAGGACATGATGCTTGGTAGAAGAGCAGCGAAAACGAGAAAGGCCCTCAGAGGTGGACTCGACACCGTGGCTGCAACAACGGGCTCCGGCATAGGAACAATTGTAAGGATAACACGAGTCCAGGGAGTGCTCTGTTCTGTTTTGCCGAAGGTCACTCACTATGGGTCGGAACCAACTTGATGGCCCCCAAACAGTAGAAGTGTTCCACTGGGTTTCCAAGTCGGTAACTCTCTACAGGCACAGCAAGCCTCGTCTTTCTCTTGTGGGGTAGCTGGAGGGCTTGAACCTCCAAGCTTGAGGTTAGCAATGCAATAATTAACCCATTATGCCACCAAGCTCCTAATAAAATACCGAGAATAAACAAAAATGTATGAAGACCAACGTGGTTACTGAGGCCTTGGGAAAAGACGGAATGAGAGGACTCATGAAGGAGTACTGGTTTTCTGTTTGGAATGATTTAAAACTCTGGAAAATGGACAGTGATGGTGGCACCCCGATTATCGGGAATGTCAATAATATCATTTAATTGTACAATTCAAAATGGCTAATAAGCAAACTTTCTGTTATGTATATTTTAGCACACTCGCACGCGTGCGTGCACGTGTGTGTGCACACACACTTAAAAAAAATGAACGCTGACAATTGGGAGAAGTTGAAGGTCGCTCCCAGCGCCCTAGCACAGTCAATCTCTATCGATCCCCTACAACGCCTGACAGGATAACCCAAAGGCACCCAAAAGGGAACTCAAACAGCCCCTCCTGCTCTCTCTCAAGCTCCCACCAGTTTCAACCTGTTCTCTCACTCTCCATCCTTGGAACCCTCAGCCTCCCACTGCCATGGAGCCAGCTGCTTCCTAGGCCACACCTATCATTCGTTTAGGCCTCCCTACGAATTACCAGACTTCCACCCCAGCCATCCTCAATGTCTTCAACCTCCCTACAGCAATTTCTGTAACACACCACGAACCCGAGGTCTTCACTGAATCACCTCCCCCCATGCCTCTGAGGTAGGTCACGCCAAAGGCTCTCCTCTGGCCGCTGTCTGCCCCCTCTCCATAATCACATTCACGTCCCCAGCTCCAATGCTAGAAACAGCTCTCAATCCTGTCTCTCTTGGCTTTATCGCCAAATACAATCCCAAATGACTGAAAATTAGCTCTGGCTGCATATTCCACCTTGACAAATAAATCTGTGAATCAATACTGAAGAATGCATAGAAAGTGGGCAACAGCTCTAAGTATGTAAGTGTAAAGACTTGCATAACACCAAAAAATGTGTAGACCCTGGATCGTTCCCCCTCCCACCCCCAACGGTTGCATTGGTATAGAATTCACAAACCATACAATTCAATGGCTCAGTCACATCAGGAAGAGTTACATAATCATCACCACCATCAGTTTTAGAATATTTTCTTCACTCTTGTACTCATTGTTATTATCTGCCCATTTCCCCCTAACTTCCCCGGCCATGCCACCAAGGAACTATGTCTCTATAGATTTACTTATCCTGAATTTCATATACAGAAAAACAAACAAAAATAAGAATAACAAACAGATAAAAACCTCAATCAAAAAGAAAACAGAAAATACTAAAAACTAGAATAAATTTAATAGATCATAGGGAGATCAAATGATAGTGTTGCTAAATTCTAACATAACTGCATCTGCAACAATCCACTTCCAATTGCATTCTGGGTGTCTTTTTTAATACATTGATACAATGGTGCTCTGGTGGTACAATGGCTAAGCATTAAGTGGTTAACTGAAAAGGTGGTAGTTCAAACACAACAACAGTTGAGAGAAAAAAACCTGCCAAATCTTCTCCCACAATGATAACACCTACGAGATCCCTACGGGGCATGATCTGGATCTAACCTCTCATGACAGGTCTCTGTAAATTAAAATCAACGTGATTTTAACAACAGATCTCACATAATAAATATGATGCCCACTGTTGTTGTTGTTGTTGTTGTTGTTGTTGTTGTTGTTAGGTGCCACGGAGTCAGCTCCGACCCATAGTGACCCTAGGCACAATAGAATGAAACAGTGCACGGTGCTGTGCCAGCCTCATAATTGTTCCTAAGTCTGAGTCCATTGATTGATGCAGCCACTGCTTCAATCCATCTAGTCAGGGTTCTTCCTCTTTTTTGCCGCCCCTTCACTTTATGGAGTATACTGTCCTTCTCCAGGAACTGGTCTCTTCTGACAATATGTCCAAAGTATGTAAAGACAAAGTCTTGCCAACCTCGCCTCTAAGGAGCACTCTGGCCTTAAGTTCTTCTAAGACAGATTGGTTTGTTCTTTTAGCGGTCCCAAGTACTTTCAATATTCTTCTCCAGCACCAAAATTAAAATGTTTCAGTTATTCTATGGTCTCCCATCATCAACATCAAATGTGTATATGATGCAGTGGAAAACACCATTGCTTGGGTCAGGCGCACCTTAGTCCTTCAAGTAACATCCTTGTTCTTCGATATTCTAAAGAGCTCTGGGCAGCAGATTTACCTGATGCAACACATTTTCAGATCATGCTGCTTCCAGGAGCATTGATTGTGGATCCAAATAGAAACAAAATCTTTGACAACTTCAACCTCATTTGCCTTCATATAATCCAGCATCTCTGATGATTCGCTCAGCACACAGAGTGAACAAGTATGGTGAGAGGATACAACCCTGATGCACACCTTTCCTGATTTTGAACCATGCAGTATTTATTCCCTTGTTATGTTCTCACAACTGCCTCTTGATCCATGCACAAGTTCCACATGAGCACAATCAAGTGTTCTGGAATTCCCATTCTTCTCAAGGTGATCCACAGTTTATTATGGTCCACACGGTCGAACGCTTTGCATACTCAATGAAACACAAGTAAACATCTTTCTGGGATTCTCTGATTTGAGCCAAGATCCATCTGACATCAGCAATATTCTCCCTTGTTCCACATCCTCGTTTTAATCTGGCCTGAACATCTGGCGGTTCTGCCAATGTATTATCTTAAGTAAAATGTTACCCCAGTTAATTCATGTAAAGTGCTTAGAACAATGCAAACAAACAATAAGTGCACTGGTGGCACAGTGGGTTAATCACTAGACTACTAACAACAAGGTCAGCAGTTCAAAACCACCAGCTGTCCTCAAGAGAAAGATGAGGCTTTCTATTCCGGCAAAGAGTTAAGAGTTTCAGAAACCCACAGGTGCATTTGACCCTTTTCTGTAGGGTGGCTATGAATTGGCATCTACTCCATGGCAATGGGTGACTATAATTATTATGAAACACGATATTTAGCATTATACCTTAAACACTATCTGTAATGTATAACATATAATATGCCGTTTTTTATACACCTGCTGTATTTCATGATTTGGGGCTGGACATCCCAATATATCAAAGAAAGGAACAAGCTCACATGTGTCTGAAATAATAAATATCAGACTGTTAGGCAAAGCTGATGTACTAGATGAGAAGACATATAAGATTCCGAAGACAGTGTTAGTGTAGGCTCCTGCAGAAACCATGCTACATTAAACTCACTGTACCAATGCCAAATCAATTTCATTTCCAATCAGCTTGCATGCCAAAGTAGGAGGACCACTGTTCCAGACTGCTCATACTGAGCTAGCACATTTCCTAGGGCAAAGCCTTATCAGGACGAACATCAATTAGGTCTGTCATAAGATACCATTTTTCTGGTTAATTTTGCTGGCAAGAGTACTGGAGATATTTAACACTATTAACCCCCAAAACACAACTTCACTAGCAAAACAGTGACCGTTCCATATTTGAAATATAGGATCAAAGTTACAAAAGCAACGTTCCCCTAAAATAAGGCGCCTAGTCTGCTTGTCCTCTCTTCCTTGAGCTGGTAGAACCAGGGCCTCCTGGTGCAGAAAGTTGCTGTTCGGTGGTCATTTGGTTCTCTCAGCTACCAACTACATGGCACACGGTAGCAGTAACACGTGCTCAAAATTTAGTTTTTTTAATAAAGCGTACGGGGGAAAGTGGAGAAAATTCTATCAATTGTTTTCCCCCTCCTATAGTGAGGAAGGAATACTGTCATTCCAGCCCAGAGTTCAGAAAACAGAATTCTACTCAGATAAAGGAAATTCATCCCATCTACAAATACATACTGAGTGCCTGGGATATCCCAGCACAGTCTGCTGTAAACCCTGGGAAATATCCCAAGTCACAAAGACCCACTGTCTGGGTCTGTTTCCCCGGACACTAGCTTAGAAATCAGTAGCAAGAGCTGAATTTAAACTGAGCGGCAGGACCAGGTTAAAACTCAACTTCCTGTCGCTCACCCCAGTGAATTAAAGTCATTTTTGCCTTTCACATTCCTGAGCAAAGCTCCAGAGCTAGGATTATGCCTGCTTTTTGTCGTACTTCACCGACACCGCATGGTACTTAGCACTTTCAAGTACCTTGCGTTGATTTGAAAGCAACTGTAGCAACAAAGCAAGGCCTGCGTGAACACGCACCTCGATGTTCTTACTGGCCACGTTCTTCACAACGGCAGGAAACAGTTCGGACGCATTTTTCCCTCTGGCCACCATCTGAAAAATAAAAGGGTTGCATGACGGTGAAACGCTTTTTGTGTTTTGTTTTTTTTTAATTAATTATTTGGAAATAAAACAGGCAGTCTGGGAAATCCTAGGTACATTAACTATATCCAAGGTTGCATCAACATATAAACTATGGTGGATTGGCAGCAGGGAGAGAAATAACTTCATTTCACATAAACCAATTTTCCCTTTGCTTTCTTGTCATAGGCTCCCTACTTCTCCATCTGAGGTAGTTAGTTTATTGTGCCAGCCTGGCCGATAAACACACGTGGGATTAATTGAAGGGCAGAGAGATAAATGGCTTGGTGAGCCTCGCCTTTCTTGTCTCTCGTTCTTTGAACATCGGACCAGTGTGCTGCTGCCTTGCCTGTTCTGTGCCTCAATTTGCAAGCTACACTACCTGTGGGACACCTAACCTGTGGACTGTGTCACTGTAATTTGAGGGTCCTTCAAGACCTGCTTCACCACACAATTGGAATTTACATCTCTTGAGCTGGAGACTGACTGTGGGTGACCTGACTGGCTGTTGGTGACCTGCCTGGCTATTTGCTGCCGGTGCCCGGAGAAGCTGAATCTCTCTACAGAGGACTACCTGGCGGCCCTCAAGACTTGAAGGACTGCCAGTGTCTCACAACTGTCTAACACATTTGAATTGTACTGAGATATTTGTACTGCTTTATAATTTAACTGTTTATTTCTTGTGTTATATATCTGTCTATCTATATAACTTCTTTACAATTTAACTGTTTATTTCTTGTTATATATCTATCTATCTATCTGTATAACTGCTCTATAATTTAACTGTATATTTCTTGTGTTCTATATCTATCTGTATAACTGCTTTATAATTTAACTGTTTATTTCTTTTGTTCTATATCTATCTATATAAATATGTATATATTTATATATAATTATTAGCAATCTGGTTTTGTCTCTCTAGAGAACTCTGTCTAACACACCATCATTTTTCAGAATCCCGTTCACTGAGACTTTGTCCTGCGTCCCCCAAGGTTCTGTGCACCATCTTCTCAAGTTCTGCTGTTCTTCACTCTTTGAACCTGCTAGGATTTCATTTATACTTGTGATTTAACCCTCAGCTCTATGGGGGGTGAATTCCCCAAACAGTACTGCTGAAATAAATTCTTAGCACAAAGTTCACACCTCTAACTAGGTGAATGTCGTTTCCTGCCAAAATTGTCCAATATAAAATCGAACTCATCTTTCACAGTGTAGTGTTTTTCCTGTTTGAACTTCTGATTTCTACTAATTCTTTGAGGTATCAGACAGCAAAGAAAGAGTGTAGCCTCTTTGCACACATAAAGTTGACTCCAAAACACCCAGTTGCCAGAGTTGGTCTGACTCAGGGCAATCCCATGTGTCCTACAAAGTAGCGCCTGGCTTCACACTGTTTTCCAGACGAGAACCTTTGAGGGGCTGATTGCCAGGTCTTTCTTCCAAGGTTCCTCTGGGTGGAATTGAACACTCATTTTTTCTTAGTGGTGCTTTCCCAGTTGTGCCACTGGGGACACTTTTACATTAGCTGACGCTGTGTGTCAGTTGGTCGATCCCGTCTTATAACATCCTCCTATGGTAGATTAGAATTGTCCCAGAGGGTGTCCTACGCGATCATCACCAGGGCTTCTCTCCCTCGGGGCCGCTGGTGGATTTAACTTGCCAGCTTTTCAGACAGTGCGATGGCGCCACCACATCTCCGTGCATATTGACTGTAGTTGTTATGTGCATCGACCAGTTCTGATTCACAGTGGCCCTACGTACTACAGAACCAAGCGCTGCCTGAGCCTGTGTCACCCTCACCACTGTTGCAGTCACTCTGTCAATCCCTCTTTGACAGTGACCCTCCACTTTATCAAGCAGGATGTCCTTCTCTGGGAACTGGTCTCTCCTGACAACAAGTTCAAGGACATGAGATGAAGTCTCATCCTCTATGCATCTAACCTAATGACCAGACGTCCCGCTTTTTGGTGTTTTAAAAAAAGTTCAGATTTTTTGAAAGAATGCACGACAAGCTAGGGAACGGTTTATTTGGTCCATATAGACCAAATTTTTAATCAAGAACCCCTCCCACCTCTCCGGTCAATGGTGTCCCACTTTAAATCTGGTCACCTTAATCTAAGCAGCATTCTGGTCACACATACTTGTTCCAAGAGAGATTTATTTGTTCTTCTGGAAGTTCATGGTACTTTCAATATTCGTCATTAATACCATAACTCAGATGTACCAATTTCTCTCGTTCTCCTTATTCGTTGTCCAGCTTTCACATGAATATGAGGGCAGTGAAAATATCATGGCTTGCATGAGAAACATTACGGTCCTCAATGTGACATCTCTGCTCTTTGATACTTCAAAGAGGTCTTGTACAACAGATTTGCCCAGTGGAATACATTGTTTGACTGGTGCTTCCATGAGCACTGGTTTTGGATCCAAGTAAAATGAAATCCGGGCTTCAATCTTTATTTATGATGATGCTGTCCTGCAGTCCAGTTGAGCGGATTTGGGTTTTCTTGACATTGGGTTATAACCCACACTGAAAGCTGTAGTTTCTTATCTTCATCAGTAAGTGCTTCAGAGTACAACTTCCCCAGTGGGTTTTCAAAGTCCTAAATCTTTACAGAAGCAGACTAGATGTTTCCTGGAGAGTGGCTAATGGGTTCAGTTCCCAGGCAAATAATTAATCATTGTGCCACCAGACCAGGTCCTAAATGAAGAATACCAAAATTACTGCCATCAAGTAGATGCCAACTCATAATGACCCTATCTGTAGGACAAGGTAGAACTGCCCCTGTGGGTTCCAAGACTGTAACTCCTAAGAATAGGGAAGGGATAAATATTCTCTAAAGCCCCTAGAACCCACCAGCCACTCCACTGGAGGACGAGGCTTTTACTCCCATAAACAGTTACAGCCCTGGAAACCCACAGGGCAGTTCTACCCTGCTCTATGAGGTTACTATGGATCAGAACCAAAGCAGTGGCAGTGAGTCTGGTTTTTGTTATTTTCCCTTTGGAGGGCCCTATCCATTCAGTTGTCCAGTGATTTTCTAAAATCAGCTACCATCACCTAATTATCAAAACCCAAGGCTTCTGGAACTTTGTTCTTTAGAAGGCTGTTCAAAAAGATTTTCATATTGGGAGGGGGGAATGACTACGGTCAAGTTCATCTAATAATATAGTATACTAAGAACTAATTTAGGCCTTGAGGATACAATCATGAATACTACGAAGTTCTTACATGAATGAAGTTTATCTTTTAATGGGGGTGGGGGACTATGGGGCAAAGCAAGAGGGGCGCAATAAGCAAATGAATATAAAATGTGAGGCCATAACAGAAGTTGGTATTGTGGAGGAAAAATACACTGGAAAGGACTGCAGCAGGGTGAGCGTTACCAGGCATATGTTACATAAGATGGTCCAGCCTTCATTTTGAAGCAGCAACTCAACGGAAATGAGGACGTTGGAAGCTTGCAACTATCTAAGGAAACAGAATTGTAAGCATAGCCTGTTCTAGAAATAAAAGCATAGTAACTATTAAATTACTGCTAATTTTCCTAAAGCAAATAATATCCTACTGAATAGCCTGTAATGCATATTACTTTGAAGTAACAGAACTCAATCATTTTAATTATAGGAATTTTCAAAGAAATTATCAGAGAAAGTTTCAAATTTGCTCATTATTCCATAACAGCAAAAGTAAGACTACTCCAAGGAAGACATTCAAGCCCAAACACTTACTTAACAAAGAAGTACATCTCAAATTTCCAGTAACTCACCACAGTTCACCAATCAAAGGTAAAACATGGAAATCCACTACAAACATGAAGCCAGTGTGTTTCAGAAATAACAAGTAACGTAATATATGCGTGTTTTGACTTCAGGCCTGCTGTGTAGTAACTGAATGTAAGGCTCTGAACTTGGAAGTTTTTCTCCCCTAAGGACACTTTGATATATATGAGACTACTATTCAACCTATAAGACAGTGAAGAATTACCCCACGATTCTTAAGCCGCTCTAGATATTACCCAAGAAAGATATAAAATGAACTGACTATCATTATGGGGTCTCACTGCTAGCTAGTGCTGATGAGATTCTCTGTTGAATCCTAGGACTACCAACTGTGAAAGATAAGTCAGTTGTGCGCTGCCAGCATTTCTATCTATTTTAGAATGCAATATGTAAAACAAACACGTAACAGGTAAAGTCCTGGAGGATAAAATTTAGAAATGTTTAAAGGTTGTTAGCTATGAAGCAAAGGCCTTAAAACTACACTGTGATAATAAGACAGGATAACATTCCAGTTCAAGGCTCATGAACCCCAAATTATAAAGAGGAGTTGAAAATTTTCAAATTACTTTAGGAAAAGAAATTCTGAGACCAACAATAAAATTCTGCTGACTGAGCACAGAAAACGACATATACTCAAAAGATGTGTTACCACACGCGTGAATGAACACACCAGAGCGCAAAATTTTAAAATCAAATTTTAAAGTTTCCAGAACAGACAAATGGCACTAATTAGAAATCAAATGTTAAAATAGACCAAAGTAATGGAGAGCAAGCAACTGTCACATGAGCAGGCTGAACATACGTTTTCCAACAAAGTGAATCTTGCTCGTCTAACAGAAAAGGTCGCTAGCAAACAGTGTGCTGAGATTACTGTCAGTGTCGAGTCAGCTCTAACTCATCCTGACCCTGCATGGGCAGCAGAGGGAAGTGCGCACTGCCTGTTCCTGTGCCTTCCTCACAAGCATTGCGTTGGAACCCACTGGGGCAGCCATTGGGTCAATCCATCTCCTTGAGGGTTGTCCTCGTTTTGTTATCCCTCGATTTTATAAACCATGATGTCCTTCTCCGGGGACTGACCTTTTCTGGTAACAGGTCCAAAGAATGTGAGATGAAGTCTCGCCATCCCGTTCTAAAGAACATTCTGGCTGTGCCTCCTTCCTCCAAGACAGTTCTGTTGGTTCTTCTGGCAGTCCAAGGTACTTTTAATATTCTTAAACGCCATGACTCATTTCTATCAGTTCTTCATTTTCCCTTATTCGGTGTGCAGCTTTCAAATGCATATTGGCCAAGTGGAAGCACCATGTCTTGGGTCACATGGCCCTTAGTCCTTAAAGTGGCATCTTGCTCTTTAACACTTTGAATAGATCTTGTTCAGATATTCTCAGTGCAATATGTCATTTGCTTGTCCTTTGACTATCATGTGCATGAGTGTTAACTGTGGCTATAAATAAAATTAAATACTTAACAACTTCAATCTCTTCTCCATTTATCATCAAGTTGGTTATTGATCCAGTTGAAAGGGTTTTTGTTTCCGTTAGATTGAGTTATAATTCATACTGAAGGCTGTAGTCTTGAGGTTCATCAAGTGCTTCAACACGTCCTCACTTTCAGCAAGCAAGACCGTCCCCTGCATTTTCAGGTTGTAAATAAGCTTTCTTCCCATCCTGAGACCACATTCTTCTCCATAGCCCATTTTCTTGGACTACTTGTTCACCATAGAGATTGATTAAGTGACAGGATACAATCCTGATGCACACTTTTCTTGATTTAAAACCAGATAATATTACCTTGTTCAGCTTGAACAACTGCCTCTTGGTCTGATAGGTTCATCAGAAGCACAATTCTGGGTTGTCCATTTCTCTCAATGTTATCCCTAGTTTGTTATGATCCACACTGTCAAATGCATTGGCAAAGTCATTAAAACGCAGTAAACAACTTTCTGATATTCTCTGTTTTCAACCAAAATCCATCTGACGTCAGGTGTGATATGCATATCCCTTGTTCTACATTCTCTTCTAAATATAGCTTTAATTTTTGGTAGCTCTCTGTCAATTTTCTGCTGTAATTATTTTAAAATTATCCTCAAGCAAAATTTCAATTGCATATAATATTAATATTGTCCAATAATTTCTGCATTCTATAGAGTCCACCTTTCTCTGGGATGGGCACAAATATAGATCTCTTTCTGATGGCTGACCAGGGAGTGGTTTTCCAAATGCCATGGCACAGACTGGAGAGTAAGTACTTCCAGGACTGCATCAGACTGTTGAAAGTAAAACGAGAGCAAGTTGCTCGATACTCGCCTAGAGGGAAAAATGCGTACTACGAAAGCTCTCCTCTGCCCAGTGCAATTCCTGGTTTTGGGGTGGGGATGGGGGGTACCAGCGCATAGATGTGACAACGATTTACACCCAAAATACAAAATAACTCTTAGAACTCAATAATATGACAACCATCCCCATAAAACAGGGGCAAAATATATGAACAAATACTGCATGGCACAAAAATTACACAGTCAATAACCCTATTGGGGAAAATAATGAAACTCCTCGCCATTAGAGAAATTTAGACAATGAAATGTCACTACCCAGCCTCTGGAATGGTTAAAATTAACATCTGACCACACCACATTGTCCTCTGAGCAACATAACAAATCAGAAAACAAAACTCACTGCCACCATAGGCCAGGGTCGAACTGCCTCTGTGGGTTTCCAAGACTACAACTCTACGGGAGTGGAAAGTCCTGTCTTTCTCCTGGAGCAGCTGATGGTTTTGAACTGCTGACTTGCAGATCACAGCCCAACGCATAGCCAGGGCTCCTCAAGCAACATACAGACCCCAAAAAGACAATCCACTACAAACAATATTTACATTACCGTTAGTGTTCAATCTAGATCATCTTCTATCAATATACATAGACAAATGAAAATCATCAAATCTAGATGAAAACAGCATAAATGACTCCATGAAACCTCAAAATTTAAAGAAAATGAAAAACTAGTGCATACTCCAACAGAAAAGAGTACATTTTAAAGCAAGAGAAATTTGTGATACTAATACTTCTACCAAGCTGCTAAGACACAAAGCCCTATGTCAGCGGTTCTCAACCTGTGGGTCGCGACCCCTTTTCACAGGAGTCACCTGATTCATAACAGTAGCAAAATTACAGTTATGAAGTAGCAACGAAATAATGTTATGGTTGGGGGGGTCCCCACAACATGAGGAACTGTATTAAGGGTGACGGCATGTGGAAGGTGTGGAACCCCTGTCCTAGGCTTGAGGGGATGCAAAGAGTAGGGAGATGAATGTTAAAGAGCAAGAAGGTATTCTTCTGAGTGGGTGATGAAAAATGCTCCAGTTTTTGTGACGACGCCCACCTCTGTGACTATACTAAACAACAGTGAACTATACACTGAGGGAACTGAATATGGTATGCAAAATATATCTCAGTAAAACTGTAACCAAATAATAAAAGTGAACTCTGGGTTCTGTCGGAGAGGAGAGGGGCAGTGACTCAAGCAAGAAGTGGATTTTAAAGATTAAGGTCAGGACCATGCTGCAAACATCTGCCTGCCTTCCCTGACTCTCGCTTACCCTGTAACTACACCTTGAAATTACCTTCCCCACCTACTTCCCGAGACTAACTTTCCTCATACTTACACTGGGTATGACCTCACAGAATCGCCAAGAAAACGAGCAACGTCTTCTTAGTGAATTGCCAAACGAAGTGAGTACTGATTTAGATTAGCTGTGGTCTTTCACTCTGCCACCCACTGTGATAGATGGCTAATGGTCTGTTTGGGAGGAAAGACAGGGAGGGGGTAGCAGAGGAAGGTGGACAAGGTGTGTGCTGGGTAAGGGAAGTATTGTGTTCCGTTATACTGTATACTGTTCAACACAGCACCTCTCTGTTGTTTTAAGCTGATCGACTCTGCTTTTATATGCCCCATTTCAGGAACTCCTGTCTTATGAGCACTGTGGTCTGAGGCCCTATTTCCACCCTTCCTTAATGATGCTGACACCAATGGATCACCTCCTGAAGAACACAGACCCTCTCACCGACCCTTCTGGACAGATGGAAAAGAGCACAAACCAGTTATCAGACGAAAGGAAACAGAAAAGGTCAGAGCAGAAGTGAGTGACATGGAAAGCAAAAACAAAAGACTCAACGAAAGTAGGAGTTACTTTATTTGAGAGAATCCACAAAACTGACAAGCCGCTTGCCAAAATCACAAAGGATAAACATGAGAAGATGTAAAGAGCCAAACAATTAGAAATGAAATGGGTAACATAACAGAATTTCATTAGAGGATCTTAACAAAATGTTATGAAAAATTATATTCCAACAAATTTGAAATCCTCAGAGAAAAGCAAAAATTTCTAGAAGCCCACTACTTCCCTAAACTAAGACAAACAGAAGTATGAAATTGAAACTTCCATAAAAACAGGTAAAATGAAAAAGATCATAAAAAACTCCCAACCAAAGAGCCCAGCTCTATGATCTCGATGGAGAATTCTACCAAACATTCAGAGACGCGCTGACACCAACGTCTAGTGAAGCACGGGTACTCCTTCCTTTTTCTGACCCTTCTCTTCTGTCTCTTCCCAGGATTAAGATAGGATTAAGTCCTGACCTCAGTGCAGGTCTGAACCAAGTCACACTCTTTGGAGGTACTTCATCTTGCTTGAATCCACAATCATTGCTCATGCGGCTTCAGTCAAGAAATCAAATTGCATTAGTGAATATGGTGCAGAAGACCTCTTTACAGGGTTGAAAAGCAAGGATGTTACTTTGAGGACTAAGGTGGGCCTGACCCAAGCCACTGCATTTTCAATCGCCTCGCGTACATGAAACTTGGACATTGAAGAAGGAAGTCCAAAGAAGAATCGATGCATTTGAATTATGGTGCTGGTGAAAAATACTGAAAGTACCATGGACTGCTAAAGGGGAAAGTCGATCTGTACTGGAAGAAGTAAGGCATGAATGCTCCTTAGAGGCAAGGATGGCAAAACTTTGTCTTACAAACTTTGGACATGTGATCAGGAAAGACCAGTCCCTGGAGAAGGACATGCTTGGTAAAGAAGGGCAGTGAAACAAAGGCCCTCAAGAAGATGGATTGACACCCCGGCTGCAATGATGGGCTCAAGCATGGGAACACTTGTGAGGATGGCGCAGGACCAGGAGTGTTTCATTCTGTTGTGCATAGGGTTGCTATGGGTCAAAACTGACTGGATGGCTCCTAGCAACAACAGGTAACAATTTAGGATCAGAAAGGACTCACAACACAGTTCTTCTATCAGGACAGACTCAGCCATGCCTATGGGCATGCCTCCTGCTGGCCTCAGGGTCTTTCCGTCCTAAGTGCCCTTGGTCCCTGCCAGGTGCTTGGGCAATTGTTACAAAGGTCTTTTTACTTTGTGAATACGTGCTTAGAGGTAGCTACAGGGACAGTGAATTATTTAACATGGTTCTTCTAGCCCAGTGGTTCTCAACCTTCCTAATGCCACGACCCTTTAATACAGTTCCTCATGTTGTGGCGACCCCCAACCATAAAATTATTTTCGTTGCTACTTCATAGCTGTAATTTTGCTACTGTTATGAATCGGGTGACCCTTATAAAAGGGTCGTTCAACCCTCAAAGGGGCCACGACCCACAAGGTGAGAACTGCTGTTTTAGCCAAAGTCTCCAACTCTCACCAAACCACCTTTCCTTGCATGGAAAAAAGTCAGGGAAGATACTGCTAGAATTCACCTGTGAGTAACTGTGAATAGGATTTCCTGGGTGCCATTCAGCTTTGTATAAATGAGCCATTTGAGAAGCAAGCAGGAGAATCTCATTACAGAAGCACCAGGAGCAGAACATGTCCTCTGGTCCCGAGGCCCCAGTGCAGTGAACCTCCTTGATCTAGCAGAACCAAGAGCCAGAGCAATGAACAGAGTGATGGACTTCCCAATCCATATGGCAAATAAAGCAGAGTGCTTTTGTGCAGGAGGTTGATTTGTGGAGTTAAGTGCCTCTGGGCATTTAATTGGGAAAGTTGGGCTTACTGACCCAAAGAAGTGATGCCGAGTCTTACTGGAGTGGGGTATCTCTGGGTACTTAATTCAGGGAGCTGGGTTGGCTGACCCAAGGAGCTTGGGCGGAATGCCTCCAGGATGAGGCTCAGAGCAGTGTGATGCTAGGCTAGATTTACTACAAATGTTGGAGCATTTATTAGCAGACTGTAACAACTTGACCCTGAGCATTTCTCACTGGCATTACAACGTAACTTCCTTAATAAAGCCTTTGATCATGAACTTTGTGAGTTCTGGGGAACAATGGATCTTCCAACCCAGAGAAGTAAAATAGAGAACATTAATTCAGACATTTATGGCACTCAGCTCTCTCGCTGTGGAGCAGGGGTCCTCAAACTTTTAAACAGTTCACTGTCCCTCAGACCCGTTGGAGGGCCGGACTATAGTTTAAAAAAACTATGAACAAATTCCTATGCACAATGCACATGTCTTATTTTGAATTAAAAAACAAAACGGGGCAAAAACATCCGGCGGGCCAGATAAATGTCCTCGGTGGGCCACATGTGGCCCGTGGCCGTAGTTTGAGGATGCCTGCTGTGGAGGATGGAAAACCCACCTTTCTGTCTCTGGCTGGTTTAGCTCCCTCAGCTGGCACTACTTCTTGCTTGTTTCATCCTGTGGATCAAGGGGGTTCGGTGCAGGGCTCTCAGGTATAACGGCTGTGCCCATTCCTAGCTCTTCTCATGTGTTGGCACTGAAATTTCCCTCTGCCTCAGCTTATTCCTAGCACGATGGAAAAACTGACCAATCTCAACATGAGGCCTCCTAGCATCTTATTTGCATCGTCCTACCCTTACATGGGTATCATGTACCCTGCTTACATCATTAGCAAGCTATCCAATCTCCTTGGCGGGCCACAGGAATCTCACATTTACAAAGTCACACACAGTCATTCAATAGGAGTTACAAAAACAGTGACTAGAAAGGCAGTATTAAGTAATCCACTACATCGCAAAAGCTTTCTGTGATTTTATAGTAATACTATGACTTACCCTTGTCCTTGTTTATGTAAAAATGTATCAGGTATCAGGCATCATCAGAACAAAAAATCTTACCATAGTAAATGAGGAGGGGGAGTGCGGAGTGGAAACCCAAAGCCCATTTGTAGGCCACTGGAGATCCCCTTGCAGAGGGGTCTTGGGGAGGAGATGAGCCAGACAGAGTGCGATGTAGCAAGGATGAAAAATACAACTTTCCTCTAGTTCCTAAATGCTTCTTCCACCGCCACTCCCCTGCCCCCACTATCATGATCCGAACTCTACCTTGCAAGTCTGGCTAGACCAGAGGATGTACACTGGTACAGATAGGAACTGGAAATACAGGGAATCCAGGGCAGATGATCCCTTCAGGACCAGTGGTGTGAGTGACAACACTGGGAGCGTAGAGGGAGGGTGGGTTGGAACAGGGGAACGGATTATAAAGATCTACATGTGATCTCCTCCCTGGGGGACGGACAACAGAAAAGTAGGTGAAGGGAGATGTCGGACAGAGCAAGATATGACAAAATAATAATTTATAAATTATCAAGGGTTCATGAGGGAGGGGCGAGCGGGAAGGGAGGGGGAAAATGAGGACCTAATGCCAGGGGCTTAAGTGGAGAGGAAATGTTTTGAGAATGATGAGGGCAATGAATGTACAAATGTGCTTTAAACAATTGATGAATGTATGGATGGTGATAAGAGTTGTAGGAGCCCCTACAACACACACCCTTAAGAGTTTTAGACATACAGCTCTAGGTCTGTATCCTAGTCATTAAAAACATGAGTTGATATCAATATCACCAATTCAAATCCAACAACACAGGTCTAACTATTTCTTTTTCTGTATCTGGAGCCCTGGTGGCACTCTCAAGTAAGCAATAGACTGCTAATTTCAAGGTCCAAGGTTCAAACCCATTAGTTACTCTGCAGGAGAAAGAGGAAAAATGAGGACCTGATGTTGGGGGTTTAAGTGGAGAGAAAATGTTTTGAGAAACGATGTACAAATGCACTTTACACAATTGATATGTGTATGGATTGCGATAACAGTTGCATGAGCCCCTAATAAAATGTTAAAAAAAAAAAAAAGACTTAGTCTTTGGAACCCTGTAGGGCTGCTATTGGTAAGAATCAACTTGATGGCAGTGGATTTAGTTTGGGGTTTGGGTCTTTCTTAGTGAGAAATTTGACTTCTATTATCCTTAATATATTTACCAACTTGATCAATCCCTTCATTTGTAGTAAATCTAGCCTAGCATCTCTGCTACCACACCTACCCCATAGGGAAGCCCTCTGCTTTTATTAGGTTCTGACTCCCCATCCTGAATAGCCCCCACGTGGTTGTCTTCTCCTTGCTTTGACTACAGCACCCTTCACATGAATGTCCTCCCCACCCACTCAGGCTCGGATACTTGTGAGGCCATGTAGCTGTCTGTTTTGCTGGGCCCCATCCTAATGACTTTAAGATTCAATTGCTCAGTAAAAGAATAAAAGAGAACTATATATTCAAGTAGTATTTACATTAAGAAAAGGCAGTTCAGCATTAAGAAAGTGACTCATTAGGATTTTGAGGGGTTGTTTTTAATAACACAGTAAAATACATTATCCGGTTAATTTTTTTAATTTGTGGTTAATTTTTTAAATTTGTGGCAATTAGATGCAAAGCAATATCTTCAGTTTAACAGAAATCAATCTATTTGGTATCTGTAAGATACATTATAACACAGTAAAACATCAAACACATTTTCAGCAACAAGACAGCGATACCTCCTCCCACCCTTACTATTCAACACCATAAAATTTCATACAAAGCTCAATGCCAAGGAGTCTATTTCAACTCCTAGTGACCCTATAGGACAGAGAAGAACAGCCCTGTGGGTTTCCAAGACTAACTCTACAGGAGTGACTCCCATCTTTCTCCCTTGGGAGCAGCTGGTGGTTTTGAACTGCTGACCTTGCAGTTAGCAGCCCAACATGTAACCTACTATATTACCAGAGCTCCACTCAACAGCAATCCAAAGATACAAGAAAAATGAATATTGGTATATATCTTAAAATAAATCTGTCCTAACTTCTACTAATATTAGTATTCAAAAATATCAGTGTAATGAAGAGGGCCATTCGGAATAGCAACCAACATTAATGAAGAATACACAACACCTTGCAGATCTTTTTTGTAAATTGGAGCTAGCAACCTCTGACGTTTGGGTCAGCTACAAGTATGCTATCTTTTGCACATTCCGTGTTCCAAACTCTCTCTGAGGATTCCTGCTCTGTGACGTTTTTGCTGACATCACTTGTTTTTTTAACTGGAAGATATTTACTGGATTTGGCCCAAGCACTGTTTCCTTTCTTGATGTTAATAAGTTCCTCTTCATTAAGCCTCTCCAGAGACCTATGTAGTTTCTCCAATATTGGCAGTGACAACAAGCACACAGTCATCTATTTCTCCTAGAACGACGTTTACATTTGATCCGAATTTCACTTTCAGTGTTAACACTTTGCATTTCTTTGCTCATTTTTATTACTTTCATCTTTGTTGAATAAATTCTTCTTTCAAGTCTCTGTTTTGTAAAAGGTGACATGGCTTTCTCATTGGGAAATGAAAGCATGTATACACTCTACTGTCAACGTCTGAACTGGGAATAATGGGTACCTGTCATCTGTTTTCTGCCTGCAATTGCGACCTACAATCACTGAGAAAACTGACCATGATTGGCCACTGATGGGTACATTTCTTACACAGTTCACGAAAGAGCTGGCAGTGAAGTGTGTACCATATGCAATTGCTCAGTTAATAAGCCAGGGAACTCAAAGCGGAACCATGTTATTGGTAGACTGGTGTTATTGAACTACCCTGTGGTGGAGGAAATTTGTGTCTAAGCGAGCTATGTGAGGCAAGATCTGCATGCCCGTGAATGCCACTGCAAATGAAAGATAACAGTAACAAATTTGTTAAAAAAAGGAAAAAAGCTAGATTCTTTTAAAGAGGAATCCTCAAAACTTCCCTGACATTGGCACAGAGCATACATCTGAATGCAAGGATCACTTACAGGTACAGTCAAACCCAACTGCCATCGAGTAGGGATGCAGGCACTGCATGGATCCTATACGACGTGGTGGAACTGCCCCCGTGAGTTTCTAAGAGCGTGGCTGCTTCCGGGAGCAGAAAGACTCCTCTTACTGCCCTGGAGCCGCTGGTGGTTTCTAGCTGCGGACCCTGCCGGTAGAAGCCCGAAGTGTAACCCTAGACTACCAGCGACAATGAGTCTTTGATTTTCCCACCACCTCACTGTTCAACAGAACACAATGATGGAAGAACATACTGATAGCGTGGCCATCTTTCAGGTTCAGGTCTACTCTGCACACTGAGTCAAACGGACTAGATGGGAACTAACAACAACCATCTTTTCTACGTGAAATGTGCCCTTTGAGAAATCAGCCCCTGTGGCTTTCTTGGGCTGCGAGTCTTTATGGAGAAGAAAGGATCATCTTTTTTTCAGCGAGCAGCTGATGTACTTGAAACACCTACCTGTGCCCAGCCGCCCACTACGCCCCCAGAGCTCCTTCACTCTACTGCAGGGATGCAAATGGACAAGAAAGGAAGACGGAGTGTCTAGTCTGTCCTGCAGGGTCACTATGAGTCAGAATCGACTCAGTGGCTAGGTTCCAACTCATAGTTTCCATACACACACAGCAGAACTGCCTCATAGGATCCGCAAGGCTGTCATCTTTACAGAAGCAGAATGCCATATCTTTCTCCCTCTAAGCAGGTGGGGGTGTGAAACACTGATATTTCAGTTGGCAGCCATGCAATTTAACCACGGAGCAACCAGGGCTCCTCATCCACTGTCCAAACATTGGAGAATTCATATTTTACCTACCCCAACAATTCTCTTCATTGCATCCAATTTTGCAGAATCCTTGTTGCTCTCCAACATTTGCTTTAGGTCTTCATTTCTATTATAAAAGAGAAGAAAAGGACATTCTGTATGTTTTTCTTTAATTATACTTTTTTTTTTTTTTTTTTGCTAAAGAACAGATTTTATTTTCCCTTTCCCATCCCACCCCCCAAAAACCACTAAAATTGCACACGGCACAGTAATTCAGCACACGATAGAAACGGGGAGATAAGCAATCGGTCATCTCAGGGGTACTTGAGAAGGTGCACTGGGGTGGACGTCAACTGCCCTCCACAGAAGGCATTAGCCCAGAGAAACCGCGGGTCAGAGAAGAGCTCAGGCCCTGGGAGCATTTAGAATGGAAATGTGATTTGCCTCTCTGTAAATGGAGCAACACCCAATTCTATTCCAAGCTCAGTTTAAGGTAACACTGCTAGGGTTCCTAATTGGAGAGAGGATTATTGTAAAGGTAAATTTAATATGTTAACTTTCACTTTAGGGTCTCCATTTAAATTGTGTTGCAAGTGGAGGGGGGAATGAGGGAGGGCGAGGGCAAAATTTCGAATTCTCCTGCAGACCAAAAATATTCTCTGAAATGTAGACATTGTATCTATCGGTTCACCATGAACTCAGCAGCTTTTAGGAGAACTGATGTCTACAAATGTCCAAGTACTTCCAATCGATGGTCAAAATCAGGGTGAAGGGCGGTGGCCCTTCAGAACAGGTACTGGAGAAAGAACTCTGATGCGAAACAGGATTCTGATCGATATTTAGAGAGGATCTCTCAGTATTCTGAAACGGCCTCCCAACTCCGAATGGCCCTTGAGCACAATCTAAAATATGCTTGCACTTCTCCTTCCAGGTCCGTTGGCTCTCGTGAGTTTACATTCCAGTGACTTAGAGTTGACCTAACTGTACCAGCAGAGCAGGGTTTGAGGGCTGCCCCTTCATATCGAAACGCAGTGCAGAGGAAACCATTCGGAGACAGCTGGGAAATGCATCTTGCTTCTAGATGGTTCTGTACCAGGGGCCTTCGCCAAGGTAGACAGGCTTGTTCATTCAGAACCTCCTAGAACCGGGCGCCCTTGAGCCACCTGCAGACCATAGGGGCACCTCTGACCCTTGAGAAAGTTTCCTTGGACACAGTCCTGCCTGTCCCGACAACCTGCACTTTAGACATTCAAGGAAAACACCTTTTGTCTCGTCGTCTGGGAGGGGGGTGCAAAGGATGGAGTATCGGGGAGACAGTTCGAGCTCAGAGCCAGTCCCTAGGAAAGCAAGTGGCAGTTGAACATCAAAGATGCACGCACCTTCCTAACTGCAGCCAATCCTGTCTCTGCTGACCTGGCAGTTCCCACGGCTGGGGGCTTGCAGCCCACCCCGGAGGCTCTCCAAGGCACCATGAGTCTCTGTGGCGGCCAGTGGCCCCTGGGCAGTCCCTCGGCAGGTCTCCGCCCCCACCACGCTCTTCTGTGGGAGCAAAGGGCAGGGACAGGGCCCCGGCCTTGCTCGGAGCCACAGCTGAGGCGGAGCTTCTCGCAGATTCTTGGCAGATGCGTGGCTGAGCAGCTGGTTGTTTCCAGCGATAACATCTCAATTGGTGAGTTTCCATTTACATCCAACGCAGGTGGGTTCGCCCAGAGAGGTATGTCTGCCCGGCAAGGGTGCTCCTTCCGGGTTCTCTCCTGGTGTCCTCGGAACAGTCTGTCTGGGCCAGCGCCCCGCCACCCCTCGGCCTGGGCTGGGCAGATGTCGAGCACCCCTCTGCCATCCTTCATCCTGGGTGCTCGCTCCCTGATGCTGGGGGCACGCTGTGGTCGTGGTCAGAAGCCGTTGGTCAGTGGATCTCAATATGAACCTGCAGGCAGACGTTGAGCATCATGGACGCCACGATGTACAGGTAGGGGAAGTTGATGCGCAGCCGCCAAGCCAGGTCGAAGAAGATGAGCAGCGTGCGGGTCAGCCCCTTGCAGAAGACCCCATAGGAGCGGGCGGCGGCCGAGCGCAACAGCCGGACAG
>NW_022111373.1:73001702-73004149 GCF_000313985.2 Echinops telfairi | reverse complement strand
ATGGGTTAATGTTGGACTTGTGGGCTTGGGCAGCATTGGGTTGGGATGTCTTCTTGATGTGCACTTAACCTTTATATAAAATTCTCTCTTATACATGAGTTTCTGTGGATTTGTTTCTCTAAAGTACCCAGACTAACATACCCATCAATGGAATGTGTGTGTGTGTGTGCACACATACACATACATAAATGTATACTGCTCCTGAGTTCTGTAAACAATATCATTGAAAACACAGGTGTGTGGATTCTCTCATGTCTTTCACAGAACCATCAGAGAAAGGGGGAAAGAAAAATTCCAGAGCTAAAACATTTTCATATGTCCCAAACAAAAACATTTCTTCAGAATATGTCAAGAAAGGACTCTAATTAAAAGCTACTGATATCTAGGTGGGACAAGAGGAAAAGTAAAAGGAAACAGAGGAAAGAACTAGGGGGCAAAGGGCATTTATAGAGGTCTAAATACAGCCATGTACATGTGTAAATATATTTATAACAATAAGGAAATAGATCTATGTATATATATTTATGTGTTACATATTAAGGTAGCATATGGACATTAGGCCTCTACTCAAGTACTCCTTCAACACACAAACACTTTGTTCTAATAACCTGGCATTCTGTGATGCTCAACTTCTCGACACAATCACTGAAGACACAATGAGTGCAAAAGCAAATGTGGTGAAGAAAACTGATGGTGCCCAGCTATCAAAAGATATAGCGTCTGGCGTCTTAAAGGCTTAGGCTTGAAGATAAACAAGAGGCCATCTAACTGAGAAGCAACAAAGTCCACATGGAAGCAGCACACCAGCCTGTGTGATCATGAGGTGTCGATGGGATCAGGTTTCAGGCATCAAAGACATAAAGTCATATCAGTGGGAATGAGGGGAGAGTGTGGAGTGGAGACCCAAAGCCCATCTGTAGACAATTGGACATCCCTGTACCGAAGGGTCACAGGGAAGAGACGAGCCAGGCAGGGTGCCAGTATAGCATCAATGAAATGTACAACTTTCCTCTAGTTCTTTAATGCTTCCTCTGCCCCACTATCATGATCCCAATTCTACCTTGCAAACTTGGCTAGACCAGAGCATGTACACGGGTACAAATAAGAGCTGGAAACACAGGGAATCCAGGACAGATAAACCCCTCAGGACCAATAATGAGTAGCAATACCAAGAGGGTAAGGGAAGGTGGGGTAGAAAGGGGAAACCGATGACAAGGATCTACATATAACATATGTACTTATCTCCCTGGGGGACAGACAACAGAAAAGTGGGTGAAGGGAGACGTCGGGCAGTGTAAGACATGAAAAAATAATAATTTATGAATTAGCAAGGGTTCATGAGGGAGGGTAGGGAGGAGAGAAGGGGGTAAAAATGAGGAGCCAATACCAAGGACTGAAGTAGAAAGAAAATGTTTTGAAAATAATGATGGCAACAAATGTGCCTGACACAATGAATGGATGGATGGATGGACGGACGGTGAAAAGAGTTCTACGAGTCCCGAATAAAGTGATTTTTTAAAAAGAAGAAGAAAAGTTATTGACATCATCCTTTTTATTGCACTCCTCCTTCAATAAGAAAAGAATGGAAACATCAGAACAGGTAGTTCCCGGAAAAGGTTATCATGCTTGGTGAAGTAGAGGGGCAGCAAAAAAGATGACGACTTTTGGCAAGATGGTTTGACACGGTGGCTGCAAAAATGGCTCAAACATAAGATCAATTGTGAGAATGGTGCAGGACCACCTGGTGTTCTGTCCCCTGTACATGGGGTATCTATGAGTAGGAGCCGACTCAACGGCACCTTGCCAACAATGATGCCCAATGGCCTGGGTAAAGGGCCCGGCAGACGATGACGGCTACTAAGTAAGAAAAGCAAGAGGCGCACGAGGCAGAGAGAGGCCAGTGACTGTGACCATGTGTCTTCTGCATAGAGGTGCCCATCAAGCAAAGCCTGAGGGAAATTAACGCACACCACACACACAAACTACAAAAGGTAAATACCAGAGTGGAAAAGATCGTTGGTAATTAATTTAATACTCTAGGAACAAACAAGTTTAACCTTCCTGGGTAGTACAAAAAATATGAAATAGAGCAGATCAAATTTATAAAAAAAAGAAATGAAGGTCTGTAGATGTGTGGGTGATAAAACCCAAACTGGCCATCGCTTCCAACTCACAGCGATACTAACAGAACAGAGCACATGTGCTCCTTACGTTCTCTGAGAACGTCAACCTTACGAGGCAAACAGCAGAGCAGCTAGTGGGTTTGAACTACTGACCTTGAGGTTAGCTGCCCAAAGCTTAATCCACAGAGGAAGTCCAAGTGTCAGTACAGGAGAAGGTAGTATCCATGATACCACAGAACAGACATTTCACTTTTGTTGGAAATTGGTAAAGACAATACAAATCAATGAAAAAAATATATTTATAGACAATCCTGATATATCTTC
>NW_022111373.1:72982632-73000120 GCF_000313985.2 Echinops telfairi | reverse complement strand
AAAAAAAAAAAGAAAAAGTATAGCCCAAGCCCCAACATATATGAGAATCACCAGAGATAATTTTTGGCACAGTATATATAAACTTCATGCTTAACTCCAGAATATAAATGACTGAATCTTATCTTATTATATACTCAAACAACAGTAAACAAACTCACTCACTACCAGTGAGTCGTGTTCAACTCATAGCCACCGTGTAGGGCAGAGCAGAAGAGCCCCCGTGAGTTTCTGAGGCTGTAACTCCGGATGGGAATAGCCAGTCTCATCCTTCTCCCACGGAATGGCTGATGGTTTCAAACTGATAACCTTGTGGATCGTAGCCCAGTGTGTAAGAAAAAGAAGCATCTAAAATGACAGCAAACTGAAAGAATTAAAGCTATAATTCTAGAATTAAGCACTCTCATTAACTACTTGCAAGTTACTAGTTCACAATCAGTAATCTTTCAGAGTGTCTGCAACAAAATCCTACTCCTCGTGGTTCTTTCGCACAACACCGGTCACTCACCGAAAGATATTATCGGGAGCCCTTTCCTCCCGGCTAAGTTAACAGTCAGAGAATTTCAACTAATTCACATAGATGGACCTAACAAAAAGTCTCCCTTTAATCGTATACACTGTCCGAATGTACCGGTAAAGATCAATGACTACAACCTTCAGTATGAATTACACCTCAACATAAACCAAATCCTCACAACTAACCCAACAAGCAACATCATGATAAAGAGAGACTGAAGTTCTCACGGATCTTATTTCATCTGGATCTATAATTAATATCCATGGAAGCCGCATTCCAGAAAGCAAATGACACATCTACTTCAAGGACCCCTTCAGACTGCTAAAAGTAAAGATGGCGCCTTGGGAACTAAGAGGCACCTGGTCTACACCACAGCTTTACAATTTCTTCAATATGCAGGCAAAAGTTGGACAATGAATAAGGAAGACAGGAGAAGACATGGTGCATATGAATTATGGTACTGACAAAGAATAAACCAAGGACTGCCCAAAGAACAAATTTGTCTTAGAAGTATAGCCGCAAAAATGATGATGGCAACAAATGTACAAATGTGCTTGACACAATGTATGTATTGTGATAAGAGCTGTATAAGCCCCCGATAAATTGATTTTTTATAAAGAAGTAGTGAGTATAGCCAGAATGCCCCTTAAAAGCGAAGATCGTGAGGCTGTGTCTTACATACTGTGGCCATATTATCAGAGGCCCAGTCCCGACAGAGGGATATCATGCTTGGTGAAGCAGAGTGTCAGGATGAAAGAGGGGGAGGCTCAATCGGGGTGGACTGACAGTGGCTGCAACGATGGATTCAAAGCAGCAAGAGGATGGTGCAGGGCCAGCGGGCTCATTCTGCTGGACATACACAGGTCTTTCCCAGTGGGAACAGACTCAGCAGCACCTACCAACAACATAAATTTAAGTCGGTTTTAGGCAGAAAACACCAAGAATGGATGGTCAACAAGAAGCTAAGTGCTACAAACTGATATTGTAGAAAAAATACACAAGTAAAGCTAAGTGCGTTCTTTGTTGAAATAGAGAAGCAATTAAATTTAAAAATTTTAAATTACCCTTTCCAATAGCTCAGGAAAATCAAATGCAGTGCTTACCAGTTATAGAATAAAAAATACTGGAAACATTTATTTTTCTCTAATGAAAAGATACAGCTGAAGTGGGTTACCCTTTGGGCTGCTAACTGAAAAGTTAGTAGTTTAAAACCACCAGCGACTTCATGGGAGAAAGACGAAACTTTCCCACAGAAGTTCAAAGTCTCGGAAACCCAAAGGGGAAATTCTACTCTGCTCTGTGAGGTCCAATGAGTCAGAATCGACTCAGTGGCCATGAGGGAGTAGAGAAAACAATATAAAAACTGTATACACCTACTGCCACTGAGTGGATTCTGACTCACAATTTACCCTAGGTAGGGTGCCCCAGGCTGTACATCTTTATAGGAGCAGACAGCCTCATCTTTCTCCCACAGAGAGGCTGGTGCGCTTGAACTGCCAACCTTGTGATGAGCAGTTTAACACTTACTTGGCAGCACTACAACTACCTAGTATTAGAAATGTTTTACCCTACTGAATTCAGAATCCCTTCCTTGACATTTCAGACTCTTTCACAATGCACAGGTATCTGACGAACAAGAAAATTAATGGAACTACATATATGTCATTTCCCCCACTTTTTGTTCATTTTTATTTTATTTTATGCTCAAGTATACTTTAATAAAAGAAAAGTCTAAAAAAACAAGATGAACAATTTGTGAATTATGGAGGGTTCATGAGGGAGGGGGAAAATGGGCAGCTGATATCAGGGGCTAGAGTAGAAGGCAAATGTTTTGAGAATGATGAGGGCAGCGAATGTACATATGTGCTTGATACAATGCATATATGTATGGATTGTGATAAGAATTGCACAAGCCCCCAATAAAATACTTTTTTAAAAAAACAAAGAACGATAGTCCTCACTCGCCACAGACGGCCTGTCTCTCCACTCACACGCCCGCCGGCAGCCCCGCAGAGATGCCCCATCACCTGCCGTCCCTCGTCAAGTGAGGCCAGCGTCCCGGGTACTGGCTCCTCACCTCACTCGGGCTTATGCCAAAGATGTAAAATTTGGTGCAGATGCCAGAGCCCTAATGCTTCAAGGCGTAGATCTTTTAGCCGATGCTGTAGCCGTTACTATGGGGCCAAAGGGAAGAACGGTGATTACTGAGCAGAGTTGGGGAAGTTCTCAAGTAACAAAAGGCGGTGTCACGGTTGCAAAATCAACTTGACTTAAAGGATAAATACAAGAATATTGGGGTCAAACTTGTCCAAGATGTTGCCAATAACACAAATGAAGATCCAGCGATGGTACCACCACGGCCACTGTACTGGCACGCTCTATCGCCAAGGAAGGCTTTGAGAAGATTAGCAAAGGTGCTAATCCAGTGGAAATCAGAGAGGTGTGATGGTAGCTGTTGATGCTGTAATTGCTGAGCTTAAGAAGCAATCTAAACCCGTGACAACACCTGAAGAGATTGCTCAGGTAGCTACAATTTCTGCAAACGGAGACAAAGAAATTGGCACCGTCATTTCTGATGCAATGAAAAAGGTTGGAAGAAAGGGTGTCATCACTGTAAAGGATAGAAAAACATTGAATGATGAATTAGAAATTATTGAAGGAATGAAGTTTGACCAAGGTTATATTTCTCCATATTTTGTTAATACAGCCAAAGGTCAAAAATGTGAATTCCAGGATGCCTATGTTCTATTAAGTGAAAAGAAAATTTCTAGCATCCAGTCCATTGTACCTGCTCTTGAAATTGCCAATGCTCACCGTAGGCCTTTGGTCATAATTGTTGAAGATGTTGATGGGGAAGCTCTAAGCACCCTCGTTTTGAATAGGCTAAAAGTTGGTCTTCAGGCTGTAGCAGTCAAAGCTCCAGGTTTTGGTGATAATAGAAAGAACCAGCTTAAGGACATGGCAATTACTACTGGTGGTGCAGTATTTGGAGAAGAGGGATTGACCTTGAATCTTGAAGCCATTCAGCCTCGCGACTTAGGAAAAGTTGGAGAGGTCATTGTGACCAGAGATGATGCCATGCTCTTGAAAGGAAAAGGTGACAAGGCTCAAATTGAAAAGCGTATTCAAGAAATCATTGAGCAGTTGGACATCACAACTAGTGAATACGAAAAGGAAAAACTGAATGAACGTCTGGCAAAACTTTCAGATGGAGCAGCTGTGCTAAAGGTTGGTGGGACGAGTGATGTGGAAGTGAATGAGAAGAAACAGTTACTGATGCCCTCAATGGAACACGAGCTGCTGTTGAAGAAGGCATTGTTCTTGGAGGTGGCTGTGCTCTGCTTCGGTGCTTTCCGGCCTTGAACTCATTAACTCCAGGAAATGAAGATAAAAAAATTGGTATTGAGATTATTAAAAGAACACTCAAAATGCCTGTAATGACCATTGCTAAGAATGCAGGTGTTGAAGGACCATTGATAGTTGAGAAAATCATGCAGAGTTCCTCAGAAGTTGGTTATGGTGCTATGATTGGAGAATTTGTGAATGTGGTAGAAAAAGGAATCATTGATCCAACCAAGGTTGTAAGAACTGTGTTGTTGGACGCTGCCGGAGTGGCCTCTCTGCTGACCACAGCAGAAGTTGTAGTCACAGAAATTCCTAAAGAAGAGAAGGACCCTGGCATGGGTGGGGTGGGTGGAATGGGCGGGGGCATGGGAGGTGACATGTTCTAATTGTGAGACTAGCGCTTTGCCATTTCTCGATGAACTGTGACAAGGAAGCTCCAGGCAGTGTTCCTCACCCAAACCTTCAGAGAAGTCAGTTGAGGAGAAGAAAATGAAGAAAAGGCTGGCTGTTGTTTTGAGAAAATCCCTGTCACCATCAGTTACTGGTTTCAGTTGTCCATGACTATAGATAATTTATTTTGTACTTTTGAATAAAAAGACATTTGTACATTCCTGGAGAAAAAGACGATATATAGTGTACAAACTGGAGGGATAGATAAGAGGAAAAACTCAAGTAAGTAATGAGATAGAAAGTAAAAAGACCGGAAAGCCCCCCCTCCCCCCATAAATATTCAAAAGAAGATGAAAGTTCATTTTCTTCTGCCTGCTCCCCTTTTGTTCCCTCCAAACATGTCTACCTCTTTTCCTTCAGCACCGTGACCAGGATGGAGAAGGGAACAATGAAGAATGAAGTGTCACCATTCAAGATATCTCAAGCTCTACCCCATTCTGAAATCTTACTCATGGGCTCTATGGACCCTAGGCTTGCTCCGCTCAAGCTTGAGATGCCAGATCTTCTCTTCCCAAATACTTTCGAGGTCCTGATTCTGCCTCCAAATACACAGCACATGATCCCAATACGAAAGTCAGAGGTCTGCTCTTCCTGCTGAGCAGCAGCACCAGCCTTCAGCAGCCAGTGTGGGTTTCTTTGTGTTCAGGTCAGTCCAGAACAAGAAAAATCGCATGTACTGTTTCAAGCTGATACAATATTAAACTTCTAACAACTTTGCATTAAAAACCTATAACTATTATGACATAAATTACAGATTTCTCCCTACATTTCTCACTGGTTGTTACTGAACCAATAAAGATTTATCGTTAACAGGATAGCATCTTGTTTTCCTTCAAAATATATAGACTTCCACTAAGTCACTTCAGGTCTAACCCCTTTGTCACAATGTATACTCAAATGGGACCTACTGCTATGTATTACTACATAATCTTAGAAATTAAGAAATTGTGCTCAACATCAAAATATCTGATTAAAACTAACTCTGAAATAGCAATGTTTTCACTGAATCATTGCTGAAAACCAAAGACAAATCCAACCCGCGGTCATTGAGTCAATTCCGAATCATGTAGCAAACCAATATACTGTATCTCAAATATATAGTTCTCTACTAGCCTGCAAGTAGCTCTCTCTGGCTTTTCAGTATGTATGAAGATACCAACTTTATTTTTACATAAGTGACATCTTGTGGTGTTAAGTGGTATAACGTTTCTTTTTAAAAAATTTTATTGGGGGCTTGTACAAACTCTTACCACAATCCATACATCCATCTGTTGTTCAAGCACATTTGTGCATTTGTTGCCATCATCATTCTCAAAACATTTTATTTCTACTTGAGCCCTTGGTATCAGGTCCTCATTTTGTCCCCTTTCTCCCCAGCCTCCCTCCCTCACGAACCCTTGGTAATTTATAAATTATTATTATTCTGTTATGTCTTACGTTTCTTACATGTTCAAAATACAAAATACAAAGAGCACAGTTTTAAGGGTTAAGAAACAAAGAAATTAATACGTAACTGGACAGTGAAAGAAAATCTTACTGTTTATCAGAAAAACCATTTTTATTTCAGCATCAGAATCAAGTAGCAGTTATGAAAAAGCATGTTATAAAAATTTAGAATGATTTTTAAAATTCTATCAGTTTTACATAACACTTTGGTATTAGTGCTTTTGTGTAGTATAAATCGCTGCTTTATTAAAAATCGGTAATAATCATTCCATCTAAACTTACTTTCTTTAATATTCAAACACCAGTCACTGCCATCAAGTTGGTTCCAACTCATAACAACCTGTAGAACAAGGTAGAACTGCCCTGTGGGTTTCCAAGGCTGTAAATCCTTAAGGGAGTTGAAAGCCTTGCTTTAAAGACTATATCAATGAAGAGAAGTATTCTAGTCACAGGCTTAAGACTATATATAGGACTACACACTACCAGTGATTGTCAAAATAGTGTTCAAGCAAGTCTGGTCTAAGAACTCACTACCAAACCACACATTGCTGGTTCCAGTCCCATGAGACAGATCAAGCAATAACTGAGAGAAAGAAGAGCCCCCGCTTCGCTGCAGCCAGGTGTGAGAGCGGCAAGGGCTCCTTAGCTGCTCACACTCTCAGTGGTCCATTTTGTGGTGGGCTCCTGGCATCTCACCAGGTCACGGCGTAGCCAGTGTACCGGGAGTCTGTACACAGATTTCTGTGTTCTTTTTCACTGGTTCCCATCTCTGAGATTTTGCCCCTTCAAGTTCTAACCACACGGCACACTCTCCTCTTGTTCAAGAGCTCTCTCCTCAGTCTAATAAAATGGTCACTTACTCGTTGGGGCTCTATTCTTTCACCAGATAATTCGAAAATACACCCAGGGAAAAAGCTGGTGTGAGTGAGGAGCTTGCTTTGTGGGCTTCTCTTAGTTCAAGGATCATGGCCCTTGGGTACAGCCTACACCAGCTGGTCTCTCTGGTATCTTTGGAAAATTATTTTACCCAGCTTTGATATTCGCCGCCTGTGGCAGCTTTAGCTTGTTTTAAATCAAATGAGCAGACCTGGCCATCCTTATAGTAGACTCTGAACATAGCAGCTCAAACGGCTGTGCTGTTTTCCTAAATATTCTCTATTTCACCTTTCTCGGTTCTAAAATGCATTTCAATGGTTACAAAGAGCTAACAGATTAAAATTCATGATTAAAGGGTTTATTCAGAAAGTTAACAGGATATCATGCAAGTGAGAAATGTTCAGGATAGAGGTGTTTTACCAGGACATGTTACAAAGTTCTTTCAGGTCTGCTACACTGGGCTGGAAGCCTCAACAGGAAGGCACTCAGCCCAAGCTCCATGGGTCAACAAAGCCAGATCCCCTGAATTAAGTGCCCGAGGCACCCACTCCACAGCCAGCCTCCTGCCAAAAGCCCTCAGCAAGCCCATCACTCCTGGCTCTGCGGCTGCTCCCCTAGGATGTTAGAGCTGTCTTCCAGATCTAGGAGGTTCAATGCACAAGCATCTCACGTCCAGAGGATGCGCTTCACTGCTGGCTCTTGCAGGTAATGAGATCGCTCCCGCTCCTCCTGCTTCTCAGAGGGCATATAGTATATGCTGCAGGATGACATGCAGGGGCTCCCGCTCACAACTACTCAAAAGTGAATCCTATCAGTATCTTCCCTACCTCTTACCAAACCCATGTGGAAAAGGTCTTTTGGTGCGAGTTAGGACTTTGGCTAGAAGAGTCCATTAAATCCTGCTGAATATATTAGATTATGAGTTTCCTATACTCAAACCGCTTCTTTATTTGATTCAGAGGCCTTGCTAAACACGTTGGACCCTCGGGTAACAGAAAGTCACAACTATGGAGTCAGTATGAACTTCTAGGAATGTGAGGAAAAACTGAAATGGGCAAGGTGTGAAAAAAGGCCGAAAACTGAGTTTTGAAAAAACTGTAGCCCTCTTTGGAAGACTGTGTCATCCAGACCCCTATCAATATATAAACTAAAACATTTCAAACCTGTGTGTATATACACAAATACACATATAATGAAAAATATGGATCAATTTACATATATATACATCATAAAATATATTAAGTGAAACATTTTTTACTAAATTAACTCAGTGCCTTCAACAATTTTAAACCTAAATATTCAGCATCTAATCAAAACTTAACCAGAGGGAAAGAAAAGGTTCAAGGTTGATTCACAGATTAAGAGTTCTCTAGGGACTTTAAAATAACTACAATTAATATAGACGAAACAGATGAAAATACAATCACAATGAAGCAGCAAGAACTACACAAACATGCAGACAGACCTTTATAACTGGAAAGTGCACTGCCAAAAGAACTCCTTAGCTAGGTTTAACAGCAGACTGGAAAGGTTGAGATTTGTTCTAAATAGATGAAAGACAGAAATCACACACTTACACATCTTGGCAAAGCAGGACAGAGAGAAAACTATACTAGAAATAGCTTAGTCAAACTGCTGAAAGCCAAAGACCATGAAAAATTCCCACAAGTAACAGGAGTAAAAAAGTACGCTAAGACAGGAGTCAGCAAACTTTTTCTGAAAAGGCTCCAAAGCACATACAGTTACTATCACAGTTACTAACTGTACTGCTGTAATATGAAAGCAGGTCTAGGCGACATGTAAATAAATGTGTATGACTACATACTAATAAAACTATTAATGAACAGGGGGTGGCCACAGTTTCCTTTCAAAAGACCAACCATATACTGATGCTGGTGTTGCCAGGCACCATCGAGTCAGCTCCAACCCCTAGTGATCCTAGGCACAGAACAAAACACTGCACGGTCCTGCACCATACTCACAATTGTTCCGATGGCTGAGCCCACTGATGCAGCCACCATGTCGATCCATCTTGCCAAGGGCCTTCCATTTTACCAAACATGATACCCTTCTCCAGGTCTCTCCTGACACTATGTCCACAGCATGTAAGATAAAGTCTTGTCATCCTTGCCTCTAAGGAGCACGCTGCCCTTCCTTCTTCCAAGACAGATTGGCTTGTCCTTATAGCAGTCCATGGTACTTTCAATATTCTTCTCCAGCACAAAATTCAAATGCATCACTTCTTTTTTTGGTCTTCCTTATTCAATGTCCAACTTTCACATGCATATGAGGTAATGAAAAATATCAAGGCTTGGGTCTGCCACACCTTAGTCCTCAAAGTAACATCCTTGATCTTCAAAACTCTAAAAAGGTCTTGGGCAGATTTACCTAATTCAATACACATCTTTTGATCTCTTGACTGCTGCTCCCAAGAGCATGGATTGTAGTTTCAAGCACGACACAATCTTTTCTTCCTTTAACTTGATGTTACCTATTGATCCAGTTGTGAGGATTTTGGTCTTCCTTACGTTGAGTTGTAATCCATACAATTGTTCATCTTCATCAGCAAGTGCTTCAAGTTCTCTTCACTCTCAGCAAGCAAGCTTGTGTCATCTGCATATTACAGGTTGTTAAAAAGCCTGCCTCCAATCCTGATGCCACACTCTTCTTCATATGATCCTGCTTCTCTGATGATTTGCTCAGGGTAGATTGAACAAGTATGGTGAGAGGATACCCTGACACAACTTTCCTGATTTTAAATCACGTGGTATTCCTTTGTCTGTTTGTACGACTATCTCTTGATCCATGTACAAGTTTCAAATAAGCACAATGGAGTGTTCCGGAAGGCCCATTCTTCTCAAGGTTATCCATCTTTTATTATGGTCCACATGTCAAAAGCGTTTGCATAATCAATGAAACACAAGTAAACATCTTTCTGGTATTCTCTGCTTTCAGTCGAGACCCATCTGACCTCAGCAACGATACCCCGTGTTCCACGTCCTCTTCTGAATCCAGCCTGCATTTCTGGCAGTTCTTTGCCAATGCACTACTGCAGCTGTTGTTGGATGATCTTAAGCAAGCTTTTACTTGTGAGCGTTATCAGTGATATTATTCTATATTTGGAGCATTCTGTTGGGTCACCTTTCTTTGGAATGGGAACAAATATGGATCTCTTCCAATCAACTGGCCAGATATCTGGCTTCCCAATTTCCTGGCATAGGAATGTAGTGCTTCCAGTGCCTGTTCATTTCAGAGTATTTCCATCAATTCTTAGAGTCTAGATTTTGGCTAAGGCAATCAGTGTAGTTTGAACTTCTTGATAGCTAAGGTGTAGTCAATTAATACAGGCCTTCTAGTTATAATTTCTTATATGATGTACTACAATTCTGGACCCTATGCCTGTGGCTGTACTCCCATTTTGAAGGGTGTTTCCTGCTACGCTAATAGACAGGGTTAAGGTGAGAATACGTCCTGACTTTACTTAGTGAACCAATTCATGCCCTTTGTTTCCTTGGGGGTAGTTCACCTGACTTAAATCTGCAATCAATGCTCATGGAAGCGGCAATCAAGAGAGCAAATGACACACTGCACTGTATAACATCTGCAAAGATGTTACTTTTAGGACTAAAGTAGTCTTGACCCCAAGCCATGAGACTTTCAATCACCTCATATGCACGTGAAAGTTGGGCAATGAATAAAGACACCCAAAGAAGAATCGGTGCAGTTGGACGGCGGTGCTGGAGAAGAACATTGAGAGTACCATGGACTGCTGAAAGAACAAACCGGTCTGTCCTGGAAGAAGTACAACCAGAATGCTCTTTAGAAGCTAGGCTGGAAAAACTTCATCTCATGTACCTTGCACATGCTATCAAAGAGGCCAAGCCCTGGAAAAGGACGCCATGCATGGTTAAATAGAGGGGCAGTGCAAAAGAGAAAGACCCTCAACAAGACTGACTGGTACAGTGGCTGCAACAATGGGCTTAAACATAAGAACAATTGTGAGGGTGCTCCAAGACTGGGCAGGGTTCTCATTCCTTTGTACACAGGGCCGCTATGAGTAAAATCCTACTTGACAGCAACAACAACAAAGTCATAAATATAAATACTGTACCGTCCAGAGTCCCAAACTTATTTGACTTATCAAACCTTTTCAGGAAAAAAATTACTTGGTACCCCCTAAATCTATAATCCAGGGTAATGTGTGGGTATCTGCTTTTGCAGATCCCTGGATAGTTGCAGCACCCCCAGGGGGTGACATCACCCACTTTGAGAGACACTGCTAGACACTCTAGAGCTGTGCCATCCACTTAGGTGATTAAAAACCACAAGAACACCTCAAAGATCATGTGTGTCCAGTCCCAGACCAATGCAATAAAGCAAATCGACTGCATTTTTTTCCAATTGTAGTCATGATTTATTTTATAAGAATTAATGCTAAACTACATCCAAGAATTTGGAGATTAAAAAAGTCCCCAAAGTTCAATTCTTGCAAGATGATAGTTGGCCCCATTTTCCCCCAGCTCCTCCCCTGAGTGGATTCCTTCACATCTCTGGGTTCTAAGAATCGCTACAGAGGCCCATAGAACTCACAAGTTTGAGGAGATGCCTCACTCGGGGATGGGTGCAATCCAGCCCCAAGTCTCAAGGTCAGGCAGGGGTAGATGCTAGGGCCAAAGCATGTGCTCCACACATGTCTCTTGCCTGCTTCTCAGTGGGCTCATTTCATAGGCAGAAGGATGGCACTGCAGGGAATCTTGTTCAAAGTGAACCCTATCAATATCTTCCCCCACCTTTGCGCCAGACCCAAAGGAAAGGTTGTTTGGTGGGAGTTAAATAGTACAATCAAATTTCAATCAAATATAATAATCTACTCTCCACCCCTAGATTGTGTTGCGGGTTCGAGTAAATGAAGACCACTACAATGTCCAAGTCAAATTATGTGAAATTTTTATTGTTGGGTCAGGTACCAGTAGGGAAACATGAGAAGCCTGCCTGCCCGCCCCAGGTCAATGAGCCATCTGCTGCGCACCAGGCAGAACTATCAAGGCACTACCCTACCTCGGGATTTTTATGGACAGAGACAGCTTAAAGGCCCTGCAGCTGCAACTCCTTCCCCCTCCCCCCAGGTTTGTCCACCTGGGTTTCTACCCTCCCCCTTTATTGTTTACCCTCCTCACCAGCTTAAAACCTGCACTCCACCACAGATAGGAGAACTTCTTGGGTTCCCCCACTGGGGGCCTAGGGAGCTCACCTGGCAGTTCAGGGCTCCAGTCTCTCTCTCTCCCTCTCTGCTCCCCCTCCCTCCCAGGCAGCATGACTTCCCTGACTCCTTGCTGGAGTCTGTGAATCTGGCCCCGGGAAGTGCAGAATAAACTTCTCCTTTTCCTTCTCTCTGGCTGGCCTCCGTTTATCTTTGAGGTGAACTTGATATTTGTTATAAATCAGACTAGCAGACTGCAGAGGGGAAACTGAAAAGGAATAATCAGCCATGCTGCAGTCCTAACGTTCCTTTGCCTAAGGCTTTTATAGCATTCAAGACCAAGCAGGCTGCAGGATACAGAAAGCAGAAAAAGCAAGTTAAAAATTCATATATTAGTGAGTGATGCTGACATAAGTAAAAATAAGGCATACTTTATTAGGTAAATTTTGCTGGCATCTTGTCTTACGACTTGTCCCTGGATCTTTTCTTTAGCTAACTCCCCTGGTAAAGGAAAAATAAGCACACCTGTCCTGGGAAGAAGACTTATTGATCCTCGCTGAGATGGAGAGAAGTTTAAACAAGAATTGTCCTTAGGGCAATTACTGACTGGCTTTTCATTGTGATGATAAAACACACGTTGCCTTGGGCAGAACAAAGGCTGGCCAAAAGAAGGGGGAGGAGGATTTCAGAGCAAAGTACTTTTGGGATAGTTTTACTTAGCCTTTAGGTCAATTGAAAAAAAACAACACAGGGTTTATTGGGGGGAAAAACAGGGTTTATCTTCAAGCCTTTAAGACCGGAGAAGCTATATCTTTTGATAGCCAGGCACCAGCAGCTTTCTTCACCACATTTACCATTTTGCCTTCAGCATCCACGAAATGCCAGGTTATTAGAACAAGGTGTTCTTGCATTGAGGGAGTACTTGAATAGAGGCCCAATGCCCATCTGAGACCTTAATACTTAACATATAAATATATGTACATAGATCTATTCCCCCATAGTTATATATAAATATATTTACACATGCACATGCCTATATTTAGACCTCTATAAATGTCCATTGCCTCCCAGTTCTTTCCTCTATTTCCTTTTACTTTCTTCTTGTCCCACTACCATGTTCAGCCTTCATTCAGGTTCTGGTAATTCCTCTCTCGGCTACACTGCCCTTGATCAAGCCTCCCCAAGCATCCTACGCCCTCCTTGCCATCAATTTTAAACGTCTTGTTCTTCCCTTATCCCTGGGTTTGTTAGCACCTCCCTTCTTTCCCCCCACCTCCCCCCTCTCACGTGTCCCCAGGAACAAACGGTCCCATTGCTCTCTCCTCCAGATTGTCATTCCACTTATCTTGTCCAGATAGACATGCAGAAACAATAATACATGCAAAAACGAAGAGAAATATGACAACAAAAGAAAAATAAAAATATAAAGCAAATAAAGAAAAGCCCTCAAACCGTTCCAAGATCTGTCCGTGGACCTTTATGAGTGTTTTCCAGTTGAGTCCAATGGGGTCTTTAAGACTTAAAGAGAGACAAGTGGCCATCTACCTGAGAAGCAACAAAGCCCACATGGGGGAAGCACACCAGCCTGTGTGATCATGGGGTGTCCATGGGATAAGGTATCAGGCATCAAAGACCCCAAACAAAACAAAGCAAATAATATTGATGTGAATGAGGGGGAGGGTAGAGTGGAGACCCAAAACCCATCAGTAGTCAATTGGACATCCTGTCAGAAGGGCCACAAGGAAGGGATGAGCCAGTCGGGGTACAGTATAGCACCTATAAAACACACAACTTTCCTCTAAGTTCTTTAAGGCTTCATCCTTGCCCACTGTCATGACACCAATTCTACCTTACAAATCGGTAGACCAGAAGATGTACACTGGTACAGGTAAGAGCTAGCAACACAGGAAATCCAGGACAAATACACCCCTCAGGACCAATAATGGGAGTAGCAATACTAGGAGGGTAAGGGAAAGGGGTGGGGGGAGCCGATCACAATGATCAATGTATGGTCCCCTTCCAATGGGACAGAAAACAGAAAAGTGGGTGAAGGGAGAGAGCAGTCAGTGTTAAGACATGAAAAAATAATAATAACTTATAAATTATCAATGGTTCATGGGGAAGGGAGGGAAAAAATGAGAAGCTGAAACCAGGGGCTCAAGTAGAAAGAAAATGTTTTGAAAAAGATGATGGCAATATATGTACAGATGTGCCTGACACAATGGATATATGTATGGATCGTGATTAGAGCTGTAAGAGCCCCCAATAAAATAAAAGAAAAAATGGGGTGGCACGAGCTCATCTATTTCACTGTATCTTATTTATGCCCATATGACCTGAGACCTCTGGCAGGAACATGTTTCCAAGAGGCACTGGCCTACTACTATAGTAATAGGTAATCGTAATCAGCCAGGCTTTTCCCCAGGTCACTCCAGAAACAGTTGTAGCATATACTTCCTCTCAGCAATAGCATATAATTCCTTTGTCCTTTAAAAGTAACAGTAACCAAGACAACCATCAAATAGAGAGAGTGGTCCCATTCACACCCTCTACTAAGGTTAGATCTTGATCTCAACCTATCCTGCTTGTTGACAGAAAATGTCCTCCAAAATGGGGCTATAGGTAAACGCATATGAAATCTAGAAGTGTAACATAGCAGACCGCCACATCTCTCTCCCATGGAGCGGGTCATAAGTTTGAACAGCCCATCTTCTGGTTAGCAGCTGAGCACTTTAGCCTCTCTACCGCCAGATCCTTCCATCTCAGGAAAGCAGAAAAGAACAGCAAATGAAACCCAAAGTAGAAGCAAATACTGTACTTTTACATAAATAGCGCGTCTTCTACATTTGCCAAACACTCCCTTCCCACTGGAGGCATTTTTTAAAACTTGCTCTAATTTTTTAACCAAAAAAACTTGGCATAGTGACCTTACAAAAAATACCTCCCAAGTAAATCATTTTTTAAGTGCCTCCCAAGGAGAGGGAGGGGTTGGCAAGCAAATGCAAAAGGCACATGTTACTTGCCTACGAGTATGATCATAAACAAAAAATGTCGAAAAAATTAGAAGCTGGTGCCTAAACTGGTCATCCCCTTACCAAAGGGACATGGGGAGGATATGAGCCAGTCAAGGTGCAGCACAGCACCAATGAAACATACAACTTTCCTCTAGTTCTTTAATGCTTCCCCCACCCCACCCCCACCACTATCATGACCCCAATTTTACCTTACAAATCTGGCTAGATCATAGCATGTACACAGGTACAGACAAGAGCTGGAAACACAAGGAATCCAGGGCAGATAACCCCTCAGGACCAATACTGAGAGTAGCCATACCAGAAGAGTAAGGTGAAGGTGGGGTGGGGTGCGGGGGGGAAGATATGGGGAACGGATCACAATGATCTATATAACCCCCTCCCAAGCGAATAGACAACAGAAAAGTGGGTGAAGGGAGACATCGGTCAGTAATCTATAAATTATCAAGGGTTCATGAGGGAGGGAGGGTGGGGGAGGGAGGAGTAAAAATAAGGAGCTGATACCAAGGGCTCAAGTGGAAAGAAAATGTTTTGAAAATGATGATGGCAACAAATGTACACAATGGATGGATACATGAATTATGAAAAGAGTTGTACGAGCCCCCAATAAAATGATAAGAAAAAAACCTACTTGAAGCAAATGATAATAGTAAAATGACAACAATAAAAAATGGTTTTAACTATGTTTAAAAAGAAAAGAAACTGGTGCCTATTTCAAATAAGGTGCTACGACGATTTAATCAGATAATCTATACAGAGCACCTGAAATTGGTGAATATTCACTTACTCAATAGGCACCGCATCAGGAACTGCTGTAACTGTTCACTGAGGCCCTCGACGTGGTGAAATTCACAGTCTAGGGGAGAATGGTAAGGAGGAGAGGGAGGCTAAGAAGTGACAGAGGGAGGAAGGGGCAGCGGCACTCAGAGTGGCAGGGAGACTATATATGTAGTTTGCAAATACCAAAGGTAAATAAGGTGGCAAAGCACTGTATTCACAGATCTCAAAGGACACGGAGCAAGCCACATGGCATAGACAGAGGTATCAAGGGCACGGACGAACGTAGGTAAATGAAGACCCCAAAGAAGATCTATAAAGGGCCTGTAAATATAGGTTATGATTGTTTCTCAAGTAGACTAAACTCTCTTAGAGATTCCATAACGGGCACATAATACATATTAACTGAGAGAACAAATAAATGCAAACTATGTATTGAACTTATACCTTAAATCAGGGGTCCTCAAATTTTTTAAACAGGGGGCCAGCTCACTGTCCCTCAGATCTGTTGGAGGGCCAGACTATAGTTTTAAAAAAAACTATGAACAAATTCCTATGCACACTGCACATATCTTATTTTGAAGTAAAAAAACAAACGGGGCAAAAACACCTGACGGGCCAGATAAATGTCCTGGGTGGGCCGCGTGTGGCCCATGGGCCGGAGTTTGAGGTCCCCTGCCTTAAATGGATACAGAAAAACTAAGCATTCAATGGATTCTCAAAAGGATGCAAAACCACAATAGAGGTCAAAATCTAGTCATACATATTCCATTTGTACATACTATGCACACATGTAATGAAGACCACAGTCTCATATATATCGCAGGGCATTTCAATATGTATTGAGCCTCCTACCAATGCCTTTGGTTATCTGGTCTCATGACAGGCCATGATCTTCTAGTGGTTCTCAACCTTCCTATTGCTGCGACCCTTTCATGCAGTTCCTCATGTTGTGGTGACCCCTCAACCATAAAATTATTTTCATTGTTACTTCCTAACTGTAATTTTGCTGTTATGAGTCAGGCGAACCCTGTGAAAGGATCGTTTGACCCCCAAAGGGGTCGTGACCCACAGGTTGGGAACGCTGTGCTAAGGAGAAAAGGATATCTTCTAGATATCAGTTCAACGAGGTTTCCATTTTTTTCCCATTACACCACCCAGGGGAGAATGTGACGCTTATTGTACGCCGTAGGGTAGATTCCAACTCAGGACTTTACAGGATAGGGTTGGCCTGCCTAATAGGGTTTCCAGGGCTACAGTCTTCATGGGAGCAGTTTGCCAGTCTTTTCTTCTTTGCATCTGCTGAATGGATTCTAACCACCAACCTTTTGGTTAGCAACCAAGCACTTTACCACTGTACCACCAGAGCTCCTTAAGAATGGGACTATTCATTCCCAACTTAAAGTTTTAGAGAAATTATATACAGAACAGATCAATGAATTTTATTTATATTTACTGAGGGGATAATTTATTGGATTAAGCACAAAGTTCTCTTTCATTGCTTAAGAGCACTATAAACCAAAAATGCCATTCTCTATAAAAGATTTAAAAGGTTGGAGAGTCTGGGAAACAACTAAAGAGAAAATAAACATAAACATGGAAAGTTTTAAAACAATACCCGGAGAAAAAATGCCATAAACTAAGACAGAAATGCTAATGCCCTTAAACTATATTGAGCTGTATCAATTAAACATTAACAACAGCGAACTGGACAAAGGATGACAGAAGTATTTTTTTTTTTATCATTTTATTAGGTGCTAATACAGCTTCTATCACAATCCATACATACATCAATTGTGTAAAGCACATTTGTACATTCATTGCCCTCATCATTCTCAAAATATTTCC
>NW_022111373.1:72959870-72981342 GCF_000313985.2 Echinops telfairi | reverse complement strand
TGGATCACTTGTTGTTCCCTTGTCCCTGGGTTTGTTAACACCACTTCCTTTCCCCCCACCTCCCTCTCTCCCATGTCCCCCCAGAACTGTCAGTCCCGATGTTTTCTCCTCCAGATTGTTCATCCAGGTAGAATTATTTCAATGAAAGAATAAACCAGTAAATTTAAGGGAGAAGACTTACATGAGCTCAATGGAGCTATTTGTAAGGACTCAGTATAGTAACATTTTTCATCTATAAAACTGGCAAATATATAATTTGTTGATACACTGTATTGGCAAAGAGATTAATAAACTGGACATTATTGCTGTGGAGGTTATAACTGGAAAAGCTCATCTACTGTAATTTAATAGGAGCCCTGGTGGTACAATAGAATAAACGCTGAACTGTCAACCAAAAGGTTAGAAGTTCCAACCAATCAGCAGCTCCATGTGGCAAACAGAAGGCAATCTACTTCCACCAAGATTTACAGCCTCTGAAGCCTTATGGAACAGCTCTACTTTGTCCTAAAGGGTCACTATGAGTTGGAAGAGACTCAAAACCAAAACTCCAAACTCAATACCACCAAATCAACTCCAAGTCATAGAGACCCTTTCGAAAACAGAGTAGAACTGTCCCTGTGGGTTTCCAAGACTGTAACTCTTTACGGGAGTAGAAAGCCTCCTCTTTTTCCCTTGAACTGGTAGTTCTGAACTATTGACCTGTGGTTAGCAACCCAACTCTTAGCCACTCCAGCACCAGGGCTCCTTGGAATAGACTCAACAACAACAACAACAACAACAAAGTACTATCAATTGTGTTAGGCAGGGTTCTCTAGAGAAACAAAACCAGGACACTTGTATATATATGAATGAAGGTAGTGAGGATAGGTTTATACAACAAGAAGGAATGTAACAGCTAATTAGTCCACACAGCAGTACAGAGGGCTCAGTTCAAATCATTTTTGTGGAACAGTTAATATACCGGAAGTCCTTCAACTCACATGGGCTGCTGGGCCCAAGGTAAAGGAAGCAGACTGTGGAAGCTTCTCTCAGGGAAGACCAGCAGAGTCTGCCTGATGGCAGCAGACAGCCACGACAGGATCCACCAGCCTCAAGCAATGTATGCACCAGCAGCTTGGCAAAGCAGGTCTCGAAGGAGCCTCAAGCTCTAGCAACACGATCCATGGACTTGGCCCACAGGCAGTATAGCACACAGATTGAGGCAGAAAACTAGCTAAAGCAGCAGCACGCTGGTCCAATCACCAGGGAGCAAGAGAGATATAGGATGCCAGCCATCATCATTTATCTCAGTCTCCCGACAATCGAGTTGCGATCTGATCAACGCACACGTTCTCATTGGCTTAGTTGGCACAATAACCTAACTATCACACAATGAAATGACTTTAAGTAAGGGGGCTAATTCTTAAAAGAGAGCATTACAGTGATTAAAAAGACTGACATTGTTTCATATGCATATATTCAAAGACCTCTAAGATGTATCAAGTAAAGAGCAAGCTAAGGGGGCTTCAAATGGTTAGGAGAAAGAATGAATTAAAAGATAATTATCGTCATGTGCACTTTTTGAAGCCCCCTCATATATAATTACAGGGGCCCTAGTGGTGTAGTGGTTTCGCATTGGGCTGCTAATGGCCAGGTCAGCAAAACTCCAAACTCAATACCATCAAATCAATTCCCAAACCACCAGCCACTCCAAGGGAGACAGACGGGCTTTTCTACTCCCGTAGAGTGAAAGTCTCAGGAACTCTCCCGGGCCATTCTCCTCTGTCCTATGGAGTCGCTGTGAGTTGGTATTGACTCAACAGTAGTGAGTATACAGTTAGATAAAAATAATAATTTGGCTTATATTTTTTTCTTTTTCCTGAAGAGAACGAGGTTTGTCATCAATCAACATTTCACCTTTTTTGAAACAAGAAAACCACTTGTACACTTGAGTTTTTCCCATAGTGCTGACCTTGTAAGCTGTGTTCAATATCACAACAGTTTCTGTAGCATTTTTCCCAAGCAGAAAACAAAATTTCACAGGCCATCACAAAACCCGAGGGTCGACCAAAACTGCTTTGACCAAAAAATTCACTGTGACCAGAGAGAACCTTCCCAGGTGATTCCACCAGATGCACTAACTCAGAGTGGGTAGCTCGATGCCAGCCTAACAGAAAAATTAGTACTATGAAAGCTTCACCCAATGGAGCTTTTTTCCAGTTTTTTTAGTACCCCCTTGTATAAGTCGAAGATCATACAGCCTATGAATATATCATCTTACAAGGAGGGAATGGCAAATCAAGGGAGTAAACCTAGGCCTTGCATTAAAATCTCACTTTCTTCCCATTGACCATATTTTCAATATCTATTCAAAAGCTAAAGATACTAGCAAGGACTTCTTTTACCTTACAAGAAGTAAAAAAAAATGCATAACCTACCATGTCCTCTTCTAAGCTAAAATTTACCACCAAAAAAAAATTCGTTTTTTTCTTCTTGTAAACCCTTTTTTTTTTAAATGAAAACAAAACTGATGACTGGACCCTAATAAATACTAATTCTAACTATTCTCAATGGTAGTCTTAAAACATCTGTGATACACTTCTACATAAGTCAAAATAAATTTTATTTTCACTGACAGTACTTGGACTGTATTTGGTTAACAATATCTCATGTAGATTCATCAGCTCAAAATTAATTAGTATTACAGAATAGTGTATTCCATCCAAACAATTCATCTTTGTTGGCTCACATGCCTCACTGCTATTGGCATGCCCCCTTAACAGTGGGCATAGCGCCACAGAAGCAGATGGGCATAAGCACAGGCATGCCAAAGAGTCGATTTGTGTATCAAGTTGGAGTATTAAGCATTAGATTTCCCTCCAAGAAATTCATAAACTATAGTTGAGCAAATATAAGTTTCCTGCAATTGTGTTAATAAGATATGCCAACTCAAAGCTAGATTAATTTTTAAATTCTTTTTAAAAAAACAGAAAACTTTCCAAGGCCACAGAAGGCAAGTTTTCCATCTGATGAGTTTGGATCAGCCTACTGCATGGGGAATTGATGAAAACAACATGCAAATCTCTACCTTACATGAATTTTGTTTCTGAATCACTTGAAAATCTTAGTAAAACAATCCGTTTTTAAAGTCCTATGGCTTCACCAAGTGGCCTGGTGGATATGCCAAAGCAGACTGTGCGGGCTCAGAGACAGAAAGACACTCCCAGCGCTTCCTGCTTGACAACAAAATTCAAAAGTATAAACTCCGTTAGTTTACAGGCCACCTGATAAAGACTCTGACTGGATTACATGATCCAGTTGTGAGTGAGTGTTAACAGGGCTAGTTGTGATTGTTCCCTGCTCTGGGGAAGGAAGGGTCACACTACCAGGCAAACAAAAAAGCCAGAAGTGGAGCACGGCCTCATAGATCCACCTCAGATTCGTCCCATAGCTGTCTATAGTCCTAACATTCTTCTAGTAAATCCTGAAGGCTTAAAGCCCCTCTCTCCAAATCTCCTAACTCAAAACCCACTGCCATCAAGTCAATGCCAACTCAAGGAGAGCCTCTAGAGCAGGGTAGAACTGCCCATCTCCACACTCTAACTGTTTATGGGAGTAGAAAGGCCTGTCTGTCTCCCTCAGAGCAGCTGATGGTTTCAAACTGCTCCCTTTGGGGACCACAGTCCAACCCATAACCACCAGAGCATCTAATCTTCTAACAAAGTAGCATAAATTCCTCTTCCATAACATCATTCACAATCCCCTTGCTTGCCAAACCCACGGAATTCAACCATCTAAACCCGTGTTTCCCATCGTAGATGATAAGCTCTCCTGAGGCGTGCTGGAATGATTTGGGGGGGTGAGGGCGGTCTGCAAAGGCAGACACCTACACTTGACCCTGAATGATGGGCTATAGTACAAACATTTTATTAATTGCCAGGAGGGGGCTGGTGTGTATCTAGATCAGCAGTTCTCAACCTGTGGGTCGAGACCCCTTTGGAGATTGAACGAGCCTTTCACAGGGGTCACCCAATTCATAAGAGTAGCAAAATGACAGGAAGTAGCAAGAAAATAATTTTATGGTTAGGGGTCACCACAACATGAGAAACTGTATTAGAGTCATGGCATTAGGAAGGTTGGGAACCACTGACCTAGATAAAGGTTATGTTGAGAAACAACAGATTAACATTAGATATTTTTGTTAAATAACAATTAACCAAACCAAACTCAGTGCTACAGAGTCCATTCTGACTTATAATGACCCTATAGAGCATTTCTAAGGCTGTAAATCTTTACAGAAATGTCATATAATCTCATCTTTCTCTCATGAAGTGGATGGTGGGTTTGAACTGCCAACCTTGAGATTAACAGGTCAAAACTTACCCAACAGCACCATCAGAGCTCCTTCACAACAATCAATGGAGGGCAAATCACTGTTACAGGGTAGACACCAATTAAGCTGGATGAAGGGGAGGGCCCCCAAAATAAAGTTTCTATAATTTTGCAGCAATACTTTTTGACTTACCTTCAAATTTGGAAAGGACAATAACAAAATATGAAATTAGATGAAGTAAAAATAGCATTTAGAGTTAATGTGATTCAGAAAACCTCAAATCCAAAACTGACTTCTAATCAACTAACTAGACACTAGCGAACAAAAGAGCTTTATATGTACTTGGTACAATTAACTAGCCAAAAAGCCTGAGTTATGTGTGGCCTGGAGATCTCTTGGAGGGGAAGGGAAGATAAGGGGAAGAATTTAAAGGACAGTGGAAAGAGACTGAGGTATTGGAATAATAAGCCTCTTAAGAATAGTGATTTTGCACACACGGTATTTAGACTTGATTTTGTAACCAAGTTTCAATAGGCGGGACAAAATATAGGTTCTAAAAAGTTAGTAGAAAAACTAAGGTCTTATGATTTCTGGAGGTATTTGGGGGCCAGAAAAACAAAACAAAAAACATTACATAAAGATATGGTATTGCTAATGAAAACATTAGTTTGTATACTCCAAGCCAAGACTAGAGTCTACACAGAGTAGCCACTCAATAAAGGTCATCAATTATGGTGACGATCCTAGATGGTGAGACTTGGTGACAGAGTGGCTTATGCCTTAGGCTGCTAACTTTAAGGTCAACAGTTCAAAGTCACCAGCTGCTTTGTCAGAGAAAGATGAGGCTTTCTATTCCTGTAAAGACTTACAGTTTCAGAAACACCCCACCCCCCCACCACCACCCCACCACCCCCGGGCAGTTCTACTGTCCTATAGGGTCGCTATGAGTCAGACCCAACTCCGTGGCAGTAAGTTTGGGTTTCTGTGTGTGTATTTGTTGAAAGGATTAACAAAGGAAAACATCAATCAGAATAGTACATAATTGCCATTACAAATATAAATATATACAAATAAAACTGTCATAACTTATACCTCCCACCTCTAAATTCCTTTTAAAAATATTTCAAGCCGCACTATGTAGTCTCTCTCATTTAACCTGAGTCTTTGAAAAGTTAAAAGGGGCTTTGGCTTATTCAGGACCTGTTCTTTAGATACAACCTAAATCCCCAATGGGGTCCATGGGGTCCCCTGGGTCATGCAAACAGCTAACAAACATGGTTGATAGCAAAAGGTTGAAAGTTCAAATCCACCCAGAGGTGCCTGAGAAGAAAAACTTGGTTATCCACATCTGCTAAATCAGCCACTGAAAACTCAATGGAGCGCAAGTCTACTCTGACACACGAGTCCATTGGACAGGTGGCTGAACACTTCCAATGTTACATTTACTCAGTGGCAGCTGAGGGCATCTTTCAGTCCCATACATTTTAATTCAAGTGGCATCTATTTCCAGGGAGTGTGGCAGACATCATTGTTATGAAGGTAAAGAAGCCATTAAAAATGATGTTCACAAAAAAGATCCCATAGCATACAACATGTTCATGTTCTAATGTTAAATTTTAAAATGGGGGGGTGGGGTGAGGGCATACAAAATTATATGTAGATGTCAAAATATGCCTCAACAGAAATTTTCTTGCATGATGGAAAATAGCAGTGGCTTATTCCACTTTTCCCCCAGAGTTTTCAAATGTCCTACAGAAGTATGTGCACACTTCATTTTTCAAAAGAAAAATTTATACATCACCCAAAACTTTTTTTAAAAAAATAGAACTCTTCTCAAGGACTCAAGTAGAAAGTAAATGTTTTGAGAATAATGATGGCAACAAATGTACAAATGTGCTTGACATGGTGGATGTACGTATGGATTGTAATGAGTTGTACAAGCCCCCAATAAAATGATTTTTTTTTTAAAAAAAGAGCCTGAGAATAAACCGAGTTGCTCTTAAAAAAAAAAAATAGAACTCTTCATTTCCTGAGAACAAATGTGAATATAACTACACACAGATATGTGTGTAAACCCAAGTCATTCATTCACTCGGTTGGTCTCTTTATTTATGTGTCCCATTCCACACAAGATACTACTTACATGCTGTAGTTAGACCTCGCTATCGAATCTCATTTGTGTACCAAAGTGGTTTAACTTTTCTAACACTTTATTCTCCCAAGATGGTGGCTTAATTATAACTTGTCCTAAAAGGACGATGACTTTAAGAAGTCAACAAGCTACAAATATTTAGTAAATTAGAAAGGCTTTACCAAACTACTAAAGCAAGTGGTTTAAAAAAAATGGTGCCCCCCAAAAATAAATAAATAAATGGATAAAATGGTAATATAAATAAAAAGTGTGTACATACAAAAGAAAAATGACTAAAATACACACACACACATATATAGGGTTAACTAATTCTCAGTGGGTGTTGAAATTAGGGGTCTTTTTAAAGTTAACTTATGCTCACAAATTTTTCTATGATGAAAAAGTGGGATTAATCTAGTGACCCCTAGTGGATCATCAACTTTTCCTCCTCTACTTCACCAGGTGGTTCTGTCAGCAAATGAAAGTTTCTCTCATGCTACAAAAATCCTTTATCCTAACATGCCACTCCATTTCTCCGCCCCTGCAAACTAACATATACAATTCCTCTTTGTTCTCTCTGGGACCCACTCCGTGCAAATCAGACCAATACCTTCAAAACCGCTAGCCAAGATCCATCCCCATATGGACAAATCCAAAAATCACTTCTCAGTAATTGTCTTACTTTACTTAATGTTGTATTTGACACTATTGTGCCCCGAAGGAGCCCAGTGGCCGTGGTGGGCAGCACACTGAGCTGCTAACTGTAAGGTCAACGGTTTGAATCCACCAGTCATTCCATGGAGAAAGATGAAGCTGCCTGCACCTGTATAGATTTAAAGTCTCAGAATTGCAAACAAACAGTTCTGCCCTGTCCTACCGGGTCACTCTGAGTTGGCATCGCCTTGATGGCAGTTAGTTCAGTTTTTATTATTCCAAGAATACTCCACAGCTTAATATTCTGATCTTTCTCTTTTTATACTCACTCACTCCTTTGGTGTGTCTCATTCAATTCTACGCTGCTTAGATCCCTGGTGGCATGGTAGAAAACACACTGAGCTGCTAACCACAAGGTCAGTGGATCAAACCCATCAGCCGTTCGTCAGGAGAAAGATGAGACTATCTACTCCTAAAAGATTTGAGAAACTCACAAGGGCGGTTCAACCCTGTCCAATAGAGTGGCCATGAGTCAGAACTGACCATATGGTAATGATTTTGGTTTTAGTATATACTGATGAGTCCTAAGTTTATCTCTCTAGCCTTACTCTTGAGACTCGTCCCTGGAAAAGGACATTAAGCTATATAAGGAAGGGGGACACTGAAAATGAGGAAGACCGTCAATGAGATGGACTGAAACCACGGCGGTAACATCTCAAGCATAACAGCCGTTGTGAGGATGGCGCGGGCCGGACAGTGATTTGTTCTGTTGCTGAGCCAGAGCCTGCTCAATGGCACCTATCAACAACACTGCACAGCCTGACTTGTTCCCTAAACACCAGACCCATGTGGGAGCTTCAAAAAAGTTAGTGGAAAATGGAATTAAAGGATAAAGGAGAATAGAATTTTTCCACATATACTTTGAAGCTGCCTCATTTACCCAACTGCCTATTCAATATTTCAGAGCCCTGATGGCAGAGTGCGTTATAAGTTGGGTTACCAACCCCAAAGGTTGCAGTTCAAACCCACCACCAGTTCCATGGGAGAGAAATGAGGCTTTCTGCTCCCATAAACATTTACAGTCCCAGAAATCCACAGCAACAGTTCTAGCCTGTCCGATAGGGTCAATGTGAGTCCAAATCAACTCCCTGATAGTGAGATTTTTTGAGATTTTATTAAGTATCTCAGAGGCATCTAAACATAATATTCCCAACCGATTCATCTCCCCACTCTTTATAAAAAAAGTAAAGCTCCTTCTCATAGTCTTCATTTGGCTCTGTCATTTTAGTTGGTGGTAATTCCAGACTTCAAGATGTTCAGGCGAAAAGCCTTGTGTCCACCTTTGAGATCTTACTCTCTCGCACATAATATCCGAGAGATCCAGCAAATCTCATTCGCTCTATTTCAAAATACATCCAGATCCAACCATTCTCTCCACAACCACTGCTCAAAGTCAAGCCTGCAGTTTGGGGTTTATTTGTTTGCTTGGATCCCTACTCTGGTTTCCTTCCTGGTCATCCAGTCACAGATCTGCAGTATATGTCTAGTTCAGCAGGCCTGCCATCTGAGGGGGACCCAGTTGGGGCAACCTCATGACCAAGAGAATTAAATCCTGCCCTCCCTGTGCCAGGTCTCTGATCAGCTGGGACCAGACCTTTGTGAGTCACAAGTTTCCTTGGCTGGTTTTCAGAAGTAGATTGCCAGGCCTTTCTTCCTAGTCCATCTTCTTCTGGAATCTCTGCTAAAACCCGTTTAGCATCACGGCAGCAACATGCACTCCTCCACTGACAGGCATAGTGGTTAAGCATGCAGGGCACAGGCCAGGAATCAAATTCGGGTCTCGCACATGGAAAGCAAGAATTCTACCACTGAGCCACCACGACCCGCTTTCAACATAGTGATCCCTTTAAAGGTAGGGGTTATACGCTGGGCTGCTAACCACAAGGTCACCAGTTCAAAACCACAGCCACACACTGGAGAAAGATGAGGCTGTCTCTTATCACTAAAAGGGTTATAGTCTGGGAAACCCACAGGGCAACCAGTTCTATCCTGCCCTATAGGGTCGCTGTGAGTCAGAACGGACTCTACAGCAGTGAGTTTGGTTTTGATTCATCTCACTTCTCTCTTCAAAACCCTCAAAGCTTCTTTTTTGACTCACAGAGAAGTCAAAGTCTTCACAATGATTGACAAGGCCCTGCAACAACTTGGCCCCCACCTTGTAACTAACCCCTTCCGTCCCTGGCCTCATCTTCGACTAACTTGCTCACTTCTCCTTTAGCCCCTCAGCCTTCTTCTCGACACAAACAGATCAGAAATTCTCCAGTACTTGCTCCTCCCTTCAGTGAGTCTCTTCCCCAGATACCTACCTGAATCTCACCCTCTCATCTCTTCGGGTCTATGTTCCCTGCCATCTTAAACTTCAACCCCGTTCCTAATGTCCTTCCCCTTTCTCCCCTCATTTTTCTCCAGAGCACTCAAAAATTCCAAACTCATTGCCACTGAGTCAACTTGACTCAGAGGGGCCCTCCAGGGAAGAGGAGAACTGCCCCTTGGAGTTTCTAAGGCGGTAGATCTCTACGGGAGCAGAAAGTTTTATCTTTCTCCCATGTAGTGGCTGGTGCGTTCGAACTGCTGACCTTGTGGTTGGCAGCCCCACAATGAACTCGATACATCAACCGGAACTCAGCACCAAAGGACCATGTATTGATGTGTCTGTTGCCTGTCTTCCTCCAACTACAGTAAACTCATTAAAAGGAGGGATGTTGTCCTTTATTTAATCCCAACAAGTACAATAACCAGCACACAAAAGGAAATTCTATATATTTGGGGGCTGCCGGGGGGAGGGGGTTGAACAGGACCCCAAGTATCGCACAAACATAGCCTTCATGGAAGCAGGAAATAAATCCAGCACACAATTGTAAAAAAAAAAAAAAATTACACCCCAATTGCCATTAAGTCGTCTGGCTCACAGCAACCCTGGAGAAGGGAGCAGAATTGCTCCCTATGGTTTCTGTGGCTGTCAATCAAGATTGCCCCCTCTCCCTCTCACAGGGCAACTGGAGGAGTGACTGCTGTCCTTGCAGTTAGCAGCCCAACACAGAACCCACAGTGCTACCAGCGCTCCCTCCGCCACTCACCGGTTACTTAGTACTCACTGACGTCTACAGGTCCATTCTGCTCAAGCCCCACCCCATGGTTCCTCAGTGTACAATCTCAACTCCTTTCCATGGCCCGATACAATCTGGCCTCCACCGCGATCTCTTTGACCTCAAGCTCTACAAATATCCCTGTCATCCTTCATGCCACTCTTCAACCGGGAGAAACCCACCCCGGCACTCTGCGCATTCACAACTGTCATTCATCTCTCCCTTGTCCAGCTGCTGAATTAAATATAGCGGCCTCCTACTGAGGACGGTTCATAACAGCAATCCGAATAATAAAAGCCCAACAATACGCAGGCATTGCGTATACATTGTTGACTTTTGTGGGTCCATGAGTTCTTCTCAGCTGATTTGCTAAATAAGCTTTCCCCAAATACACAGATGAGCGTTACTCATAATAATATGAAATACAGGGAAATCATTTCCTTCCTGATTATTCTGCTTGGGGCTCTTCACTTTAAATTGTGAATTCTGATTGCAGGCAATTTATTTTTGTCAGCAGTCCATTTATATACACAAGTGCAATACTGTCAAATTATTTTACTACAATACATTTGTCATTCTGTGAACGTTTACAACTTTTTCATGCCGTAAAAAAGAACACTTCAGCCAACCATCTGTCTGCTTGGGGTTGGTTTGCTTTAATCGCTCAGCTCCAGCGACGCCGCTCTAAATTCTCAATGTTTTTAAGAGCATAATAGCTCACATCTTGGTATTTAATCTCAAGGCCTGAAATTTAAGTCTCATAGATTTCCTCTTTAGGTTTCACCAGATCGCCAATTTTAAAATAGCACAGCCTATATTAAGGAATGAATACTTCCTTGGTTGAATATTTAAGACAAAATGTGCATGTCAGAACTGACGAACCTCCAAGAGCAAATGTAAATTAAGCAAAAAAAAAAACCAAGCATTTTTATAATGTTAGAAAGGTCTCAGCTTATAGACAGTATGTCGTCACAGTTGCACTCAAGTAAAATCTTCTTTGATTTAAAGCAGTGGTTCTCAACCTTCCTAATGCTGTGACCCTTTAATACAGTTCCTCGTGTTGTAGTGACCGCCCCAACCATAAAATTATTTACGTTGCTACTACATAATGGTAATTTTGCTACTATTATGAATCGGGTGACCCCTGTGAAAGGGTCATTTGACCCTCAAAGGGGTTGAGAACAGCTGATTTAATATTTATTTCAAGAAATACAAAGGGCTTGAAAAAAAAGTTCATTAAAAACCCCATTATCATGTACACTGGTACAGATAGGAAATGGAAACAGGGAACCCAGGACAGATGAACCCCTCAGGATCAGTGGTGAGAATGGTGATACCTGGAGGGTGGAGGGACAGTGGGGTAGAAAGGGGGAACCAATTACAAGGATCTACATCTAACCCCCTCCCTGCAGGATGGACAACAGAAAAGTGGGTGAAGGGAGATGGGCGACAGTGTAAGACATGACAAAATAATAATAATTGATAAATTATCAAGGGCTCATGAGGGAGGGGGGAATTGGAAGAGAGGGGGAGAAAGAAGGAGCTGATACCAAGGGCTCAAATAGAAAGCAAATGTTTTGAGAATGACAAGGGCAACAAATATGCAAATGTGCTTGACACAATGGATGTATGTATGGACTTTGATAAGAGTTGTATGAGCCCCCCAAAAATTATCACACACAAAAAAAGCCCCATTATCTTTTAATTCCACAAACATTTTAAAGCCCTGTCACATGCATTATAAATAGAACCCCAGGGCCAACTGAAGTGGCAATCCTTGACTAGAGTGGCTTGTCTTCCGTAAAACTAAAGGCTTGAGAGTAATCAAGGGACCATCAAGCTCAGAAGCAGCAGGGCCCACATGGAAGAAGCACACCAGCCTATGTGATCACGAGGTGTCGAAGGGATCAGGTATAAGGCATCATCAGAACAAAAAATCTTACCATAGTGAATGATGGGGGGAGTGAGGAGTGGAGACCCAAAGTCCATTAGTAGGCCACTGGAGACTCCCTTGCAGAGGGGTCTCGGGGAGGAGACGAGCCAGTCAGGGGGCAATGTTGCAACGATGAAAAATACAACTTTCCTCTAGTTCCTAAATGCTTCCTCCCCACTCTCACTATCATGATATGAATTCTACCTTGCAAGTCTGGCTAGACCAGAGGATGTACACTGGTACAGATAGGAACTGGAAATACAGGGAATCCAGGGCGGATGATCCCTACAGGACCAGTGGTATGAGTGGTGATACTGGGAGGGTAGAGGGAGAGTGGGTTGGAAAGAGGGAACCGATTACAAGGAACAATATGTGACCTCCTCCCTGGGGGACAGACAATGGAAAAGTGGGTGAAGGGAGACGTCGGATAGGACAAGATATGACAAAATAATAATTGATAAATTATCAAGGGCTCATGAGGGAGGGCGGAGCGGGGAGGGGGGGGAAATCTGAGGACCTAATGCCGGGGGCTTAAGTGGAGAAGAAATGTTTTGAGAAGGATGAGGGCAATGAATGTACAAATGCGTTTTACACAGTTGATGTATGTATGGATTATGATAAGAGTTGTATGAGGCCCTAATAAAATGAAAAAAAAAAGACTAACAGTCTCAATTATGCAGAAACCAGAACAACTAGTTCCTACAACCACTATGGGAGCTGGTACAAAGCTTCCTTGAAATGCTAGAAAGAGCAAAACCCCAGCAGCCCCACCCATAGAGGAATGACAGCAGGGACACAATAGCCACATGCTCCCGTGTTCGTTTGCAGTAACAAAAAGAAACAGCCTAGGGGTTGGTCAATGAATGAATGAGCACACAAACGGTGGTCTATACATACAGTGACAATGGGATGCTCTGCAAGGATACAGAAGACAAGTGAGTCCAGAAAGCATCTCATAACACAGATGAATCTGGAGGGCATTGTGCTCCATGAAAAAGGACAGTCACAAAATGACAAATGTATGAAACAACTTTTATAAAAAGTAAGCAAACTCAGTAACTGCTATAACATATCCAATGCTCTAACAACAGTAGTAGCAATCAAAAATCTGCAAGCTACACAGCTGTTGAAGATGAATGTGTGTACAATTGTGCATATTGGTATATGCATGTGCTGCATATATATTCAAGCATATCACAGAGCACATGGAGAGTAAATACAGAAAAACAAACTGCCTGCTAGCCAGCCACTAGTTCAACTCAGAGTGATCCTATCAGACAGGTCAGAACTGCCCCTGCAAGTTTCCGAGGCTGTAAATCTTTACTGGAGTAGACAGTCTCATTTTTTTCCCTCGGTGCTGTGGGTGGTTTCAAACTGCTGACCTTTCAGTTAACTGCCTAACTTGTAACCCAGTTTTGGAAATATCCAAACACTTTGTGAACTGAGTTGCTGCTTGAAGGCTAAGGGCCACAGTCTTGTGGCAACTAGGACAATTGGAGCAACATAGTGAGTTGCCTTAGTATTGGCTACTTAATATCTCTAGGTTTCCAATAACCATTGCAATGGCTACACAGAATTCACAGAAAATATTCATGATTAAAAGGTTTATTAAGGAAGTTGACAGGTTGTAATGCAAGTGAGAAATGTTCAGGATACAACTGTTTATCAGGATTTGTGACAAAATTCTTTCAAGTTTGCTATTAAATGTCCAAAGCAACATACTACTCTGCTGTGAGCCTCAACCGGAAGTCATTCAACTCAATCTCTGTGGGTCAGCTCCCTGAATTAAGTGCCCAGAGGCACCCTGCTCCATTAAGCTTCAGCCCAATGGCACTCAGCTCCACTTCTGTGGGCCAGCAAGTCCACCTTCCCAATTAAGTACACACAGGCAACCTACTCCACAAGTCAGCCTCCTGCACAATAATACCCAGCTTTATTTGCTCCATGGGCTGAAAAATTCACCACTCTGTTTCATGTCCTAGCTCCTGATTTGCTGCTGCTGCTGCTGCTGCTCTGATGTCTTCTAGGCTCGAGACTCACTGCCCAGGGATCTCAGATCCACAGGACTCACTCTACTCACTGGCTTTTACTAGTAATGACAGTGAATTCTTACACTGTCTTTCCCCACCTTCTTACCAGACCCAAGAAGAAAAGAAACATTTGGCAGGAGGAGTTAGAGACTTTGGCTGGAAGAGCAACATGAAATAATTCACTGCCCTTGCACATAATGATAACGACGTTCTACATTCTACTTTGGAAGTTTGCCTGTGGAGTCTTAAAAGGCTGCCAACAGCTACCTAACATACAACTTTTGGTATCTTCCCATCTGGAGCCAAGGGGAGCAAAGGAAAATCAAGACTCAAGGATGCAGTGAGTCCACAGCACTTAACAGCCTACCAAAACCTGAGACCAGAACCAGATGGGACTCAGATATCACCGACAGCTCACGCTGGGGACGCAATACAAGGTCCCTAGGCACATGATGTAGACAGCTCAAGTTCATTAATTAAAAAATAAAAAAGCCAGACTTACTCCACTGATGGCTAACTACCCTAAAATCTCAGTTAGCCTAAAACTAAAGCCACTCCCAAAGGGCACTTTTCAGCCAAACGATAGGTTTGCCCAGAGCCGACAACAGTAACATCCCGAAGAATGTGAGCAGGCAGCGAACGCCCAAGCACTAAGGTGAGAAGCCAGGAAGAGCAAGGAAACTGGAGGGATGAAATTGGTGAGAGGATTGCATTATCTTTTCTTTTCCATTATCTAGAACTGTTTTTGAAACGCCTTCCTCTTCTTAAAGGGAAAATGGAGATCTTTTCATTGTGATGTACTCTTTTGCTCAAAACACAGAATGGGTTATACATGAAGAATAATCCAAACTTGTAACTGCAGGTGCCTTCAGAGGCCGGTAAGGGGGGACTTAAAAAAATCCTAGTACCCGGTCCATTCATTAGTCGTATGACAATTCCAAGTAATCCTACTCACAGCAAAGGCATAAGCAATGTCATGGAGGCAACTGGCTTTTGGACTCGTATATGAAGAGGCCACCCACTGTCTGTCATACTGTGGTGGCTGAGGCAATATTAAAAGATTCTATATTGAATGGCACAGGAAGCATCAAGATGCAAAATACTGAATGATACAGGAAGCATCAAAAGAAGATGGAAGGAATACAGAGTCACTATACCAAAAATAACTAGTCAATATTTCAAGATGCAGCATATGGTGAAAAACCAATGGTGCTGAAGGAAGAAGTCCAAGCTGCACTGAAGGCATTAGCCAAAATCAAGGCTCCAGGCACTGAGAGCATGCCCATGAAAAGGTTTCAGCAAGCTGATGTGGCGCTGGAAACATTCATACCAAGAAATTTGGAAGACAACTACCTATCACTTGATTGCAAGCTAGAAAGGTGACGCAATCGAATGTGGATATTACCAAACAATATTGTTAGTCTCACACACACCTAACAACGATAGCAGTAGAATAGGAAGAGGTTTCAAAGGTTGAGGGGAAATTTATATTAAAAGGTAATGGAATTTTTCCATGAAAGTTTGAAGCCCCCACCCATAATTAACTTCAGAGTATTAAAAAAATACTGTACCAGGTTTTCCTTGGTTCCTACCAAATCAGTTGTGCTTTATAGCGATCCTGCCTAAACCAACAATAAACATTAAGTAGACTCTGAATCACTAAATGAAGTAAAGCACCTGAAAATATTTATAGGTAAAATTCTGAGTCAAGAATTTTTAGAAGCACTGTCATATAAATTATATCATTTAATAACATCCTGTGAAAGATTGTTATATATTTATTGAGCAAATGCATAACCTGAACAATACAAATCTTTGAATGGGAAACTAAACTACTGTAAGACTTTCACAAAAACACAATAAAAAAATTTTTTACGGAAATGATGAATATGCTATCAGACACTTAGAAAAGGTGACATTTGTTATACAGTGGGCTGGGGGAGGGTATCTGAGTTATATTTGACTGTTTTGTGAAGTAGAGCTAATGTATAAGTAATAAACTTGGATATTTGGCTGAGAATTTTCTGTGCAAGGTCTGAAAGGAGTAGCATGATTTCTCCTAGCTGCTTAAAATAAAACTTAGAAGGAAAGAGAGATTTAGAAACGAACTGTGCAAAAAGAAAAAGTTGGAACTTTAAGGATTTGAAAATTTCTATTTTAAAAACTAAGAGTGTGCACCCTGGCTGACATCAAGGTTGTGGCTACACATTCTTTTGCTAAAAAAAAATTAGGCCTATAACTGATAAATTAAATTAAATCAATAAGCCTGGCAGTAGCTCTGTCAGTTTAGATTGAAACTGTCAGGCACAAGGGGGAATTAAGAAAAGCTGTTTGTCTTCAAAAATTCTAAAGGTAACAAACAGGCCAATGGAGCTACTCGGTTGTAACGTCCAATGTCCTCTGAGAAAAGGGGCTATCTCGAGCCAGAAGCACTCTCAGAAAAAAATTAATTCATTAAAAAAAAAAAGAACTCTCAGAAAGGGTACTGGGGGGCAGAATCACTCCTTCTAGGGTTAAAGGGTAGACCCACCACCTCTTAGGTTTGAAAGAGTTAGTCTAACCCAGGTTTCAAAGCGGAAGGTCATCACCACCTTGATTCCAAGGGTGGTGCGGCTTTTCGGCTGGGCCTCGAGCATGGGACTGCCACCCAAACACTGAGCGGTGTGGTTGGCCAGGAGAACTGGGCACCTCAAAGCCAAGAGTGGAGGTTGCCATCCTTGTTGGTATGGAAGGTGGGGTGAGGGATCTGTACCCAGAAACTGAGAGATCTCTTCTAGTATCTGAAGATCATGGTTGTTGCCCATCTGCCTGGAAAACATTCTTTTCAAGCCTTGGAAGCTATTGATACTTGCCCTGTCGGGTCTGGGACCTGCTTGGAACCCATGACAGAGTCCTGGTGGTGCTGTCAGGTGAACACTAGACCGCTCCTCACAAGGGTGGTGGTTGAAAGATGAGGTTCTCGGCTCCTGCTAAGATTTCGGAAACCCTGTGTAAGGTAGCTGAGTCCGTGGCAGTGGGTTGTTGGTACCTATAACCTGTTCTTTCCCTCCAATTTATCCTATTTGGTATGCAATGTCTACTGCTCACCATAGTACTGTGGAAGCAGATAACATATTCCAGGTTTCATAGGTCCACAAAGTTTTTAAACTGGTCAGTGGGGAGGGTAAAGCTATAAAGGGAGTGGGTAGAAACTGCAGGTGGGCAAATAAAGAGGAAGGGGAGAGGATTCTCACCTTTGGGGGCTCTAAATAGGTCTCCATTCATAAAACTTTCTGAGGCAGGGGGGTGCTTTGATCATTCCATTTGACGCCAAGGCAGATGGCTCATTGATTTGTGGCCCCCTGGTCCAATCAGGATCAGGACAGGCAGGACATTCCTCCTCAGACCCAACATAACAATGGTGAGTAGCATGAGCCCTGGACTTACCCATGACTCAAAACCAAAATCCAAACTCACTGCCCTCGAATTGATTCCACTTCATAATGACCCTGTAACAAGACAGAACTGCCCCTGTTGGTTTCTGAAACTCTTTATAGGAGTGAAAAGCCTTGCCTTTCTACCACAGAGTGGCTGGTGATTTTGAGCTGCTGAACTTGCAGTTTGCAGCCCAATACATAACCACTACACCGCCAGGGCTCCCTAACCTAATCACTACACACAGTTAAAAAAGGACACAACAGACGCCAAGGAGCACAGAGCAAAGCCATGGACTGACTGCGGGCATCAAAAACTAGGAGAGGAGCCCATGGAAAGAACTGTCACCAGAGGCTTTGAGTTGAACCTTTAACCTCTCCAACAGTGAGAGAAGAAATTTCTGTTCTCGAAAGCCATCCACGTGTGGTATTACTCCAGGAGAACTAAGACAGCACCCTACACCTTCAGAAGCAGCAGCCGGAGGACAACATCATAATATGTCATCTGAATCTGAGAGGCATCAGCAAACCCAAATTGATTCACACTCTATAAAATACTGTAACCGGATCATGTGCTTCAAAGGTCATAAAAGACAAAATCTACGAAATTATTCCAGATTTTAAAAGATTGAGTAGATAAAACCAAGAAGAGCAAAACATGAACCTGAACTAAATCCTATACAATAGATCAAGAAAGCTTAAAAAGGAGAAAGGGGGGAAAAGAAAGGATATTACTGGCAAAAATGGCAAAATGGATTACAAACTACAGACTATAAAAATTTCAAATATCTTGAATATAATATTTCTATGATTATAAAAGAAAATATCCTTATTTGTAAAAAAAATTAAGGAGTAAAAGAGCATAATGTATGCAACCTATTCTCAAATGATTCACAAAACACAGAAACCTCTACTCATTTATCAACATGGTTGGGTTACAAAGAGTAGGTCATTATGCCAAAACTTGGCATTGTGTAAAAATGGAGAATAAGCACATCAGATCCAAAAATGGAGGCTGACTACATCATAACATAACTGCCAAACCACTGAGAACTATGGCCCAGCCACGCTGACAAATAACTAACCATCACATTCAGCATTACTCTCCTCGCTCACCTTGGTGTTTGTTATCACCCTGCACATTGTGATACGCAAAACAATCAGACAGTACATGTTTTTACTATGGTCAGAAATTCAGAATGACAGATAATGAGACAGTCAATAAGTGAGAAGGGATGTGTGTGTGTAGAGGAGTGAGGAGGGAAGAGAATAAATGACAAAATGTGTAAAAACTAGCAAACCTGCATAAAGAGTATACATAAGCTCTCTGTACTATAGTTAACTTTTCTGTACACTGTAAATTATTTCCATAAAAAAGTTTAAAATGAGAACAGATACTCGGGATATCTAGGTCAACTAGCACTGTACAGTTCAAGTCTATGTGAAAAAGAGCCCCCCAAATTCAGATATCATTTATGGAGGCACATTTATTAAGTCTTAAATAGTAGAAACGCAAGGCAACAGCCAGGTGAGGGAGACCATCAGCAAAAGACCATAATGGTCCAAGGATGACAGGAATAAGACCACTTTAAACAGCATGCAGATACCAAAGGACACTGTCACAGAGTCCTGATTTCTAGCAGATCAATTCTGCACAGGTGAAAGGGAACCGTGCTGGGAAATGTACACTACTGCATATTTTAAAAGATGAGAAGATCAGTGTAAGGAGCTGCAACCAAGGTAGTCAGAGCATGGCTCAGGGCCCTGCAGACCCGAGAACCACCCCCAAATTCCAACAGGGGAAGGAACACCCGGGCAAGTCCCTGAGGGCAGGGCTGCACCTTCCAGGGCTGGTGAGGGGAGTGGTAGCAATCCTTTCTAATGGACTCCGCCTGAGTACAAAACTTTCCCATTTCACATTGCTGGTCAACTGTCAGAAAGAACTCAATGGGGCTGAAACTAGGTGGAGACTCAGAAGTGGATTAAGGTCGATCTCCCACTGTAAACCATAGCCTTTCCCAAACATAGTGCTCAGAATTTAAATACCAATATAATTCATAAAGATGATGTTCTATACCCTGTTTTGGTGAATGCCATAAGGAATCTTAAAAGCTTGTGAGCCACTTTCTAATAAAGACTATTGGTCTCTTGCCATCAGGAACAAAGGAGAGTGAGACTGAAAAAAATCAAAGCCCCGAGGAAGCAATTCCTCCACAGGCTAATGGCCCACATGAACCACAGCTTCCGGGAGCCTGAGACCAGAAGAACAAGATGGCCTTGGGTACTGCTACTGTCCACTGTGGAGCCATCCCAGAAGTGACCCTCCAACCAAGAGACTGGCCTGTGGCATTAAAGATAACATCCCCCAAAATACATAAGAGAAAAAGATAACATCCCAGAACAATCAAAACCAAGAGAGCAGCATTTGCCCAAGAGCAGTCGATGAGGAAGCAAGAAAGGACAGGAAGCCAAGGGGACAGAAATAGGGAGCCCGCTGACCCACTGTGGGGTTACCACCCAATGTCACAAAACAATTTGTATGCAAACTCTTGAATGGGAAACTAATTTGCTGTGCACACTTTCATTTAAAATGCAATCACATGTTCAGGGGAAAGAGCAAGAAAATAGGGTGAGTTTTAGGGTTTGTATTGATAAATCATTATTTGATTATTTAAACAATCTTGCGGGTATAAAGAAATGGGGGGAGTTAAGTCATCATTAAAAAAAAAAAAGCAGGCCAGCCCCAATCCCAACTACATGGGCAGCCCCCTCTCCCCGCAGACAAATTCACTTCAAAGGACAACACTGAAGCTACAGCTCAGGGAGAGGGACTTGTCTGATCTGAGCACACAGGAGCAAATGAAGGGGGAGGAAGAGAGTGGAGCACATCCTGGCCCACCAAGCCCCGAGGACGATATTCCTGCTCAGAGCAGCCAATGCACAGAGAGGACCATAGGGCCAGCCCCACTTCGAGACACAACATCCCTCACTGACCCATAGCCTTACACAGGTCAACACTGGAGACACAGGGTGGGAATTGTGCCCAATCTGACCCCACTACACAGAGGCAAAACACTAAGGGTGTGCAACAGAACAGCAAGGGAAGCACATAAGGAAGTCCCCAGAGAATACCAAAAATAGACTTTGGGGCCAGGGTGTGGCACCCCATCAGAACTCTACTAGAAAACACTCGTAAAGGTCAACAAACAGACTTTGAACTATGTACAGGCTTGTCTTTTTTTGTTGCTGGTTTTTTTGTTGTTGCTGTTTTGTTTTGTTGCTTTGTTTTGCTGTCTTGTTTTTTGTGCATATTCTTAATCTCTGCAGGTCTATCTAGATAAGATAGGCAGGATAAACAATCTGGAGGAGAAAACAATGGGACTGAAGTTTGGGGGGACTGGCATGGGAGAGGGGGAAGCAGGGGAAGGAAGTCGGTGTTAATAAACCCAGGGACAAGGGAACAACAAGTGATAAAAACCAATGGCAAGGAGGGTGTGAGAGGCCTGGTAGGGATTCAGCAAGGGCAATGTAACCGAGAGAAATCACTGAAACCCAAATGAAGGCTGAGCATGATAGTGGGACAAGAGGAAAGTAAAAGGAAATCAAGGAAAGAACTAGGAGGCAAGGACATACAAGCTTGTACATATGTAAATATATATATGATGATGGGGAAATAGATCTACATGCATATATTTGTAGGTTTAGTATGAAGATAGCAGATGGACATTGGGCCTCTACTCAACTACACCCTCATGCAAGAACACTTTCTTCTATTAAACTGCAATTCCATGATGCTCACCTTCCCGACAGGATCGCTGAAGACAAAGCAGGCGCATAAGCAAATGTGAAGAAA
>NW_022111373.1:72922959-72959168 GCF_000313985.2 Echinops telfairi | reverse complement strand
AAGTAGAAAGAAAATGTTTTGAGAATGATGATGGCAACAAATGTACAAATGTGCTTGACAAAATGGATGTTATGTATGGATTGTGATAAGAGTTGTACAAGTCCCCAATAAAATCATTTAAAAAAAAAAAGTAATAGGCTAAGTGGCAAAGTCCAGATGAGGGGGTTTCCTTGTACCTGGACAGTTCACTGGTCAAAATGTTTCTAAATCCTGGAAATGTCAAAGTCACAGACAGTCTGTAACTACTATTCAGTTTTCAACTTAAATCCAAGTTCCATGCATTCTATAGGAACCCTCGTGGCATACTGGTTACTCACTGGGCTGCTAACAGCAAGGTCAGTGGTTTGAAATCACCAGCTGCTCTGAGGTGGAAAAATGAGACTTTCCCATGAAGAGTTACAATTTTGGAAACCCACAGGGGCAGTTCTCCTCTAGCGGACAGGGTGCCTATGAGTCAGCATCAACGTGATGATGGTGAGTGTAGTGTAGGGTTAGTATTAGGACCACCCTGTGGTTTCTGAGGCTGCAGTTCTTTACAAAAGTAGAAAGCCTCTTTTTTCTCCCATGAAGCAGCTGGTGGCTTCGAATTTGAGGTTAGCAACCCAACGAGTAACCCACTACCCTGCTGGGGCTCCCCAACAACAGAAGTAAAAGAAGTAACACAGCCAAGTGCTTGCTTGAGCGTTTGGGATGAGATTAGAATCCCTGGACACGGTTCTGTCCACTACGTTGCAAAGGTAACCAGGGCAATGCTGGGGAAGACAGAAAGAGGCCATAGCTCTCAGCAGTCTCCCTGACAAATCTGGGAAGGCAAAGGGGTTTGCCAATGGGAAAGGCAGGCAGGTCAGTTATGGTGCATGCACACACACGCGCGCACACACACACACACACACACACACAACCACACAAGAATTAGGGAGCTTGGCCTAACGCTGTCCTCCTCAGACATGTAGCTAGGTGCAGTTTTCTTTTTTTCTTTTTTGCCCTCCCCCATTCCAGCCTGTTGGAGCAATTAAAAAGAAAAAGTAACAAACATCCACCTGTCGTTCATGTAAACCTCGCATCAATGATTTCTGGGAATGCAATTTCCCTACCTATGGAAGGCAGTAAAATCTTTCAATATGTACCACTAGTCTTGAATTTGGCCAGACTTATGACATACCACTGGTCTTGGATTCGGGCAGACATAGTTTTGATGGCATGTCGATTGGCTCCCCACTTCTCTTTCCTTTGTACCTAATGTGCCAAAGAATATCTGTTTTCCTCACTATTGAAACTTGGTGATCAGTGCAAAGGGCGGTCAGAGATGTATCTGTGCCATAATGTTGCTACCCACTGTCACGGAGCTGATCCTGACTCACAGCAACCCTCTGAAAGGTTCCCGAGGCTGGAAATCTTTACCAAAGCAGAGGGCCTCATCTCTCTCATCAGAGCACCTGGTGGGTTTGAACCACTGACAGTGCGGTGAGTAGTCCAACACCTGCCAACAATGCCATAGTTCTGTGACCAACTGCCAGCGGAGTCCATGCCGACTCCTGACAACCCGGCAAGAACCCTCCAGACAAGAACTGCCCTTTCGGTTTCCGAGACTTGAAACCTCTACAGGTGCGCACCGCCTCATCTTTCTCCCTCCAAGGGGATGGTGGGTTCCCACGGCAGTGGAGTTGCCAGCTCTCTCCATAACCCACAGCGTCAGGCCCCGGAGTATGGTTAGGATAAGGTGACCAGACGTCCCGCTTTTGGCGGGGCAGTCCTGATTTTTAACAATTTTTCCCACGTCCCGTGGCGTTTTTAAAAATCTCAATTTTTGGAAAGAATGCACGACAAACTAGGGTATACGGTTTTCGGCTGCCATGTGACTATTTCACCGGGATATGAGTTTTATCAATGGTGTCCCGCTTTACCAATGTGAAGATCTGGTCCCCTTAGGTTAGGAGGCCTGCACGCTATCATCACGGTTGAAACGGTACGCACAAATGCCTACCATCTAAGCAAGCACCCGATCACGTTCAGTGCTTTTATTATACACCTCACCTGCTAGATCACCTCAGCGGTAGTCATCACAGAGATAGAGCCCTATGTTGCGTTTGTTTGTTTTCCAAATCATGCCAAAGTCTGACAAGATAGAAAATCAGAGGTTAAGGAAGGGCCCAGGTGGCATAGTGGTTACGCTGCTAACTGCAAGGTCTATCGTTGGAAAGTGCCAGCCGCTCCACAGGAGAAAGATGAGGCTTTCTACTCCCAAAAAGAGCTACAGTCTTGAAACCCACAGGGGCAGTTTTGCCCTGTGCTACAGGGTCGCAACGAGTCGGAACGGGTTCCATGATAAGTGAGTTAGACGGTAATCCCTCGGTTGTCAAACAGCCCCAAGCTCAAACTCTCCACTACTCCGAATAGCTGTCGGTGGTGTTCGTAACTTTCAAACCGAAAGTCTGCCTTGAAACAACCTGTACAGGTCAAGAGTAAGTCACACGCCCCATCTTGCCTTAGACACAAAGGGGTGCCGCTTCAGTCTAAGTGCCGCTCTCGCTCAGACAACATACAGTGCTTGTGTCAGACAACATATAGTGCTTGTGCATTAAAACATTCATCATTGTGCTTTTTTGGGGGGAGTGCCTTATTTGCATAAAATATCGTAACCATGGCTCCAAAGAAAGTTAGTGATACCAGTAGTAAAACTAAGAAGAAAACTGAGAGCCACAATAGAGTTAAATTAAAAAATCATTAAAATATTTGAATTAGGTCACTGCTTGTCTGATTTGGTGACTGAATACAACATGGCTAAGTCGATATCATTAACATTTGGGGGGAGAAGGATGTAATTACAACGGTTAATATAGCAAAAGTTGTGACATCGTTAACCATGAAACAAAGAAAGCAAACTGTAGAAGAGATTAAAAAGTGACTGTTAACTGGGATAAAGCAGAAACAACTCAATGGCAACAGTGTTTCCGGGACAGTGATAAGCGAGACGACTGAAAGCCTCCACAGTGATTTAAGGTCTTGGTAAAATGAATCTTTAAGTGTAATTTTGGGGCCGCCGCGGAACGCAAACTCATCGCCACTGAGTCAATGCTAACGCATACAGACCCTACAGGTCAGGGTAGAGCAGCCCCTGTGAGTTTCTGAGGCTATAACTCTTTACGAGAGTATAAGGCCCAGTCTTTCTCCCATAAGATGAAAAGTCTCTTGGAAATTTACCCCCCAAAATTTCAATTATAAGAAAATTGCATGCAAAATGAATGAATGCCACTGTGCCGGTTAATTCAACAGCTGAAACATTTTGCTAATGATGTCTGAACTGCAACAATTGACCAAAATTTAGATTCCAAATGGCAGAGTGGAAAATGAAACATTTACGTCATTTCACTGCTGAACTTTTCTGCCTTATGAACAAGGAAACCAAAAACAGGATTGCATGGGGGCGTTCTATGTAAGCTTTCAGTCTGCTTACCACAGTCCAAATGCAGTCCCAGTTTCAACTAACCACTTTCTGGAGAACCCAATATGGCTCACGAAGTCTAGGTGTGAAATTCAGTGTTAATGATTTCTCTCTGACGTCTGGAAAACTACCAGCACAACTACTTTAAAATATAAGCAAAATTGCCTGCATCGTTAAGTCTATTTCCTTTTAAGTTCTCCCAATAAAAACAAATGGGCAGTGCTCCATTTCCACTCCTCGGTTGAACTTTAAATAGTTCCTACTAACTTTTCACATAACTAAGTGTAGATTGTGTTACTGTGTAATGTTCACTTTTAAAGCCACACTAATTCGTAGTGTTAAAAGTTAGCACTTTTAAAATACTCTGCTCACATTTTTATGATTCTGCTTACATGTGGGTTTTCTATGTTGTGTATGCACTGCAGTACGGCAGACGATATTTTCCAAGAACATTACAGCTTGCATAAACCAGCGGTTCCTTTCATAAAGACCCAAAATCACTTCCTTGCCCGCTTCCCTCCAGGATCCAGAAGCAGGTTGACCCTAAATCAATACTTACACTCACTCTCTCAACTCTTCCAAACACTCTTTCACTTTAACTGGCCTATTTCTTCAACCTTTGGTGCCGGGAATAGCAAATTAATAATGAGTAGGGTGTTTTTTTGTCTCCTCCCAAAATTCAGATTCCTGTCCCTCAACCCAGACCAATTCAAACGGCGTCCAGGGGTGCGATCGAAGCTTCCAAGTGGTTCTTTATCCCCCTGAAGTTAGAAAACTATCAAAGGTTCCTAGATCCACCCACCGCACATCCCCAACAACTCCCACCACCCACAGCTGATCTAACCCTAAGCTCCCGCCAACCCTCCGGTAACGTTCCCGTCCCAGCCCGGGGCGGTCTTCGGGCGACCCACCCCGGTCCCAGGAGCCCGAGCCTAGGGCTCGCTCCTTCGATGTCCCCGGTCCCTTGGCCAGTCAGGCCCCCGCCCCCCAAACCTTCCTCCTTACTTCTTCATATCGCTGCTAAAGAGGCCAAAGGCGCTCGAGGGAGAAATGGTTGAGGTCGCCTCCTGGCCCAGCTCCGCTGCCTCCCCTCCTCCAGACTGCTCGTTGTACGCGAAGCTGTTGGTGGACATGGCCACGGTGTCGGCGGGTGAGGGGTGGGCCTGGCCGGGGGTTCTCGCCGACGGTGTCCAGTCGGGACGACGCGGAACAAAACTAGTTCTCGGGCCGAGGGGCGCGCGCACGCGCTTCCGGACTCGTCACCACTGTCTCCGGGCCGGCCCGGCGGCCCACCCCCTGCGCATGCCCAGTGTGCGGCTGGCAGGAGCCCACCGCCGGCGCTCCCGGGCCGGCCCGGATTCCCTTTTCCGGGTTTTCGCAGTAGCTGAGATCCGCAGACTGGCGCCCCGGTGGCCTGGTGGCTTAGCTGCTGGGCTCCGACCGGAAGGGTCTGCAGTTCCAAACCACCAGCTGCTCCGCGGAAGAAAGATGAGGCTTTCTACTCCCGTAAAGCGAGTTCCAGTCTGGGAAACCCACAGGGACAGTTTTACCCTGCCCTACCGTGTCTCTATGCGCCAGAATCGGCTGGATGTCAGCGCGTTTGGGTTTGGGGGTTTGAGCGTGTCTGGGAACTTGGCTTTGAAGAGGCAGGTCACTTTTACCAGCGGATAATGGAGACGCCCATTTTATCTATCGTGATTCCCTAGGGAGATGCCTTGAGCCCGGCACCTCTTGGCTTGATTTCTGCTTTAAACTGGTCTCTGTCCCCCGGCTCCCGAAACGCCATCGGAAGCCCCAGATCTCCGGTGCAAAAGCCTCGCGGCCGCTCTGCCTTAGTTAGCCTGGGTCTGCTCTCTGCCTCCAGCCTCGCTGACCCGGCTTCCCCGTCCTCCTCGGAGGACGCCTCACGTCTTTACAGGTCACACCCCCAACACACGGTCCGTCCGTGGCGTCAGCGTCGCCAGGTGAGACGCCGGCCGAGAGAACCACCAGCCCCCTCGCAGGAGAGGGGCGAGTTCCGCCGGCGTCTCCCCAGTCAGCGGCCGGAGCCCCCAGGCCGCTTACCTTCCGGAGCCTCCTACTTCCCCCGTCCGAAACCCTAACTTTGACTGCAGATCCCGCCCAGAGTCTTGGATCTCCCGGAACCTGCCACCGACGTGCCCGCCCTGACTTCACCCAGTGAATTTCCGGACATCTTTCCGCAGCTCCCTCCCTTCTCGCCCACCCGCTGTCGGCCTCCCTGGTAGGACCTCTGGGCCCTGTAGGTTTCTTTCCAAGGCTGCCCATCTATTCCAGAGCAGAAAGCTAGCTTCCTCGTTCTCCCGCCTAGTGGCTCATGGGCTCGAACTGCTGACCTTGAGGTTAGCAAGTCCAACTTCTTACTCACTTGCCTCTCAGAGCGCCAGGTGGATCCTATGAACCTCAGCAATGCTAAACCGTGCCCATTACTGGGGAAGCCTGTGCGGTTCTGGCGCCATAGGAGGGAAGGAGGAATTGTCCTCCAAACTTCATAGGGTGATCCAAGCGTGTTACTGTGTTTGTTCACTACCATCTAGGACGGCCGGGGACCAACTGGATCTGGTTTTTGTGATCCATAAGATCACAACATGAAAATTACTGGATTTTCTGAAGGAGAACGTTTCTCAGGCTTTTCTTTGGAGGCGGTAGCAGGTTTTTGATTCAACTGTTAATGACTCCTCCAAGATGCAAGGAGGGAGCGCCTCATATTTCTTATTGTCAATATTGATGCTAGTAATTGTTTTATGGACTGTCACCAGCAGCTGTTTATTCATGATGATGAGCATCATGGGTAACTATGCCTTGTTATCAGGTGCCATCAAGTGGGCTTAGGCTCAGGGACCCTATGTACAACAAAACGAAATACTGCCTGGGCCTGGGCCGTCCTCACAATTGTTTGAGCCCATCCATGCAGCCACTGTGTCAATATTGAGTTTAATATCCAGCAGGCACTATGCTGGTGATTGAACTATTGAACTGTGTGATATGTGAATTATATGCCAATAAAACTGTTAAAAAATACATCCAGAAGGCACTATTTTAAGTGATCTACATATACCAAATTCACTTACTAGGCAAATAAGGTATGATTTGATTTCTTTAGTCTGCACAATATCAAAATTGGTATACACATCTGTATGCTATTGTTTACATATAACATGCCCACATAAACACACCATGCTAATAACATGTATAAGGAGTTTCATGAGCTTCCAAAGCCTTGTAAGTCCTGTTATTTATTAGCAAAATTCTATGCAAATCTTATCTTCACCATTCTAATTTTAGTGTATGTGTTTCAGAATCAAGTCCCAGCGTGTATGTTGGGATGCAAAATTTCTTGGTTGTAGGATATGTGCACCTTTGCTCCATCTCTTAAATTGTTCTCCAGTGTAATTTTGGAAGTTCACCCTCTTATTGAAATGTGTCAAGGACATTTCCTTAAGTTCTCATCAACACTGCGCTGTCTAGGAGGTGTTTGTTGTTGTTGTTGTCAGTATCATGACATGTATGGACACTATTTTGTGTGTCATTTTTTGTTGGTGGGTGCCTTCAAGTCAGTCACAACTCATGGCAACCCTGAGTCGACGGAAGGAAGTGCCGCCTGGCCCGGCACCATCCAGCATCCGTGCTGTGCTGGCGCTCACTGGCACCGCCAAAGGATGAGTCCCATTTCAGTAAGGGTCTTCCAATTTTTATTGACCCTCTGCCTTCTTGAGCGTGCTATCTTTCTCCTGGTCTAGCCCTTTCTAATAACAGGTCTAAAGCACACAAGATGAAATAGCATCCTCACTTATAAGGAGTATTCTACCTGTACTTCTTCCAACGCAGATTTGTTCATTCTTCTGAGGGTTCAGGGTTGATTCAATAATCTTCAGTGCCGTCCTCTCAAGTAAATTCTTCTGGGGGGAGGGGCAGTTGTCCACGTAGCTGGTATGGGGGCTGAGCCCTCAGCCCCTCCACTGGCTCCCCTCTCCATGCCAACTGGCTGCATTTGCATCCCTGAACACCAGATTTAAGTCTGGTCCCTCTTTCCCTGTGGAGACACAAACAATACCCTCCCCTTGAGTGGATCAGTGCCCTATTCCCCCACCACACATCTCTTTTTTTTTTTTTTTTCCCTTTCCTACCTCCCCTACCCCTCCTTTTTAGTTGGCTACCATATGTACCCCTGGATTGGGTCTGGCCCCTGTCATACTACCTGGACCTCACCCCTGGAGTGTTTGTATACAGTAGCTTTTTCCCTGTGCCCCTTTTGCATTTTTCTTTTCTTTTTTTTACAGCGGACTCATGTTGTACTTGTCCTTTTGTGCTTGGCTTACTTCACTTAGCATAATAACCTCCAGTTCTTCTCATGCAGCCATATGCTTCATGCGTTCATCACTGCTTTTATGTGAGTGAGTGTTAGTTTGCTTGGCATTGTTGCCCCAGTCTTTGTTTTCTTCTTTCTCTCTTTTTTCTCTCTTTTTCCTCCCCTTTCCCAAGCCACTAGCGGCCTCCAGGCCACTCCCTTCGTGTAGGGCAACTCTGAAGGCCCAACGGGGGGAGCTCCCACCCGCATTTTTGGCTTTGCACCCAGCTGGGGAAATCACTCCGGTCCTCTTCCATACACCAAGCAGCAGGGGGTTCTCCCCTTGAAACAGTGGGGGATCTCCAGCCTAAACCCCAAGGCCCTACAATATTATTTTAAAATAAATATGTTGAGGCAACTGAGGATTTAAATATAAGATGTGACTAGACATGTAGTGGATGGTTTGCAATTTGGAACTAATACAATATTTTTGCCTGGGCACATCTTTGCATATTAACATCAATATGTCCATAAATTAAGATGCCAGAATTCTAATAAAAAAATCAAAGGATAGGCATAATTCAAATTTTTATAGCTATTTCTGAATTTCTCAGCCAAAATAGGTCACTGTCAAAAACGGCATGAGGTCCATATCTGACTGCCTCTGGCTACAGAGAGAGGAAGGAAATCCAGCTTTTCATCAGCCCAAGGCCTATTGCCACACGGAAGAGGTCCGACCTGCCTCCACCCTTCTTCCTCACTTACCCTGTCATGACACCAACTCTTCCTCCCACTGGGTTCAGTAATCATCGCAATGACTACATAGAACTCAATAATCATGATTAAGGGAGTGTCTTAGAGAAATTAACATGTTACCCTAAGTCAGGCAGTCTTTGGTCCACAGTAGCACCTCCCCTTCGTCAGCCGCCAAGTCTCTCAACAGTCTCAGACCCTCAGCTACGTGGTCCCTTGACCTCGCCTCTGGGGCCGGAAGCCAGCCTCGTGGTCTCAGAGTTTCAACAATGCTTCTCTGTTCTATCTCATGATCTCCTTGCCTTGGTGTCTCATCTCAGCCTGTTCCTTTGCTCTGCCCCATGGTCCTCCAGCTGTAGCTTCTGGTCTGGGCCTCCATCCCTTCCAATAGAGATAGATCTCCAACATGCTTCACTGGTGACGCTTCATCCTGGATGGACCTGGGATATCTCTCTGTTCCTGCTTCTGAGAAGGTTCATCTTTATTGGCAGGGGAGTGGCAACTAAAACTGACCACCTCACCCAATCATTTGGTGAGACTTACAGAGATATGGATAGAAGAGCCATACAAAGAAATTCCACTTTGCCACAGATACTAATTATTGCTTCCACCAATATGTATTTATTTCATGAGCAATAAATATTATAAATCTCTGCAATGTTTGCTAATCTGAATGAAAAAATAATCCCTTGTTGTTTGAACTTACATTTCCTGTAAAACAGGAAACTTGAGTTTGAAAGGGGAATATAAGTCATAATTTTTCTGGAAGAGCATATGTAAACATGTAATTTCCCAGGGAAAAATAAATACATTGTTCCCCTAGATATGAGTTAAAGCATCCATTAAAGGTCATCTGAATTTTTCTTCTATTGATTATGCAGACTTGGCATTTGCCTCTTTTAAGTGGATTATCCATCTTATTGATTGTAGGCATACATTATAGATAGAGAATGGTAACTTTTCCTCATTATTTTTTAAGAGTGTATAAGTTTTTAAAAAGTTATCAGACATCAGAATGAGTATATGTATGACTATTTATATGTATGACAATTCATATGTATATGAATTGTCAAAAACTAAATGCAAAATTGCCAATATAGCTCTACTGTACTTACAAGGGCCTTTCTATTACAAAGGGCATTCCATTAATTACTATTATTTCATATTAAAAAGAAAAGGACAAAACACTTCCAGATTTATATTACAAAGCTAAGACAACTGGTATTGAAGTTTTTTGAAGTAAGAAAAAAGGGAGCACTCTAGCTGGACTCAGAAGAGGATATGGTGTGAGGGCTACAATTGCTGAGTTAGATGGATCTTGGATAAAAGCAGAGAATACAAGAAAAATGTATACTGGTGTTTTATTGACTGTGCAAAAGCACCTGACTGTGTGAACCAAAGCAAACTATGGATAATATTGAGAAGAAAGGGAATTCCAGGACACTTTCTTGTACTCATGCAGAACCTACGCATGGATCAAGAGACAGCCGTTAGAACATAACAAGAGACGCCTGGAAGGGTTAACGTCAGGAAAGGTGAGTATCAGGGTTGTGTCCTCTCACCGTACTTAATCCATCTGTATGCTGAGCAAATCATCTGAGAAACTGGATTATGTGAAGAAAACGTGGCATCCGGATTGGAGGCAGGCTTGTTAACAAGCTGATGTTCAGATGACACAGCCTTGTGAGCTGAAAGTGAGAAGGACTTGGGGTCCTTGCTGAAGAAGCACAAGGACTGCAGCTTTTCATTGTAATTCAATGTAAAGACATGAAAAACCGTCACCATTAGACCAATACGCAACATGGTGATAAATGGAGAAAAGACTGATTGTCAAGGATTTCATTTTACTTGGACCCACGGTCAATGCTCATGGCAGCAGCGATCAAGAAAGCAGTTGATACATTGCATTGAGTAAATGGACTGCACAAGATCTCGTTAAAGTGCTGAAGAGTGAGGCTACCACTTTGAGGACTAAGGTACGCCTGATATTTTCAAGCCATGGTATTTTCAGTCACCTCATATGCATGTGATAGTTGGAACAATGGGTAAAGAAAACATCCAAAGAAGATGCATTTGAATCATGGTGCTGGTGAACAACACGGAAAATACTATGGGCTGCCAGAAGAGGACAACCAAATCTGCCTTAGAATAAGTGCAACCATAATGCTCCTTAGAAGGAAGAATGATGAGACTTCAGCTCATGGACTTTTGACATGTTATCAAGAGAGATCATTCCCTGGCAAAGGGCATCATGTTTGGTAAAGTGGAAGGTCAACAAAAACAAGGAAGACTATGAAGGAGATGGATTGACCCAGTGGCTTCAACAATGAGCTCAAACATAGCAATGATTGTGAAGATGGCTCAGGACCTGTAGGGTAGCTATGAGCCAGAAATGACTCAATGGCACCTACCAACAAGAACAACATAGCCTAAAAAATGTGGAGCAAGGGTTTAAAACATAAAAGAAGTCAGCAGGTTTTGTTCCATGGTCAAATAATTTTCAACACTAACAAATGTATTATCTCTCGGGACAGCATGGTCAATTGGCATAACATAATTCACAAAAATAATGTACCTGGACATCCCCTTACAGAAGGGTCATGGGGAGGAGATGAGTCAGTCGGGGTGCAGTGTAACAATGATGAAACATACAACTTTCCTCTAGTTCTTAAATGCTACCCCCACCCCCACTATCATGATCCCAATTGTACCTTACAAATCTGGCTAGACCAGAGGATGTACACTGGTACAGATAGGAACTAGAAACACAGGGAATCCAGGATGGATGATCCCTTCAGGCCCAGTGGTGAGAGTGACGATACTGGGAGGGTAGAGGAAAGGTGTGGTGGAAAAGAGGAACTGATTACAAGGATCTACATATAACCCCTTCCCTGGGGGATGGACAACAGAAAAGTGGGTGAAGGGAGACATCAGACAGTGTAAGATATGACAAAATAGTAATTTATAAATTATCAAGGGTTCATGGGAGAGAGAGGGGAAAAATGAGGAGCTGATGCCAGGGGCTTAAGTGGAGAGCAAATGTTTTGAGAATGATGAGGGTAACGAATGTACAAATGTGCTTCATACAATTGATGTATGTATGGATTGTGATGAGTTGTATGAGCCCCCAATAAAATGATTAAAAAATAATAATAAAGTTGTGCATCTGACTTTGGTGAGTAGTGACAGGGGTTGGGGAGTGCAACTATAGGTCTTTCCTCATCCGGAGAAAAGAAGGACAATGAAAATCAAGACATACAGAAACATTGAGTCCAATGGACCACACAGATATCAGTCTCCACAACCTTGAGATCAAAAGAACTAGATGGTACCAGGCTACCAATACCAACTGCTCTGAAAAGGATCACATTAGAAAGGCTAGCATAGCCTGGGAGAAAAATGTAGAACAGAACCCAAAATCATAAGAGAACAGACTTATTAATCAGATAGCGACTAGTGGGACTCCTAAAATTAAGGCCCTTTGTCACCTTCATGTGTGGAACTGAGCTCACCCATTAGAGTAATCAACCATTTAAGATCAAAAGGGCAGCACTTACTCAATGTGGCAGTTACATAATCTCGTGTCAACCTGAGGGTATTAAGAGTGCATGGGGTGGGTGGAGTCTAGCCTGTTAATCAGGTCACAGCCTGATGATGCCTCCTTGTGGGCATGACCTCCTTATGAGGATTCTGGGAACTTCCTCTTTTTCTCCTTGATGGTGGGCCACATCTGCTTCAGCTTCCTGTGGAGGAGCCACATGGAGACTCTCGCCAACGCTGAGATGCTTCCACCACCACTGGATCCACAAGACTTTTCACCCACTGACCTGTGATAGTTCTCCACTTGGCATCATTGTGAGTGGCTGTGTGAGTCTGAAGAGGAATTTATGGACTAGGATCAGACATATGGGCTAATATCAGACGTATGGCCTTGATCTGGACTGGGCTGAAATGTTTTCTTAATATACAATTACTCTTTGATATAAAGCTCTTTTTTATGCCTATATGAGTGTCTCTGGATTTGTTCCTCTAGTCAACCCGGAATAACACACCCAATGAGAAAATTCAGAGGGCTAGAAAAGAAGGAAAGATGGAAACCCAAGGGAGGAGTGGAATAAGGGATGGTACATTGAGGGGCTACAAGGGATGAGTTGGAACAACATGTGTGTGAACTGTTGAGTGTTAAACAAATGATAGGCTCTGTAAACCTTTGCCTAATTCACCACTGAAAAGTTTACAACATCAAAGGAAGAGATGCACTATCATATGAGTAGATATTAGAAATGAGTGCATATACAGTTGACACCGGCCAACACACATTTCAGTGCCGCAAGTATAAGGCTTCTTTCTGGGTGTATTTGATCTGTGATTCCAAAACCAGCACCAGTTTTCCCCTCCCAGCTCTAGTTTCTGAGCTACAGAACATATGACGTCATCTGTTCTCTTCCCTCTGCTTGCCCATGAACCAGGAGGTTTTAATGTGGTGTTAGCTAACCGGGGATAGAGGATGTGCACGCTGGCTTTATTTAAAGTAGTTTGTGTTGTACTAAATATTTAGGTCAAGTTATACTTCGCATTGTGTCCTTTGATCCAAAGGTATATTTGAACAGTGCAAATTACATTAACTTGGAATTACCCCAAATATCACTTCACCTTTATGAGGAAGTAAATAACAGGCATTTCCAATATTTTATCTGTAAAAAGGGCCAGATATAATAGTCACTGTATAATAAATAAGGAGGCCTGATGGACTACTGGGTTATATGTTCTTGCTAACCACAAGGTCAGCTATTCAAGCCCACCAGTCGCTCTGCAAAGGAAAGACGAGACTTTCTGTTCCCATAGAGGTGTCCTGGTGACAAAGTGGCTATACATTCAGCTGCAATCTGTTCGAAACCGCCAGCCGCTCTGTAGAAGACGGGCTTTCTACTCCTGAAAACAGTTACAGTCTCATTGTGATGAATTGTATGAGCCCCAATAAATTGATTTTTTTTTTAAGTAAAGAATAACATTGTCTTTAAAATGTGCATTTGATGGAGAATAAAAGGATATTAATTACAGTGGAGGAAAAAAAAAAAAAAACAGTTACAGTCTCAAAAACTCACCGGGGCAGTTCTACTCTGACCTCAAAGGGTCGCTGTGAGTGAGCGTTTACTCAATAGCAGTGAGGGGTTTTTTGGTTTTATTTTAATTTTTTTGCTCCCATAAAGATCTATAGCATCAGGAATGCACAGGAAAGGTTCCATTCTGTTCTATGCAGTCATTATGAGTTGTAATCAACAGACTGATAGTGAGTTTGGTAAAATAAATCAAGATTCAAATGTTTTGAAACCCAAAATGGGTCTGTCAAGAGTTCTAAATCCTTTATTAAAATTAAAATATTCCAATGTTGTTACAAGAGGGCACAACAATGAGCATGTCTTTCTCCTTTGCTCCTGGAAAAAAAGAAACAGTGGTTTGCTAACTTCTATTTACTATTTGGGTTTTTATTAACAATTATTTAGGATACCATAAGATCTGTAAATGTAAAAGGATATTCTGTTTTCCATTAGCGATGCATTTGACAGTCATTTTTATGACATGTATCTTGTTTACTTAGATAAGCTCATAAGTGTGTTGGTTACATTATTTTTATTTTTTACCCGATTGAGCTAAAACTGTGCTTGGTGCATCACTAACTTTTAATACGTTTATTAATAATTTATTAATAAATTCTTTATTCTTTTAACAAATTGGCTTCAATGCCCTGTTACAAACAAACAAACAAACAACAGAGACATTTGCAGTTACTGAAAGCCTCATGAGCAGAAGCAGAACACTGTCAGAGACAGTGCTGGAAGCTGAGCCCCTCACGTGGGCAGGCACACAAAATATTACTGAGGAAGAGCTGTCTCCTCAAAGCAGTAGCTGTTGTTAGGTTCAGACACATACCGACCTTATGCAAAACAGAACGAAGCGCTGCCCAGTGCTGCGCCATCCTCACAATTGTTTCTGTACCGAGTCCATTGTTGCAGCCATGCGCTCAATCCATCTCATCAAGGGCCTTCCTCTTTTTCACCGTCCCTCTCCGCAGCATGATGTCCTTCTCTGTGGGAAAAGCTATTTGTTCCTTAGGCAAGCAGGACGGGACCACCATCTTCCATGGTTCATAGCGCGTGGGAGAAAGCTGATAGCCCAGGCATGGGCGCTTGTGAAGCAATGGTTGACATGTCTCTCCGCCTGAGAGAAACGGACTCTTTGCTCCTTGTTCCCTGGCAGCGGCTGCAGAAAAGTGGCACCTGCAAAGATATTCCCAAACCTCATCCTCCCTTCTCTCTGTGAATAACCTTGGCCATGCTTCTTTGTATGCCTCGGGAATCGTAAAGTTCCCTTTGCGTAATCCTGGCATGAGCAAAGATTATATGACCTTGCCCCAATGAAGCTCTGGATCCTGAAGTGTCTCTGCTTCAGGGATGCCTGAGTCCTAACTTTTGTCTGTCCCTTTTGTATGTAAGTTTTCTCCTGCAGATTGTACCCATTGGAACCCATTCGATTTGTAAGATAGGAGTCAGTCTCTACATTATATTACACTTCTCCAGGGACTGATCTCTCCTGACAACATGTTCAAAGTATGTGAGACCAAGTCTTGCCACCCTTGGCTCTAAGGAGCACTTTGGCCATACTTCTTCCAATAGATTCGTCCCTTTAGCATGCACAGTTCTTTCAATACTCTTTACCAGCACCACAATTCAAACACATCGATTCTTCTTTGGTCTTCCTTATTCAATGTCCAACTCTCACATGCGAACACAGTGATGGAAAATACCCTGGGTTGGCTCAGGTACACCTGGGTGCTCAAAGTAGCATCCTTGCTTTTCAATACTCTAAAGAAGTCATGTGCAGCAGATTTAACAAGTACAACTCATATTTTAACCTCCTGACTACTGCTTCCATGAGCATTGATTGTGGATCCAAGCAAGATAAAATCCTTGACCACTTCAGTCCTTTCTCTGCTTATCCTGATGTTACCTATTGGTCCAGTTGTGAGGACTTTGGTCTTCTTTACATTGAGTTGTAATCCATACTGAAGGTTGCAATCCTTGGTCTTCATCAGCAAGGGCTTCAAGTCCTCCTCACTTTCAGCAAGCAAAGTTGTGTCATCGCCATATCACAGGTTGTCAACAAGCTTTCCTCCAATCCGGATGCCACATTCTCCTTCATACAAGGCAGCTTCTCTACTTTTTGACTCAGCACACAGATTGAATAAGTATGGGGAGAGGGTATGTTAGATATCTCGTGTGAGAAATACCTTGGTCCTTGGCTTCACACGAGAAAGAATTCACTCCAAAGGCTGGTTTGTGATCAAAGTGGGTTTTTTTAAATAAAGGATAGAAGCAGTTCAGGTGTTACATAAACTGAACACAAGCCAGAGAGAGAGCCTGCATCACAGCTGCGCGGGACCGTGGCCGCACTGAACTGTGTAGGAGCCACTGGGAGGGAGCGGGTGATCGCAAAGTTTCTGGCTTTTTTAGGGCCCTATTGGGAGACATGGTTGACTATACTGTTTGACCCCATTGGCTGAATTAAGCCCACTTGGCCTAGATGGGGGTCCCACCCAGGTTTCCTGGCTTCCTGTCTCAAAGACCTGAATGTGAGCATGCCCCCTAACCCTAAACAGCTTCTACCTTCCTGTAATGGGAGAGGGAGGCTTTTGCATGTAGAGGGACAGCCCCTAGTTCTGCCGCTAGCCACCTAACAGATACAACCCTGACACACACCTGTCCTGATTTCAAACAATACACTATTCCTTTGTTCTGTTCCCACAACTGCCTCTTGATCCATTACAGGTTCCATGGGAGCACAATCAAGTGTTCCAGAATCCCCATTCTTCTCAAGGCTATCCATAGCCTGTTAGGATCCACACAGTCGAATGCCTTGGCATAGTCAATAAAACACAACTAAACATCTTGCTTTCAGTCACAATCCCTATGTCATCAGCAATTCTCTCTCTTGTTCCATGTCTTCTGAAGCCAGCCTGACGCTGTGGAAGCTCCCTGTCAGTGTACTGCTGCAACCATAGTTGGATGATCTTCAGAAAAAGTTTACTTGCATGTGATATCATTCTATGATTTGAAAATTGTCTTGGGTCACCTTCCTTCGGAATTGGTACAAATATGGATTTCTTCCACTCAGTTGACCCAGTAACTGTCTTCCAAACTTCCTGGCATATATGAGTGAGTGCTTCCAGTGCCACATGAGCTTGTTGAAATATTTCACTTGGTATTCTATCACTTCCTGGCAACTTCCTTTTGGCTAATGCTTCCCATGAAACTTGAACTCCTTCCTCTGGCACCATTGGTTCTTGCACATATGCTGCCTTCTGAAATGATGGGATGTTGACTCTAGAGAAACAGCAACTCTGTATATTCTTTTTCAATGGAAAGTTGCCTATAATGACATAGATGGAATAAACACTTTAGAACTAGAAAAATATTGGGAACTTCAAAACTCAAAACAAAAAGAAAAAGCTACAAACATCAATTAATAATTGAACCTGAAATGTAGAAAGTATGAATCTAGGAAAATTGGAAGTTATTTAAAATGAAATGGAGTGCATTAAGACCTATATTCTAGATGTTAGTGAGCTGGAACGGACTGACACTGGTCAATTTGAATCAGAAAACCATGTTTCACTATGCTGGAAAAGACGCAATCAAGAGGAATGGCATTGAGATTCAATGCCAAAAATGACATTTCAAGATCAATCTTGACGTATAATGCTGTCTGTGTTTGGATAATATCTATCTGCATATAAGACAATCCAACCCATGCAACTATTATTCAAATTTATACCAATCACTAAATCTAGTGATGAAGTAACTGAAAATTTCCACCAATGTCTTCAATCTGAATGTGATCAAACATGTAATCAAGAGCACATATAATTATTGGCAATTGGAATGCAAAATTTATAAGCAAAGAGAAAGGAAGTTGGAAAATATGATCTTGGTGATAGAAACAAAGCTGGAGATCACATGATGGAATTTTGGAAGTCCAACAACATGTCCATATGAATATCTTTTTTCAGCAACACAAACGGTGACTGTACACATGAACTTCTCCAGAAGCAGTACCCAGAAATCAAATTGGCTACATCTGTGAGAAGAGAAGCTGGAGAAACTCCATATCAGCGGCTAAAAGAGGCCTTAGCTAGACTATGGGACAGACCATCAATTGCTCATATGTACGGCCAGCTTAAAGGTGAAGAAAATGAAAGAATTTCTGAAGAGCCAAAACACTTCCTTGAGGCTATCCAACCCAAATTTCAAGAATATCTCAAGAACTGATGTGATACATTAAACACTAATGACAGAAGAACCAACGAGTTGTGAGGTGACATCAAGAATATCATACATGCATGAAGAAAGCAAAAGGTCACTACAAAGACAGGAAAGAAAGAAAAGATTAAAGTGGATGTCAGAAGAGACTCTGAAACTTGCTCTGATTCATAGAGTAGCTAAGGCAAATGGAAGAAATGATGAAGTAAAATAGTTAAACAGAAAATTTCAAAGAGCAGCTTGAGAAGACAAAGTAAAATGTAATGAAATGTGCAAGGGCTTAGAATTAGGAAGCAAAGAAGAAAGAACACGGTCAACATATCTTAAATTAGAACTCAAGAAAAAAATTCAAGCCTTGAGTTGCAATATTGAAAGAGTCTATGGGCAAAATATTGAATGTTACAAGAAGCATCAAAAGAAGATGGAAAGAAAGTCATTTTAACAAAAAGAAATATTCATAATTCAGTCGTTTTCAAGTGATAGCATATGATCAAGAACCAATGGTACTGAAGACAGAAGTTCAAGCTGCACTGAAAGTATTAGCCCAAAACAAGGGTCCAGGAATTGATGGAACACCAATTGAAATGTTTCAACAAGCTGATGAAACAGAGGAAGCACTCACTCATGTGTGCCAGGTAATTTGGAAGCCAGCTACTTGGTCAAGTGACTGGAAGAGATCCATATTTGTACCCATTACAGAGAAAGGTGACCCAAGAGAATGCTCAAATTATAGAATGATATCATTGATATCGCATGCAAGTACAATCTTGCTGAAAATCTGTTAACAATGGTTGCAATATTACATCAGCAGAGCTGCCAGAGGTTCAGGCTGGATTCAGAAGAGGACATGGAACAAAGGATATCAATGCTGATGTCAGATGGATCTTAGGTGAAAGCAGAAAGATGCTTATAGTCAACTGTGTAGATCAAAACAAACTATGGATAGCTTGAGAAGAATGCGAATTCCTCAGCACTTGATTGTGTTCATATGGAGCTTGTATATGGATCAAGAGGCAGTATAGGAAACAACACTGGAATACTGCATTGTGTAAAATCAGGAAAGGTGTGTGTAGGGTTGTATCCTCTCACCATACTTGTTCAATCTATACATTGATCAAATCTCAGAGAAGTTGGATTATGTGAAGAAGAATATTACATCAGGATTGGAGGAAGGCTTGCTACAACCTGATATCTGCAGATGACACAACTTGCTTGCTGAAAGTGAGGAGGCCTGATGTTCTTGCTGAAGAAGACCAAGAATTGCAGCCTTTAGCATGGATTACAGCTCAACGTAAAGAAAAAAGTCTTCATAACTGGACCAATAGAGAAAAGATTGATGTTGTCAAAGATTTTGTCTTGCTTGGATCCACAATTGATGCTCTTGGAAGCAGCAGTCAAGAGATCAAAGGACACTAGGTAAATCATTAGGTAAATCTGCTGCACAGTATCTCTTTAAAGGATTGAAAAAGCAAGACTGTTACTTTAAGGACTAAGGCGGGCCTCTCCCAGTCATGGGTCTTAAGCATGTGAATTTGAACATTGAATAAGGAAGACCAAAGAAAACTCCATGCATTTGAACTGTGGTGCTAACAAAGAATATTGAAAGTACCATGGACTGCCAAAAGAACAAGCACATCTGTCCCGAAAAAAGTGCAGCCAGAATGCTCCTTAGCGGCAGGGATGGTGAGACTTCATCCAACACTCTTTGGATATATTATCAGGAGAGACTTGTCTCTGGGGAAGGACAGCATGTTGTGTAAAACGGGAGGGCAGCATGAAAGAGGAAGGCCCTCGATGAGATGACTGACGCAGAGGCTGCAACAATGGGCTCAAATGTAAGAACAGTTGTGAGGATGGCACAGGACCAGGCAGCGGTTCATTTTGTTGTACACAGGGTTGCTCTGATTTGGAACACTGTGACTGGCTGGCACTTAACAACAACAACCATAAAATGTAAGATGCCTTGGTGGCACAAACAGTTAAGCACTTCACTGCAAATCAAAGGTTGGTGGTTCAAACGCACCCAGGAGAATAATTTAGTAATCTACTTCTGTAAAGATTACAGTCAAGAAAACCTGATGGGGCAGTCCTTCTCTGTTGTATGTGGTCACTATGAGTCAGAGAGACTCCTTACCATGGTCCTACTTGATCTGACTTTCTTAAATCTCTTGACTTCTTCTGGAACTATTGCGCCTAGTTTACTCTACTCCATATAATCTGGCCTCTCTGTATCTTGAGCCACTAAGCTTATTCTGATCTCAGAAATTTTCTCTACTGAACTTTCTGCCCAGGACACTCTTCTCAAAAGCCTCCCTCTCATCATTCACACTTTAACTCATGTATCACCTCTTCAGAGAGCCCTGCCCTGACCACCTGATCTAATGCGGTGCCTTCTGCCAACCCTTCTCCCAGTGATTACAGGATGGATTGGGGCAGCTGGTCCATTTACGGGCTGGGTATCACTCTCCCTCCAAATCTTCCTGGACATTTTGCCTTGAGTTGAAGAGGACATTATTCTCACAAAGAGTAGGGAGTTTCTTTTACCAAATAAATATGCACATATCTTTCCTGTTTAAAAAATAATAATTTGGGATTCTTTTGTAATTAAATTTATATTTTCCACTGATTTACCAGGTATTCAGGAATTTTCATATTTCAAAATTTCCTGAAATAAAACATACCTGCATACTTGTACCTTGACAATGGTTATACTCTATAATAAAATTGATCTGGACCAATGTGATGCAATCAACCCTAAATTGGATAATCACTAGTATTAATTTGAAGTGATGATTTGGAAATGTAAAAAGACTATTTCACTAAATATCACCACATCAAACACATGATCTATATTGACCCATAAGACGGAGTAGGACTGTCTGATAACGTTTCAAAGTCTGTAATTGGTCACAGGAGCAGCCTGCCACATCTCTCATCTGAAGTCTGCCTTGTACGCTCAAGCCACCCCCCTTTGGTCAACAGCCTAGTGCTTTAGCCATTGTACCACCAGGGCTCCTCAAACATCACACAGGGAACATATTTATCATTTCCCACTTTGTTTAAGAATTTTTAGATGCCCTTGCTCTCAAAAAGTAGCCCTGGTGGCACTGTGAGCTAGGCATTGGGCTAGAATGTTGGCCAGAAAGTTGGTGGTTCAAGTCTATTGGTCACTCTTCAGAAGAAAGATGAGGCGGTCTGCTCTTGTAAATATCGTCAGCCTCAAGAACCTTTTATGGGATTGCTTTGACTCACAATGGACTCCATTGCAGTGGGTTTTGAGTTACTCTCACAATCAAGGCTTAAGCTATATAAAATGATCTGGTTATCATTTGCTTCCTCTGCCTGATAGGTTGAATAGTTTCGTTTAGTACTGAAGTGTTCAGCCAACCCCCGCCCCCCCCCCCCATGCTATCAAGTCCATTCTGGCTCCTAAAGACGCTACAGGTCACAGTAGCAGTGCTCCTCAGGGCTTGTGTGGCTGTACAAAGAAAGGCTGGGAGGGTTCAAACTGAGGACCTCCCTTGAGGTGAGCAGCCCAATCCATAACCAGTTCACTCTCTCACCAGGGGTCCTTTGAGAGGTGTCAGAAGAAGTTTAAATGGCTACGGATTATGGTTACGCAAGTGAAGTATTGCTGAAGTCCAGGCTTGCCAGAAACCACTTCCTGTGCTTCTCTCTACTCACTCACAAAGTGTGTACAGCCCTCCCTTCTGCATCCCGTCAGTGGCAGAGAGAAGAATTAGACCCACTATGAACGCTGGCCCTCTTACGAGGTAGATGCCTGAAAGCAGGCAAGTCTTCCATCTTTCTGAGCTTGAAAGGTCCTCAGATGTGTTAGGTCCCATCCTTAGTAAAAAGAAAGAGAAGAAACGGAACAGCACCCTGGGCCATCTAGGGCAAAGTAAACTTCCTTCCTTAATGTAAATAGCACGTGCACTTGGCCCCAAATGTTGAAACGATATGACTGACCCTCGTAGAGATTTTCTTAAACTATTCTCAACGTTGTAGATATTTTCTTAAACTATTCTCAACGTTGAAGCTCTGAACTAAGGCAGAGAGGAATCTGGATTTTTTTCCCCATTCAGTTAACAAAATACATATGGTATGTGTATCATATATGACATGTGCTTGAGATCAGGTAGAGCACAAACGTGATGGAAACCAAGCCGTGTCCTCAGAGAGATTATGTGAGAGGACTTCAGAAAGTTCATGGAAAATTCCATCGTCGTTTTTTATTTTCTACAGTTTTGGGGGACTTAATCTGCATATCATTCAATTCAAAAGTTCAACCGTATCAGGAAGAGTCCCCATTGTCTTTTAATTTCATTTTCTGTAAACTTTTAGACGGTCCCTTATAATAATAATTAATGTGCATGAGTAAGTACAAAGCTACAACACAAAGCAGTAATGGTAAAAGTATTTAATGGCAAATACCAAGAAAAGCTTTAATCAATTATATTACATGACTTAAAAATGATTCACTGGCATTTTTAATTTGATTTTTTTAATGATGCGCCAGATACTCCACCTACTCACATATTTGATCCTCTTAAGAATTCTATAGCAGAATGGCTACGAGCACCATCATTTCACAGGGGAAAAGATGTGGCATGGAGCCCGAGTACCTTGCCCAAGCGAAGAAGCAGCAAAGTCAATCTTGGAGCCTCAGCAGTCAGACTCCTGTTGATACCTCTAATTACTTTGCCTCTTCAGATCCCAGAGGGTACCCAAAATAAACCCGAAAAAATCCCTCCCCCGCCAACTATGTATTTAATTTTTCCCCAAAAAAACTTTATCACCTTCAAAGTACTCTCCATTACACTTAATACATTTGTCAAATCTGCGATTCAATTCTTGGAAACATTTTTCGAACTCATGTTTGGTTGGTTGAAAGCACCACCCTCGTTTTTTACTTCACCTTGTCTCATCGTCAAATCGCTGTCCTTTCATGCCCCTCTTTACTCGCTGAAACAAAAAGGAGTCGCACATAGCGAGGTCAGATGAATAGGGTGCACTGGGCAAGAGAGGCATGGTGCTTTTTGCCAAAAACTGGTGCACTAAGATGTTTGCATGAGCAGGTGCATTGGTGACAAAACCAGTCTCCTGTCTGCCCCAAATCAGGCCTTTTTTTTGGTCATATACTGTTAGGCAATCTTTTCATAATCTCTATGTAAAAAAGCTCGATTAACAGTCTATCCTGGTGGAATGAACTCCAAATGCATTACGAGTAGACATTTTCATTGACAGACATCCAGAACGAGGTTGTCATCAATCGACATTTCTTTCACCTGTTTTGAAATGAGGAACCCACTCATAAACTTGAGTTTTCCCGGTAGTGTTGTCCTTGTAAACTGTGTTCAACATCACAACATTTTCTCGGCATTTTTCCCAAGCAGGAAACAAAATTTCACAGCCACATGCTGTTAATTTAAATCAGCCATTACAAAAAAACGAGGTTTGAGTGTAACTGCTTTCACCAAAAAATTCACTGTGACCAAAGAGAACCTTCCCAGGTGACGCCACTAGGTGTACTAACTCCCAGTGAGTTGCTGGATGCTCACCTAGCAGGAAAAGTGTGTACTATGAAAGCTCCGCCCATCAGATATCCCCACGATATGTCTTGGAGAAGTTGCCATATCAATATATTTTCCAACTGGTAGCATCTCAACAGTATATTATGAGATATGTTGAGTAAGTGCTTCAAGTCTTCTTGGCTTTTAACAAGCAAGGTTGTGTTATCTGCATATCTAAGATTATTAATGAGTCTTTCTCTAATCGTGTTGCTGGGCTCTTCTCATATAGCCTAACTTTTCCATTATTTGCTCAGTGTACGGATTAAATAAGTATGGCGAAAGGATACAACCTTGACACACACTTTTCTTGAATTAAAACATCCAATATCCCATTGTTCTCTTCAAACAACTGCCTCTTGGGTCATGTACAGGTTCCACATAAGCACAAATAGGTGATTTGGAATTCCAATTGCTCTCAATATTGACCATAATGGTTTTGCCTCACCAATAAAATACGGGCAAAACATCTTTGTGGTATTTCTTGCTTGCAGCTCAAATCCTTCTGCCATTAGCAATACCTCTTTCCACTTCCTTTCTGAACCCGACTTGAACTTTTGGCAGTTCTCCGTCAATGTACTACTGGAACCATTTTTTTACTTAGGCTCAGCAAAATTGTACTTGTGTGTGATATTTGGTAGTAATGTTCATAATCTGTTCCATCACCGATCTTTGAAATGGGCACAGATGCGGGCCTCTTTCAGTTAGTTGGCCAGGTAGCTGTTTTCCAGATTTCTTGGCATACATGACTGAGTGCTTCCAGTGCTGCATCAGTCTGTTGAAACATTTCAGTTGATATCTATTACTTCCTAGAACCATCTTTTTGTTGTTGTTGTTGTGTGTGTGCCAATGCCTTTAGTGCACCTTGGACTTCTTCCTTCAACACCATGAACTCTTAATCATGTGCTGCCTCCTGAAATGATTGCATGTCCACTACTCTGTCTTATAGAGTTCCTGTGAGTTAAAACAGACTCAGCAATGAGGTGGGGCTGGCTAGTTAAAAGAAATCAAGTAGGCCTTACCAGAGCCAGAACTAAATCTTCATGGTACCATAAACAATGTGTTTCTAAGCCATGGAGGTAGCACATTAACAGATGCAAATATGCCCACGCAGCTGGAGCAGACCCTGCCACAGCAGTCAGTGTAAACACAGATGGAATGATCATATTAGAAGTGCAAAAGCAAAATGGGATGTGGCAAAATGCAATGGCCTTCAATTAAGTGGTAAATAATTTGATTTTTAAATCTTGTCATTCAGAATTCAAACTAAGGGCCCATGCTTAAGGAAATGAATGGACTTTTCACTAGAAGTCGTTCAAAGGGCACTGTAAAAGAACACTGCGTTTATCATGAGAAAATATTTTAAATCCCCTAGCAATTTAAAGTTAGCAGAACAGTTAAAATCATGGTCTCTGAGGCATTAGGAACCATTACAGATTATAAATATCCAGACGATTTTATTCTTCAGGATTATTTTGAGGGCACGTGAAAGAATCCCAGTCAAATCAACCTTAGCAATAATACGAATAAAGTAAAAAAAAAACAAAACCAGAAAGAACTTGCAACAGAGATTTATTGACCCTCCTAACTGTAAGGGACACAGGTTGTACTGCCCCTAATTAGAGTTAAATAGATCTAGGGATACAAATGACGCCATCCAGGTTGCTCTTCATCTCTCAGCTGTGTTTTCCTTCTCTGAATGAGGACAGACTGAGGCTAGCACTGTGAGAAGCTTCAGTCTTCACACCTCACAGTTCAGCAGTCAGATGGGGTAGAGACTTTCTTCTATCAAATTCCCAGGAAAGGACTCTAACTTGGGTCCTGTGCCTACCACTTAGGCCAATGACTGTGGCTGTGGAGATGGACCATGCTGACGGGCCAGGCTAGCGCCACTCGCCCCCAACTTCAATGGCGGAAAGAGTCTTAGAGGGTCGTTACTGAAGTAAGGGAAGCCCAGTTCCATAATGACAAATGGTGCTATTACTGAAAGGGAGAGCAGAGAAAACAACTGTTAGGGAAACCAGTAGATCAGCCATCACCAAGTTGAGTCGGACGCAGGTGTACCAGAAAGTCTCCTGTGTCCCAGAAGAGCACTGTGCTCCATAGGGTTTTCAAAGGCTGAATTTTGGGAATTAGATCACCAGGACTTTCTTTCTAGGTGCCTCTGGGCGAACTTGAACTTCCAACCTCTCTGTTGGATTCCCCATGTCACGTAGCAGCAGTGAAAATCTTCATCACAAAATGTGAAGTAAAAATAGTAGAATAAAAATTACATCTATGCTTTGATTTCAGCTACATAAAATTTTGAATTCATATTGAGCTACAAGGTAAGAAAATTAATAAATACAATAAGAACAAATGATCTACTGGCAGAGATTCTCAATTATGGGTGATTCCACCACTCCACTATCCTGCCCCCACCCCCACATTCACACACAAAGGGTGTGTGAAATTGTCTGGAGACACCTTTGTTTGTCACAAATGGAAGTGTTTACCTGATAGGTAGACTCCAATGATGTTGCTAAACCTTGAACAGATTCCTATATCTAGCCCCATGTGCCAATAGGACTCTGTGAGAAACTCTGCAAAAGGTTAACAGAAGTGATCCACTTTTCCTTGGGGAAAGTTTCGTGTTGCTTGTTCAATAGAAGGAGGAAGAAAATAGAAGGGAAGGAAAGAGCAGAACAGAAACTTAGGGAAGGGATAATAGGATGAAGATAATGAGAGAAAAGAATCAGAGATGCAGGAGAGTACAAGTCAAGATGCCTTATTTCTAGCCCCACACCTGTAACTAACTGGCAGGGTGACTGTGACCAATCCCAGACTCAGTTTCCTCACTCACAATGGAAAGAATTGAACTAGTTACACTGTCTCTGGAGTTCGTTCAGCTTGAAAATTCTGGTGTACCCTGACGAGCCAAGTTGAGTCAGTGAAAAGGGAATCAGGTTTTCATGATCTCTGTGTTCATGGCTACTTTTAAATGCTGCCATCTTTCTTCCGATGGACACATTACAACATTTCTTTATATTAAGACTTTAGTAGAAAACGAGTCATGTGCCACTTTAATGAATCTTAAGTCCAACACTTGATGTTCTCTCGTGCACTGGCAACAGAAAGATCACACAGTCCATTTATCAGTGGTACTTAGGCAAATTTATAAGTATTTGTATTTAAAAAAAACAAAAGCACACAGACATGGGCTCTTCAAAACATTCTATAATGTGGTAAGAAAAGTTATTAAAGAGACATAAGAAGCAAATGCAATTTGTGAACCTTGATAGAGTCTCGGATTAAAAGGGGAAAAATGATAAAGAATATCTTTTGGATCAAAGTGGATGTCAGAAGAGACTCTGAAACTTGCTCTTAATGGTAGAGTAGCTAACGCAAATGGAAGAAATGGTGAATTCAAACAACTGAATAGAAAATTGCAAAGGAAAACTCCAAATGACAACGCCAATATTATAATGAAATGTGCAATGACCTATATTTAGAAAACAAAAGAACACACTCAGCAGATCTTAAAATGAAAAACTCAAGAAAAAATTCAAGCCTCAAGTTGCAATATTGAAAGATTCTATGGAAAAAATATTGAATGATTCGGGAAAAATTGAAAGAAGATGGAGAGAATACACAGTCATTGTAACAAAAAGAGCTAGCCTACATTCTACCATATTTCAGGAGGTAGCATATGGGCAAGAACCAATGGTGCTGAAGGAAGGAGTTCAAGTTGCATGGAAAACATTAGCTAAAAACAAAGCCCCAGGAATTGATGGAATACCTGATGGAATACCCTTTGAAATGTTTCAACAAGCAGACGAAGTACTAGAACAGCTGTTTTCAACCTGTAGGTCAAGACCCCTTTGGGGGTCGAACGACCCTTTCACAGGGGTTGCCCGATTCATAACAGTAACAAAATTACAGTTATGAAGTAGCACTGAAAATAATTTTATGGTTGGGGTCACCACAACATGACGAACTGTATAAAGAGTTGCGGCATTAGGAAAGTTGAGAACCACTGCACTAGAAGCATTCATTCATCTATGCCAGGAAATTTGGAAAAGAGCTACTTGGCCAACTGACTGAATGAGATCCATATTTGTTCCCATTCCAAAGAAAGATGACCCAATAGAATGCTCAACTACAGAACAGTAAAATTGGTACCACATGTCAGTAAAATTTTACTGAAGATAATCTAACAACCGTTGTAGCAGTCCATTGACAGGCAGCAGCCCGAACTTCAGGCTGGATTCAGAAGAAGACATGGAACAAGAGGTATCATTGCTGATGTCTTATAGATCTTGACTGAAAGCAGAGAATACCAGAAAGATGTTTAGTTGAGTTTTATTGACTATGCCAAGGCATTTGACTGTGTGGATCCTAACAAACTATGGATCACCTTGCGATGAATGGGAATTTCAGAACACTTGTTTGAGCTCACAAGGAACTTGTATATGGATCAAGAGGCAGTCGTGGGAACAGGCAAGGGAATCTGCATAGTTGAAAATCAGGAAATTGTGTGCATCAGGATTGTATCCTCTCACTATACTTCAATCTGTATGCTGAGCACATAATCAGAGAAGCTGCATTATATAAAGAAGAATGTGACCTCTGGATTGGAGGAAGGCTTATTAACAACCTGATACATGCAGAGGCATATTTGCATATGTCATATGATTTGACATATGATATGACACGTGATTTCAAAATACATGATACGTGATTTGAAGCATTTGTTTATGAACATCAAGGATTGCAGACTTCAATATGGATTACAACTCAATGTAAATAAAAACAAATCCTCACAACTGAATCAATAGGAAGCATTATGATAAATGGAGATAAGATTGAAGTTGTTAAGGATTTTGTCTTGCTTGGATTCATAATCAATGCTCATGGAAGCAGCAATCAAGAGATCAAAAGACATGTTGCATTAGGCAAATCTATAGCACAAGACCTCTTTAAAGTGTTGACCACAAGGTGCAGAAGGGACCAGTTATCGGACATCGAAGAACTAAAAATCAGATCAGTGGGTGCCCACCTTCCTGATACGATCACTGAAGACAAACGTGTGCATAAGCAAAGGTGGTGAAGAAAGCTGATGGTGTCAGGCTATCAAAAGATATAGCATCTGGGGTCTTAAAGGCTTGAAGATAAATAAGTGGCCAACTAGCTCAGAAGCATCAAAGCCCACATGGAAGAAGCACACCAGCATGCGTGACCACGAGCTGTCGAAGGGATCAGGTATCAAGCATCAAAGAACAAAAAATCATATCATTGTAAAGGTGGGTGAGTGCAGAGTGGAGACTCAAAGCCCATCGGTAGGCAACTGGACACCCCTCGCTGAAGGGTTGAGGGGAGGAGATGAGCCAATCAGGGTGCAGGGTAGCAACGCTGAAACATATAACTTTCCTTTAGTTCTTAAATGCTTCCTCCTCCCAATATCATGATCCCAATTCTACCTTACAAATCTGGCTAGACCAGAGAATGTACATTGGTAAAGATAGGAAATGGAAACACAGGGAATCCAGGACAGATGACCCCTGCAGGACCAGTGGTAAAAGGGGTGAGACCTGGGGGGTGAAGGGAATGTGGGCTGGAAAGGGGGAACCAATTACAAGAATCTAGGTATTGCCTTCTCCCTGGGGGAGGGACAGCAGAGAAGAGGCCGGGGGGGAGATTTCGGACAGTGTAACTTATGACAAAACTATAATAAGTTGTGAATTATGAAGGACTCATGAGGGAGGAGGGGTGGGGAGAGAGGGGTAAAATGAGCAACTGATATTAAGGGCTGAGGTGGAGGGCAAATGTTTTGAGAATGATGAGGGCAGCATATATACAAATGTGCTTGACACAATGGATGGATGTATGGATTGTGATATTGTGATGAGAATTGTACGAGCCCCCAGTAAAATAATTAAATTGCAACAAAAAAAGTGTTGATAATCAGGGATGGTACTTTAAAGACTAAAGTGTGCCTGACCCAAGCCATGATATTTTCAATCCCTTCATATGCATGTAAAAGTTGGACATTGAATAAAGAAGATCAAAAAAGAATTGATGTATTTGAATTGTGGTGCTAGTGAAGAATACTGAAAGTACCATGCACTGCTAAAAAGACAAGCCCGTCTGCCTTGGTAGTACAGCCAGAGGCTCCTTAGAGGCAAGGTTGGGGAGACTCTGTCTTCCATATGTGCTTTGGACGTGTTGTCAGGAGAGACCAGTCCCCAGAGAAGGACATCATGTTTGGTAGAGGGCAGTGAGAAGAGGAAGGCCCTCGTAAGGTTGCTATGAGTCAGGACGGATTTGAGGGCACATAAAAACAATAACAACAACATTATTCAATTAATGTTACTGATGTTAAAAACAAAAACAAAAATTCTTCTATTAAGTCAATGCTGACTCATAGCAACCCACTGTAGGTTTCAGAGACTAACTGTTTAAAGCAGGGGTGTCAAACTCAATTAAAACACGGGCCATTTGGTGCAACAGGCAAGATTCACACGGGCCACATCACATTTACAAATTTTGTTAAATCTATATTTTGAAGCAAGGATTCAGGAATATGGATAGGATAATTAAAACACTGTGTAATTGCTTTTATTTAAACATTTAATTTATTGAGTGTCTTTATAAAACTAAAATTATTCTTTTTTTACCCGAAACTTGCCGGCGCTTTCCTCCTACTAGTTTTCACTTACCTCATATGTTGTGACTGGAAAATATAACAAAGTAACTAATAAAAAACACAAAATGTTGGACAGCTGACAACCGTGATCCACAATTGTAATGGCATCCCTCTAAAAATGTTAACTAGCACTGCTGCCAGGTGTGATTCATAACAGCACAACCCAGAGTGCTCTTTTTAACCTTTTGCTATTGGGATCTGTTTACATTACGTGACACTGAGACTTGCAGACATATCACTTCCAAACATCGCTCGAACGGAGTCAGCCGTTTATACACGTCCATGGGCCCTCGGGAAAGGCACTGGGCCATGGGTATACTCGTGTTTAGTAGTTAAAGGGTTAACGAGGGAATTGTGTATATGGTATTGCCTCCATCTTCCCTAAGCCTATTTTCTTCATAACATTTTTTTTCTATTTTCATTTTATTTCAGAGCATGGCGGGCCACCAAATGTTACCTTGGGGACTGCGTGTGGCCCGTGGGCCACCAGTTTGACACCCCTGGTTTACAGGAAGCGACAGCCCAGTTTTCTCCTGAGGAGCTGCTGCTGCGTTCAAACTGCAGACCAGTAGATCTCAGCGCAATATATAACCACTAAGTCACCAGGGCTCCTGTTATTTACGTAGCTGTCATAAAAGGAGTGTGGTTAGATAGAAAAAAGTGTTTGTTTTTAGGAGATGTAAGATGAAACATTTAGGACTAAGAGGATCAAGATATCTGCAACTTACTTTTGAGTATTTCAGGGGACAGGAAGTCTACTTAAAGCTTAGATACCTGTATCAGGAAAGAAGAAAAATATATATAACAGTGTGACGAAATACTAAAAACCAGTAGACCTAGGTGAAGAATATACACGTATTCATTATTTTCTTCTTTCTACTATTCTGTAGATCCGTCTTATTTTCAAGACAAAAAGAACAAAGATCAAGAGCACTTACATTTAGAATCGCAAGGATAAAAAGGTCTAACTGCTTTGTCAATGCATTTCATTGAGAATAGATTGCCGTGCCAGCGTTGAAAGCCTTAAATGACCAGGTTCACAGCCATAAACTACTAACCTGTAAGACTGTATATTGTTTTGCGCAAGTCATCCACCAATATCACTGAAGAAGGAATGTGTGAGACAAGAAACCAGCTCTCTCACAAATCAAACGGGGGATCAATAGGGGCACAGTGGCAATTGAGAAAGATAGATAAGAGACAAGACAAAGATAAGATACAGTTGGGGAGTAGGGGGCTTCTGGAGCAAAGGGACTACAGGGTCCAGAACTTTATTCAAGGCAGGCTTATATGACATGACAGTTCTTGTCAGGTAACCTGCATCCTGTGATGAGTTCTCCCACAAAGGGTTTGTTGACAATATGCTTTGAAGGCAAACAAAGAAGCAACAGTGTTTCAGCCAATGTGTCTGGAGTCTGGAGGGAGATCAAGCCAGACACAGGGAGTAAAACTGAACACCTGCAGATTGCTGTGTGTCAGCAGGTTCCCAGGGAACAAGAGAGAAAGCATTTACTTTATCTTAGTTGTAGGTCAGACTTTCAGTGTCCGAGTTCCCTGGTCTGAGCTGTCAGCTCTTTCCCTCCGGCCTTGCTTTAACCATGGCCTATGGTGATAGTCTTCCTTGGAGAAGGAAATGAGGCTCAAACCTGCCCATTAGTGCATTCTGTTATACTTGGAAACCCAGGACAGTGTTCTGCCCCAGGTTCTCTGTTCAGACAGCTTAGCACCAATCTCTCCATGTTCAGAGACGTCAGCACGTAGTCCTTCCCCGGAGTCTATCTCGGGATAATGTGCTCCCACAGGAATGGATCATTAATTTTCAATTAAGTCTGATTATAGAGGAAATTTAATAATCATGTTCAGCCTGCTTACCAAGCAAACACAATAAACCAGAAGGATGTCTTTAGGTGCCTTCGAGTTGGTTCCAACTCACAATGACCCCGTGCGCAACAGGACAAACACTGCCCCGTCCTGAATGCTTCTCAGCCTCCTTTCTGTGCTCGAACCCCTTGTTCCTGCGGGTGTCAATCGGAATCATTAAGGGTCTTCTTACCTTTCGCTGCCCCTCTACTTAACCAAATTTTGTGTCCTTCTCCAGGGACTGGACTCTTCTGATAACTTGTGTGATGTATTTGAGATGCCGTCTCAACATTCTGGTTTCTAACAGAGCATTCTGGCTGAACTTCTTCCTACACATATTTGTTCGTTCTTCTGGCATTTGATGGTATACTTAACATTCTTCACCAAACGCTACTTCAAAGGCATTCTTCTTCAGTCTCCTTTGTTCCTTGTCCAGCTTTCCCATGCATATGCGGCGACTGAAGAGACCATGGCTTAAGACGACAAATGCTGGATAGGATTTGGAGAGTCTGGAGCCCTCAGACGCTGTTGGAAGGCGTGAGAATGGTTGCAACCATTGTGGAAAGTGACACGGTGGTCCCTCACACAGCTGGGGACAGGCATTCCATCCGATCCAGCAATATATCTGTTGGGTGCATACCATAAAGAACTAAGACCCATAACCCAAACAGACATGCATGTCTACGTTCATCACAGCACTGTTCACAATAGGAAGAAGTTGGATACAGCCCAAATGCCCATCAATAGAAGAATGAATAGAGAAACGTTGTGGTCGGGACTCCAGCTCCTCCGGTGGGGCTCTGCATGTGGAGCCTCCCTGGCTACCCAGCCCTGGGCTGTGTGCCAGGGTGCCCTCCTGCTCCATCCCCCATTGTCTGCTCCACACACACCCCACATCCCCTACCCAGGCCTAGCAATCCGGCCAAGTGGACATCTATGCGTGCTTCTCATCGTCTCCTCTCTCCATGAAGCAGTTTCTGGACTCGGGATCTGTGAATACTTGCAAAAAACAAAACAAAACACAACAAAAAACCTCATTTATGTTTCTAAGGCAAGGCTTGCCTGTTAGATTGGCAAACCTAATGAAAAAAGTAAGTCCCCTGCCAGACAGTCTTCTCAGGATGCCATTAATTCGATTGGTGCAAAGCTGGTATATCCAGAGTCATCAGGAGCCTTTTGATATTAAGGACAAAGGTGCTTAAGATGCTAAGGCTATTTTTGACTTTACAGATATTGTGATACAGATCGGGAACTGACTGAACGATGTCCTTCCCACGATGGTCCAGAGTGTGGTTGAATATCAGGAGAGCTTCAGAGTGGATCCTGTTACCAGCCAGAATGTTCAGTACTCTCTGGATCACTTCTACACGAGTCACATTTCAATTAGAAAGTCACTCAATTTAAAACGAAAGCAAGCTACTCTTCATGGTGCGGTGGAAAGACAAAGGCAGCCCGTCTCGTGGGAAACACATCAGAAGCACACACCCACACTTGCTTTGTAGCTGAAGCTATTAAAGGTGGCTATGAAAGTGCTAGGCATCTTTGTGGTTTGTATTATATTAACTCTCCGGAGTTAGAACTTCATGAACTAAACTCAACGTGGTCTCTGGACAATCCCATCTCTAGCACATGTGTCAGAGGCTTTCAAGACTGCAACGAGAGCAACTATGGAGCGCCATGTTGGCAAAGGGGTTTTCCCTCCTGTTCACGTTCGTGTTACGCTAGGCAATGAGGCTTTGACTGTGAAAATGAGTGACCGTGGAAGTGGTGTGGACAGAACCTTCAAGTACATGTGCTCAACCACACCGTGGCCTTGTGCGGAGATGCCCTGAGCAGTGTCCCTGGCTGGTTTGGGGTAGGGACTGGCCATATCCCTCTATACGCACAGTTCTCCCAAGGAGCCCTAAAGCTGCATTTCCCTGAGGGCTCTGGGTCGGAGGCAGTCATCTACGTGAAGGCCCTGTCCACAGTGGTAGTAGAAAGACGTCCCATGCACAGCAAAGCTACCTGCGGTTATAACACCAACCACAAGGCAGTCGGTGCACCCCGAGTGGTCATCCGAAAGCTATGACCATGTTCCGCAGTGGACAATTCAGACATGGATTCTGTATCAGTCTAGAACTACATTATGCTGAATACTTCACATGTCTTTTTCACTACTGTATTAACTGTCTGAGTAGACTAAGTAGAATATTAATTCCCTGTCTGCTTGTTAAACCTCCTAAATAATGAGATGGGTCTCTTTTATACTTACATACATTTTCTAAGTTAGTTGAACAGATTTTTAAACAGCTGCGTTTTGGTCAACTTCCCTCTTTTTAGTGGACTTCAGAAGCATGGATGTTTCTGTAGGAAGCTCTGAGTTGCTTTTGGGTATTTTTTTATCATTTTATTATCACAACCCATACGTACATCAACTGCGTAAAACACACTTGTACATTCGTTGCCCTCATCATTCTCAAAACATTCACTTTCCGCTTGGGTTCTTGGAATCAGCTCCTCATTTTTCTTTTCTTTTTTTTCCCTCCCTCCCCGCTCCCCCCTCCCTCATGAATCCTTGATAATTTATAAATTATTATTATTTTATATCTTACACTGCCTGACGTCTCCCTTCACCCACTTTTCTGTTGTCCATCTCCCAGGGAGAAGGTTATATGTAGATCCTTGTAATCGGTTGCCCCACTCCACCGCTCTGAGTTTTTAAAAGTACTTAATGTTCAAATCAGCATAGAAACAGTGTCTTAAACTACTAGCTAGCCATCTTTCTGTTATTTGGAGTTCTGCCAATGACAGCTGAGATAAGAGCAGGCTAATTTACCATTTACTCCCTATAAGTGAGGTAGAAATCAGTCGCCCTGTAAGTGTGAAGTCAGCTACCTTTCAGTGAAATGCGTGTTATTTTATTGTTTTACAGATTATTGCATAGATTTACGGAGTAGACTATCAGTTTTACATTTAATGAGTCATACATATTATGTTTCATCTCATTCCTTGCCTTACCACTGAAGTTAATTGGGCTACTTAAAAAATTTTCTGCAAAAGATTGTAATGTGTAGTTCTATGGATTTAAGTCATGGTCACAGTCAATCTATTCCAAACAGGCAGGAAGTCAAGGAAAGGAGAATTTTAACCTTAACAAACCAACAGTTGCTTCTAAAATCCTAGGGAACCCGTGGCGGCCAAAGCAGTAATTAGCTATGGAAATTACCTGGGGAAAATTTTGAAACAGCTTTGCCAGATTATAGGCCACCCGTACTGAATCCCCAAAGGGCAGTTCTACTCTAGCCCATGCCTCTCTTGCCCCACACACTGTACTCACCCGACCTCATTCTGTGTGGCTTCTACTTGTTTCTTGAATGCAGAAGGGCCGGAAGTGACAGTGACTTGAAGATATAGATGAAGAAAATATGAAGGAGGTGCGGTCAACCATCCAAACAGATGAGTTTGGAAAATGTTTCCAAGAATTGATTCACAGATTTGACAAATGTATTAATTGTGATGGAGAGTATTTTGAAGGTGATAAGGTTGTTTTGTAAAAAAATTAAATACATGGTTCTGAAAAAAATTTTGGGTGTTTATTTTTTGGCTACTCCACTGTAGCTCGTTTATATTAGTTTACTGTTTCTGTTTTTAACTTTACACCTCTATTGACAAGATATTTTAGAATTTTTAGAATCAAATGATTCACTCTTTTCATAAATGAGACATTTGTAAAACTGACCTAAAGTTGATGTTTTTACTTATGAAACATTCCTCTCTTTAAAACAAAATTAAAACATTTTTCTCTTTATTTAAGAACCAAGAAATGGTATTGTCAAGGAAAACTGATTTCCTTTAGTTTCTTTGTCAGGCAAATGATCTTTTACTTGTTGTGGTGGTAATGGACAGACAACTACATAACAAAATATCTGTGGGGCGGTGGCAGAGCTGATTTTACCTGCAAAATTAGATCCTTTTTTTTCTCTCAAGACCATTTTATTGGGAGCTGATACAGCTGTCATATCATTCCATAGTTTGATCACATCAAACAGTATTGTACACTTGCTACCACAATCAGTTTTAAAGCATTCTCTTCCTTCTTGAACTTTTGATATCAGCTCCCCTTTACTCTCCCCACCCACTGTCCCCCCAAGAACCCTTTTTCTACTTATGGTCTATAGGTTCATCAATCCTGAGTTTCATATACCATAAAACAGAAAGGCATAATACAGAAATTCAAGAGGCCTACCCCCAGTGACAAAGTACATCAAAGATAAACCCCACTATGAAAAAGAAA
>NW_022111373.1:72920875-72922034 GCF_000313985.2 Echinops telfairi | reverse complement strand
GCACTCCCCCCATCATTCACTATGGTAAGATTTTTTGTTCTGATGATGCCTTACACCTGATCCCTTCGACACCTCGTGATCGCACAGGCTGGTATGCTTCTTCCATGTGGGCTTTGTTGCTTCTGAGCTAGATGGCCGCTTGATTACCTTCAAGCCTTTAAGACCCCAGACGCTTCTTAAAAGAGCTGCTTTCTCCAGCAGCATTTCTACGCAGTGTAGATAGAAACTTGTGTTGAAGGAAAGAAATGGATATTAAATGAGTTTTTATACTCTGAGCAATTATGTGTATGTCAGATTTTTTTTAAGTAAGGAACAGCTAACACATTCTGCCACCTTCTGAAAATATCATCCGGCTTTAGCTATCTCGACACTGACAGTGATCGCCTTCTTCATTGCAAAACTTTCATGTACAGACATCGAAATGAAATCTACCATATTACTTTATAAAATGTTTTCTGCATAGCAGTAAACTGAAAACACGGATCAATCCTTATTTGGAAAATAAATTGTGTCAATTTTGGCTTTAAAAAATCTAAATATGTCTTTTTATTTTTAATGATTTTATTGGGGGTTCATATACCTCTTATCACAATCCATCCATCCATTGTGTCAAGCACACTTGTGCATTGTTGCCATCATCATTTGCAAAACATTTTCTTTCTAATTGAGCACTTAGTATTAGCCCCTCATTTTCCCCTCACTTCCCCGCTCTCCCTTCCTCACAAACCCTTGATAATTTATAATTTATTATTCTTTTTTCATGTCTTACACTGTCTGATGTCTCCCTTCACCCACTTCTCTGTTATCTGTTCCCCTGGGAGGAGGTTATATGTAGATCATTGTGATCGGTTCCCCCTTTCTACTCCACCTTCCCCTTACTTTCCTGGTAATGCTACTTTCATTATTGGTCCTGAGGGGTTTATCTTTCCTGGATTCCCTATGTTTCCAGTTCTTATCTGTACCCATGTGCATGCTTTGGTCTAGCCAAATTTGTAAGGTAGAATTGGGGTCATGATAGTGGGGGTAGGGAGGCATTAAAGAACTAGAGGAAAGTTGTATGTTTCATCGTTGCTATACTGCACCCTGACTGGCTTGTCTCCTCCCCGAGACCCTTCTGTAAGAGGAGGTCCACTTGCCTACAGATGGGCTTTGGGTCCCC
>NW_022111373.1:72891687-72919018 GCF_000313985.2 Echinops telfairi | reverse complement strand
TCCCCAGGGGAATACTAAAAATGGACTTTGGGGCCAGAACGTGGCACCCCCAGCAGAATCGACCAGAAAACACTACTAAAGGTCAACAAACAGACCTTGAACTATTTACAGACTTTTCTCTTTTTTGGTCATTTTGTTGTTGTTTTTGTTTTCTTCTGTTGTTTTATTTTGCTCTGCCTTGTTTTTGTGCTCATTAATGTCTCTGAAGGGAGGTTGAAGGAGCACAAGAGAAAGAAAGCAAAATCAGAGGATGGGAGGTGGGACAGAATACAAGGGCGGGGGAAGGGAATTACTGAATGCAGAGTTCATGGTGAGAAATTTATGTCACAATATTAAAAATAATTTTAAAATGTTTTAATGCCATTACTTGTTTCTGGTGCACCTTAGTCTTCGAAGTGACAGCTTCACTTTTTAACTCTTTCAAGAGATCTCTTGCAGTAAATTTGCCCAATCAATATATCATTTGATTTCATGACAGTCTCTTGCATGGGTGTTGATTGTGGATGCAAGTTAAATAAAATCCTTCACAACGTCATTCTTTTCTCCTTTTATTGTGTTGTTGCTTATTGGTTCAGTTGTGAAGAATTTTATTTTCTCTGCGGTGGTGTGTAGTTCATATTGAGGACTCTAGACTTTGGTCTTCATCAGTAAATGCCTCTTTGTTTTCAGCAAGCAAAGTTCTGCCCATCACAGGTTGTTAATTAGTCTTCCAATCCTGATGCCTCCTTATGTCTCTCCATTACTTATTTCACAGTCCCTAATTTAGAAAGGTGTGGAGGCGGGGGAAGGGGGGTCTCTTCCCTCACCTCTCCCAAAACTCAAGCATTGAAAATCAGTGTAAGGCATATTAAGTATGAAATTAATGACTTTATTTATACTAACAGACTATGGCATACATACTAAATGAAATTTGGAAATGGGAAATAGCGTTGCACATGAAATACATGTGCAGCATACAATCCATTATACTTTCAGCATTGTTTGTTGGCCAGATTCAGATAAAAGGAGGAAGGTGACACTCCATGGTCTACTGATGTACATATATGTCATCCTAGTCAATGATTTATGATTTCTCTGATGACAAAGACATCGAGTCCACCGTCCAGCATAGCAGCTGGTAGCAATAATTTACTATAAGTGATAGTCACTCTGTCAATTAGTTGCAGACATGGGACTCCCACTGCTTTCCCAAGTCACACAAATAAAGTGCTCAAAGAATTAATGTTTCATTCCCTAGAGAACAATAGGCTTTATTTTACCTGCAGAAAGATGACTAATGACTTCTGCATTAGTGTGTCCTTTAGCAAAGGTGAAAGGTGAGATTTATGTTAACATTGTGACACCAACACCACTCCCATATGTGTTCTCATGAATGATGCTAGCAAATCACAGAATTATATAAATCATTCTCTTGACTTTAAATAATTCAAATGTCTCTATATTATAAGCTCCTAAAGAACAGGGACTATCTCTTATACCTCTTGATGTCTTGTTACCTCGAATGACTGTTCTACAGTCTATAAATCTGTCCTGCAGATTCAGTAACTGCTATTGGACACCACCTTTGCAATAATAATGATTTTTTTTTACAACACAAATAAGGAAACTTCTAAATCTATCAACCCAATGGAATTTGGGGAAGATAATGAAGTTCTTTTTAATTATTTGAGAGCGCCAGAATAAGATTCTATTGTGTGAAGAGTATATCAAAGGTTAGGAAATTTAATTAACTCAGAACTAGTGAAGAATCCTTGAGAAGATTTTATTTTTCCTTCATAATTGCAATCGACATGATAAAATTGTCCTCACGCAGCCATTCCTGCCGCATTAGCATATATAGTTAGTTTGAAGTCCCAAAGGATATAGTCTCTCACCGTTTCATGGGTCTTCACTGTTAGGGTTAATATAAAGGGCCCGCATTCACTAGAATAAAATGATCGGAACACTAGCATCTGGCCCAATCAGGGAAAGCAGCCCTTACAGTGCTTGCCTGCCACTAGTGGCAGTTCCAGCTGCTGGCAGCAGAGGTAGTTGTTCTCACAGAAAACATGAGCTACTAATTATTCTTTAAGTTTCTCTCCTAATTACAATTCTATATCCTAAAATCTTATGAATTATTGATCTTGTGCATTATAATTCCTTCTTTCTTTCATTTTGCCTTTTCTGTAGCAAGGGTGCTTTGCTATACAAGCCAACACTACTAATGATTTTTTTCTTTACTCAGTTTTAACTTTCTAATTGAGTCCTCAATTACTATGACAAGCATAAATATCCCAGGGTAGACGCTATTATAATTATGCCACTATTAGAAACAGACGGTTTGTTGTTGCTCATGTAGAAGACCTTAAATTTCATTTAACAAATATTTATTGAATAATTATGAGGTATAAAGTAGAAGTGTTATTGGGAAAATAAAGAGAAACAAGTGTCTTCCTTAACACAGGAGGGTGAGGAAGATTCTGTGGATAATGAATACAAGACATTCATTACTGGAAATGATTTAATTTGTATTCCCTGTGTCTATCCTAAACAGCCCTAGTAGACAGTAACTTAAACTTTGGGCTGCTAATCACAAGGCTGGCAGTTTGAACCCACCAGCAGCTCCATGGGAGAAAGATGAGGCTGATTGCTCCCCAAAAGGCGTATGGTCTTAGAAATCACAAGGAAAAATTCTATGCTGCCTTATAGGGTTGCTATGATTAAGAATTTACTTGATTGCAGTAGGTTGGGTTTGTTTCAATTTTTGTTTTATTGTGTTAATCTTCAGGTACTAGTGTCCTGAAATGAGTCTCTAAAATATCAATATTCAAAAAAACAACCATCAAATCTGTGTGAGTCATAACAGACTGTAGAGCATATTGAGAAGAATGGGAATTCCCAAACACTCCACTGTGCCCATGAGGAACCTGTCCATAATCCAAGTGGTGGTCATTCAAACAGAGCAAGGCAATGCTACAGGGTTAAAATCAGGAAAGGTGTGCATCAGTGTTATATCTTTTGCTATCTTTATGCAATCTGTAGTCTGAGCAAATAATCTGAGAAGCTGAACTGTGTGATGAAGACCACAGCACAAGGGTTGAAAAAAGTCTTATTAACAACCTTTGCTACATAGATGACACAATTTTATTTGCTGAAAGCAAAGAAACATTTGCTCATAAAAATCAAAGACTGCTGCCTTCAGTATTGATTGCAACTCAATGTAAAGACAACTAAAATTGTTATAACGGGACCAACAAAGAGCATAATAATAAATGGAAAAATGGTAGTTGTCAAGGATTGCATTTTGCTTGATCCAAAACCCATGCTCCTGGAAACAGCAGTCAAGAAATCAAACAATATATGACTTTGAGCAGATCTGCTACACGAGAAGTCTTTAAAGTGTTGAAGAGCAAGGATGTCACTTTGAAGACGAATATGCGCCTGACCAAGCCATGGTATGTTCAATCCCCTCGTATGCCTGTGAAAGTTGGACAACGAATAAGGAAAACCTCAAAAGAATTAATGTATTTGAATGATAGCATTGACAAAGAATATTGAAAGTACTGTAGACAGTCACAAAACAAACAAATCTGTTTTGGAAGAAGTACAGCTAAAATGTTCCTTAGAAACAAGAATGGTGAGACTTAATCTCTCATAAATTAGACATGTTTTCAGGAGAGACCATTCCATTCCCTGTGAAATAACATGATTCTTGGTGGAGAGATGTCGGGGTACCGGTCCCCAGTATTCGAAAGAGTCCTCAGGAGAGACTTTGTGATTGTGGGAATTAAGACAGGTAAACAGTGAGGCACAGGGGCTCTTTGTCCATAGGTTAGCACCAAGAGAGTGAATGTATTTTCCAATAGGTATATATAACTGGGCTTACAGATCTTTAAAAAGTACACATGCCATACAGTGAACATATTATACAGTCAATTGATAATATCATAAGCGGGTAACATAATAAACCAGCAATGAGGTGAGTCAACATATTGACCTAGTGCTAGTTGACCTCACATACCCCTCAGGACCCCCAGGGGAACAATTTATGATCTGTATCAACAAGCTGATGAAGCTCTGGAAGCACTCACTGGTCTATGTCAGTAAATTTGCAAGACAGCTGCGTGGCTAACTTACTGGAAAAGGTTTACATTTACTCATTCCAAAGAAAGGTGGCCCAATAGAATACTCAAATTATATCATTGATAGCACATGCAAACAAAATTTTGCTGAAGATCATTTAGCGTCAGTTGAAGCAGTACATTGACAGGAAGCTGCCAGAGGTTTAGTAAAGATTCAGAAGAGGACATGAAATAAGGAATATCATTGCTGATGTCATTTGGATCTTGGCTGAAAGAAGAGTATACCAGAAAGATGTTTTGTTGTGTTTTATAAGACATTCAATTGTGTGGATCATAACAAACTATGGATCATGTTGAGAAAAATGGAAATTCTAGAACATTTGATCGTGCTCATGTGGAACTTGTACATGGAGCAAGAGGCAGTTGTGGGAACAGAACATCCTGCATGATTTAAAATCAGGAAAGGTGTGTTTCAGGGTTGTGTCTTCTTACCTTACTTATTCATCCTGAGCAAATAAATAAAGAAACTGGATTATATGAAGAAGAATGCAGAATCAGGATTGGAGGAAGGACTCTTAATAAACTGATAAGCAGATGACACAAACTTGCTTGTTGAAACTGAGGAGGATTTGAAGCACTTGCTGATGAGCATCTAGGAGTGCAGACCTTCAGTATGGATGACAACTCAATACAGAGAAAACCAAAACCCCTCACACCTGGACCAATAGCTAACATCATGATGAATGGGAAAAGATTAAAGTTATCAAGGATTTTATCTTGCTTGGATCCACAATCAATGTTCATCAATGAATCGAATGACACACTTATTGGGTAAATCTTCTGCACAAGACCTCTTTAAAGCTTTGAAAGTAAGGATGTTACTTTGAAGACAAGGTGCGCCCGACCCAACCCACAACATTTCAATCATCTTGTATACCTGGGAAGGTTGGGCATTGAATAAGGAAGACCAAAGAGGAACGGAGGCATTTGATTTATGTGCTGGCAAAGAACACTGAAAGTGCCATGGACTGCCTAAAGAACAAACAGATCTCCTTTTGTGGAAGAAGTTCAGTTAGAATGCTACATAGAGGAAAGGATGGTGAGACTTCCTCTCATGCACTTAGGACATGTTGTCAGGAGCCCAGTTCCTGGAGAAGACATCATGCTGGTAAAGCGGAGGAAAGAGCAGCAAAAAAGAGAAGGCCCCTCAAGTAGGTGGATTGACACAGGGGCTGCAACAATGGACTTAAGATAACAACTGGGAGGACGACTCGGGACTGAGTAATCCATAGGAACTGACTTGACTGCACTAACAACACCAACCATTCTCTTCCATTCATCTCCACAGTCATCAATCCCTACCCCCAAGATGAGCCTCACAGCACCTTCCTATGGAGTTCCTGCTCTGGGTGCCTGACTTTCATGAAGTTGAGCTGCTAAAAAGAATGTTGGAGATGTTGTTGTTAGGTACCATCATAAACATATCTCTGTAGGAACTGGAAATAGAGGGAATCCAGGGTGGATGAGCCCTACAGGGCCAGTGGTGTGAGTGGCAATACTGGGAGAGTAGAGGGAGAGTGGGTAGGAAAGAGGGAACCAATTACAAGGAACTAAAATGTGACCTCCTCCCTGGGGGACGGACAACCGAAAAGTGGGTGAAGGGAGACGTCAGACAGGGCAAGATATGACAAAATAACAATATATAAATTATCAAGGGCTCATGAGGGAGGGCGGAGCGGGGGAGGGAGGGGAAAAATGAGGACCTAATGTGGGGGGCTTAAGTGGAGAGGAAATGTTTTGAGAATGATGAGGGCAATGAATGTACAAATGCACTTTACACAATTGATGTATGTATGGATTGTGATAAGAGTTGTATGAGCCCCAATAAAATGATTAAAAAAGCATATCTCTGGTATAGAAATATAAATGCTCTGTTGGACAAAACAGTTATTTCATCTTGACCAAGTAAAAGAATCCTATAAAAATGTAAGTTGCACGAGTTAGCATTATTGTTGTTAGATGCCATGAGTTGGCTCCAACCCATAGAGACGCTACGTACAACAGAACCAAGCACTCACTGCCTGGCCTTGTTCGTATGCTAGAGCCCATTGTTGTAACCACTGTGTCAATCCATCTCCCTGAAGACATTCTTCTTTCCCCCTATCCCTCTACTTGGCCAAGCATGATATCCTTGTTCAGGGACTGGTCTCTCCTGACAACATGTCCAAAGTATATAAGATGATGTCTCACTATCCTTGGCTCTAAGGAGCACTCTGGCTGTACGTCTTCCAAGACAGATTTATTTGTCCTTTTGGCAGTCCATAGGACTTTCAACATTCTTCTTCGGCACCACAACTCAAATGCATTGATTCTTCTTCTGTCTTAAGAGCAGTCCTGATTACATAGTAGTTGCACATTGGGCCAATAACTAAAAGATTAATAGTTCAAACTGCAACTGGTTCCCAAGAGAAAGACAAGGGTTCTATTCCCATAAAGAGTTATTCCAGTCTTGGAAACCCACAGGGACAATTTTTTTAAAAATCACTTTTTTGGGGACTCGTACAGCTCTTATCACAATCCATCCATCCATCCACCCATTGTGTCAAGCACATTTGTACATATGCTGCCATCATCATTTTCAAAACACTTTCTTTCTACTTGAGCCCTTGGTATCAGCTCCTCATTTCCCCCCTCCTTCCACCACCCTGCATCCCTCACAAACCCTTAATAATTCATAATTTTTGTTCATGTCTTACACTGTCCCATGCCTCCCTTCACTTCACCCACTTTTCGGTTGTCCATCCCCCAGGGAGGGGGGTTATATGTACATCATTGTGATTGGTTCCCAACTTTCTCCCCCACCTTTCCCTTCCCCACCTGGTATGCATACTCTCATTATTGACCCTGAGGGGTTTGTCTGTCCTGGATTCCCTGTGTTTCCAGCTCTTATCTGTACCAGTGTACATCCTCTGGTCTAGCCGGATTTGTAAGGTAGAATTGGGATCATGCTAGGGGGGAAGAAGCATTAAAGAACTAGAGGAAAGTAGTATGTTTCATCAGTGCTGTACGGCACCCAGACTGACTCGTCTCTCCTCATGACCCTTCATTGATATGACTTTTTTCCAGGGTCTTTGATGCCTGATACCTGATCCCATTGACACCTCGTGATCACACAGGCTGGTGAGCTTCTTCCATATGGACTTTGTTGCTTCTCAGCTTGATGGCCGCTAGTTTATCTTCAAGCCTTTAAGACCCCAGATGCTATAACTTTTGATATCCAGGTACCATCAGCTTCACCACATGTGCTTATGCACCCATTTTGTCTTCAGTGATCATGTTGGGAAGGTGAGTATTACAGAATGCCAGGTTATTAGAACAAAGTGTTCTTGCATTGAGGGAGTACTTGAGTAGAGGCCCAATGTCCATCTGCTGCCTTAATATTTAACATATAAATATATGTACATAGATCTAGTTCCCTATCACTATATATAAATATATTTACATATGTTTGTGCCTTATTTAGACCTCTATAAATGCACAGGGATAATTCTACCTTGACCTATAAGGTCATTATGAGTTGGAATGACTTAATGGTAGTGGGAATTAGCATAGATAGTCACAACATTTTGGAATATCTTGACTTAAATTGCATTTTTCTGGGGGAATTTTTGTGCAGTGGATTTTTGCCTAACAAGATATTTTACAGGGCAAATTTTTGACCTGATTTTTGCTGCAGAAGTCAGGAGAATATTCTTAAATATAACAATTACTAGAATTCAACAATACAAAAATAGCTAAAAGTTGAAGTAGTACCAATTAGTTATTTATGAAATACAATTTCGATGAGAATTTACAGTGTTTAGGGAAAAGTTTTTTTCCTATTAAAAATATTTTATTATTTCTAATTAGAACTCAAACTTCAAATAACTTTGTATTTTGAATATGGTAGCAAAAAATATGTGAAATAGCCAGGGGCAAAAACTGAGCGACTCTCTAAGCCTAGCAAGTCATAGCATTTTTCAATATAATCTAATGAGCAGAGTGAATGGTAATGCAAAATCATTGTCAACTATTTTCGCTCCTCTCCCTGGCAATAGTGTGAAGCACCGAGATTGGAATATTGAGCATTTCAGGCAGGGGCCAAGGTAATTTAAATTTTTATTGCTACATTTAGTCCTTGGCTTTAAACAAACCAAAAGAAAAGAACCCACTGAAAAAGTAATTTACTAAATCATAGCACCAATCAAATCATGAACAGTCAAATTGCCATTTTGGCTTTTCTTGGGTTCCTTTTGTGTTGCTAAGACAGTCAGCAAATCTGACCTATAAACAATAATTTTTTCAGAAAAGGAGTTCAGACTGTTCTCTTGAAATGACTGAGAACGTCTTCTTACTAAGATTCATTTGCTGTGCTTCCCTTTTGTGTTGCCCTTGGCATAATTAGCATTGTTTCCAAACCCTCAGTCCACACACTAATCCATTTGGTGAGGCTCCAGGTAAATTTTCTAAGCCGCTTAGATGATTGTCAAAATTTCCATAATTCCTTAGAAGAGCCAACATTGAACTGAAATGCTGCTTATTAGGGTACAAACAATCAATCAAACAAACAAAAACTCAGGTTACTTAAAGAAAGAACTATGATGTCTTCAAGCTTACAGAGTTATTGTAAAGATCAAATGGGCTGTTATATGCCAAGAATTTAGAGTAGTGTTTGGCCCGGGCTAAACACTCAGTACATATGTAGCTATTGCTATAATTCTTTAATTTCACATGCCCAGCACATTAACTGGATTAATAGAAAAATCAATACATTTAAATTATTTTTTAAATGGATATGTTATTGGGAGGTGCTGTTGAGTTGGTTGCACTCAGAGTGACACTGTGCACCACAGAATGAAACACTGCCTGATCCTGCACCATCCTCACACCCTCTGCTGGACTTCAGTCCAGAATTGCAGGTACCGATCACTCCATCTCAGTGAGGGTCTTCCTCGTTTCCACGATTCTCGACTTTACCAATCACGATGTCTTCTTGCAGGGGCTGATCTCTCCTAGTAGCATGTCTAAAGCCTGTGAGATGAAGTCTCACCATCCTTGCTTCTAAGGAGCATTCTGGCTGTACTTCTTCCAAGACAGATTTCTTTGTTCATTTGGCAGTCCACAGTACTTTCATTATTTTTTGCAAGCACCATGTTCCCAAATCAATTCTTTTCCAATCTTCCTTACGCATTGCCCAGTTTTCACATGCAGATGAGCCAACTGAAAATACCATAGCTTGGGTCAGGTGCATTAGTCCTCAAAATGACATTTGATCTTTCACTCAATAAAAAGGTCTAAGAAGCCCCGGTAGTGTAGTGCTTGCTCATTAGGTTGCTAACTGCAAGGTCAGCAGTTTGAAATTACCAGCTGCTGCATAAAAGAAAGACAAAGCTTTCTATTCCCATAAAGAGTCACAGTCTTGGAAACTCACCAGGGCTATTCTGCCCTGTCCTCTGAAGTCGGTACAAGTCAGCATCAACTTGATGGCAGTGAGTTTTGTTTTGTTTTTGCAGCAAATTTGCCCAGTGCAATATGTCATTTGATTTCTTGACTATTTTTCCATAGATGTTGAGGATGGATAGAAGAAAATGAAATTCTTGACAATCTCAATCATTTTTCCATTTATCGTGATGCTGTTTACTGGTTCAGCTGAGGATTTTTATTCATTAAAAAATTGTGCTCATATGGAACTTGTACATGGACTGAGAGGCAGTCATGGTTTAAAATGAAGACAGGTCTTTGTGAGGGTGTATCCTTTCACCACATTTATTCAATCTGTATGCTGAGCAAATTATCTGAGAAGTTGAACTGTGGTAGTTACATAATCTGGTGTCCATTTGGGACTTGAGAGGATTAAGAGTGAAGGGGTGCAGTCCAGTTTGTCAATCAGGTCATAGCCAATGAGGCCTCTTGTGTGTGCAAGGCCCTCACCTGAGAATTCTGGGAACTCCTGAATTTCCTCCTTGGAGGCGGGAGATCCTTCTCTCTCTCTGCTCTATTGACAAGACACATGGGAGCTGGAGAAGCCACATGGACCCACCCTGATGCAACCAGACCTCTGGAGCTAGAGACCTCTGCCAGCACTGAGATGCTTACAATGCCACGGGATTCACAAGATTTCTAACCCACTGGCCTGTGATCCTCTTGCATTTGGCATAATTGCATGTATTTCGTGATTCTGAAGAGGACTTTATAGATTGGTACCAGACATACGGGCGCTACTATTAGACTGATGGACTTGATCTGGACTGGGATGGGACCTTTTCTCAATATTCAATTGCTCTTGTATATAAACCTCTTTGTTACATGAAAAATATGGATGCAGCCTTAATACTTTCTCTGTTCTGTTAGATTCTCACTGAATTACATTTTAAGGTTTCAACTGAAAAAAAAACCCCCAAAACCAAGTTACTATGTGTTTGTTGGTGTTAGGTGCCCTCCAGTCAGTTCCAATTCAAAGTGACACAAAGAAACATTGCCTGGGTCTGTTATATGGGAGCCCTTTGATGCGGCCCCTTTGTCAACCCATTTTGTTAAAGGCCTTTCTCTTCTTGCTGCCCTTCTATTTTACCAAGAATGATGTACTTCTGCAGAGAATGAGTCTCTTGACATGTCCAAAGTACTAGACATGAAGTCTAGCCATCCTTGCCTCTGGCCATACTTCTTCCAAGACAGAGCAGTTTGCCCTGTTAGCAGTTCATATGTTTAATATTCTTCTCCAGCACCACAACTCAAATGTATTGATTTTTCTTTGGTCTTCCTTATTCAATGTCCAACTTTCAGATGCATAGGAGGCAATGGAAGATACCATGGCTTGGGCCAGGTGCACCTTAGTCTGCAAGTATCACTCTTGCTTTTTAACACCTTAAAGAGGTCCGTGAAGCTGATTTACCAAACAAAATGCATCACTTGATCTCTTGACTGGTGCTTCCATTAACATTGATTGTGGATCCAAGCAAGATGAAACCCTTGACAACTTTACTCTTTTTCCCATTATCATGCTGTCCATTAGCCCAATTGTGAGGATTCTGGTATTCTCTGCATCAAGTTGTAATCCATATTGAAGGCTGCGCTCCTTGATCTCCATCAGCAAATGCTTCAAATTATTCCCCATTTTCAGCAAGCAAGGTGTGTCATCTGCTCACCACAGAGTGTTAATAAGCCTCTCTCCAATCCTCTCGATGCTCTGTTCTCCTTCATCTAATCCAGCTTCTTTGATTATTTGCTCAGCATAGAGATTGAATATGTATGGTGAAAGGATTCAAGCCTACCACACACCTTTCCTGATGTTAAACCAAGCAGTTTGCCCTTGTTCTGTTCACACAATTGCCGCTTGAGCACAATGAGGTGTTCTAGAATTTCCATTCTTCTCAAGGTTACCGACAGTTTTTTTTTTTTTGTGATCCATGCAGTTGAATGTTCTAGCGTGGTCAGTAAAACATAAATAAACATCTTTCTGGTATTCTCTGCTTTCAGCCAAGATCCATGTGACATCAGCTACAATATCTCTTATTCATATCCTCTTCTGAATCTGGCTTGAATCTATAGCAGCTATCTCTTAATATACTTCACCAACCACTCTTAGAGGATCTTCAGCAAAATTTTACTTGGATGTGATATTAATGATACTGTTCTATAATTTCAGCATTTGGAGGTGGGGAAATCACCCTTTTTTGGAATGAATAAAACTATAGATGCCTTCCAGTCAGTTGGCCAAGCAGCTGTATTCTTAATTTACAGGCATAGACAAATGAGTGTTTCCCGTGTTGTTGATAATTTCAATTAGTATTCCATCACTTCCTGGATCCTTGTTTTTTGGCTAATGCTTTCAGTGCAGCTTATATTTCTTCATTCAGTACTTTTAGTTCTTGATTGTATTTTGGCTCTCTCGGTCTTGTTTAATTTTCCTCACCTTCAACCTGAGCTTACATATAAGCAATTGATGGTCTCTTCCACAGTTGACCTCTGGCCTGGTTCTAGCTGGTGATACTGAGCTTCTCCACCTTCTCTTTACACAGATGTAGTCTATTTGATTTCTGTGGGTTCCAGCTGGAGAAGTCTTTGTCTATAGTTTCCATTTGTGTTGTTGAAAAAGATGTTGATCTTACAAACTCCATCAAGTCATCTCCAGTTTTGTTCTCATCAACAAGGCCGTATTTTCCACCTGCTGTTGCTTCCTCTTTGTTTATAACTTTTGCATTCCAAATGCCAATAATGATCAATGCATCTCAATATATGTTTGATCCATTTCAGATTAAAGATGTTGGTAGAATTCTTGTTTTCTTCATCACTACCTGTCATGGTTGGCATATAAATTTGAATAATAGTTGTCTTTTCCTTCTGTATGAATAGATATCATTGTATCTCAGATAGCATTGTACTTCAAAATAGATCTTGAAATATCATTTTTGATGATAAATCTGATGCCAAGTATCTTCAATCTGTCATTCCTGGCATAGTAAAATAGATGATTTTCTGATTCCAAATGGCCAATAACAGCCCAGTTCCACTCACTAACCCCTAGAATATTGATCTTTATTCATTGCATTTCATTTTTGACAGCTTCCAACTATTCTAGATCCATACATTGTACATTCCAAATTCCAGTATTAAATGATGTTCTCAACTACTGGTTCTCACCGTGAGGTTATCCCGTCAGCAAATGACGGTCCCCAAGGCTTTACTCCTGCAGGGTTCCCTCCAGCCAAGTCACAAGACTGAGTCTACTTTGATCAGGCAGCGCTTTCTCTGTCATATCTTGGGGGTCCGCCCATCTGAGTGGCACTGTCTCTGACAATACGCTGCCTCTATTCGTGAGGTTTTCAGTATCTGACAATGTTCATAGGTCGTCCATAAGGTTTCAGTGGTTAATTTCTCAGAAGTGGAATTTGTTGTGTAGTCTGTTGTTAGTCTGGAAGCTCTGCTGAAACCTGTGCCCTTTGGGTGACTCTGCTGGAACTTGAAAGACCAGTGGTATAGCTTCCAGCACCACAGAAACACACAGGCCACCACAGTGTGGCAAAGTGACAACTGGTGGCATTACACGTTTAGTGTATTCTAAAACTACTATTACAGAGGATGGAGACATCACTAAAGACCTTTTAAAAAAGAGAATGTGATCAAATTTGCATTTTTAAAAGCTATTCAAAATGATAGGTTGCTTGAGGAATTTGACTTGAACCATCGGAACCAGAATTTCATCAGCATTACACTATTCCATTAGAGAATTCCGTTACAGAATTCCATTAGCATTACACTAAACTAGGCCAGTGGCAATAGGAATACAAAAGAGGTCAGATTTGAGACTTTATATACACAATGAAGTTATAGTGTTTCATGTCCAATTCTAGGAGGATAGTGAAGTAGTCACAGATGACAATTCACGTGTTTTTTGACTTGGGAAACATAACAGGAGCTGCTTATTAACCAGGAAACGTTGTCCACACAGAGAAGCAATGTTGCTGACAGAAATAGTTGAGTTCTATGCAGGTTGAGTTGTGAACACCAATAGCTATTCACATAAAACATCTCGCAGGTGTTTGTTATTAATTGCTGTTGAGTTTGTAGAACAAATACTGCATGTAAAGCAGAATGAAGCGGCCCGGAACCATCTTCATGAACACTGGTATCCTGGAGTTCATTCTTGTGGCTATTTGTGTCGATCTGTCTCCTTGAGGTTTTCCCTGAACCTCTGGTTCCCAACGATGACGGCCTTTTCTAGCCCCTCCTCTTTCCTGATGAGGCGTCCAGAATAAGTGCCCTTGCTGCTGGGGAGCATGGCTGCCTGCACTTCCTCCAAGACAGCTTGGCTTGGTCTTCTGGCAGTCCATGGCTCAGTCGGTATTCTTGGATAGCACCACAGTTGGAATCATCCATTTTTTTATCTTTCTTTTTCACTGCTCAACTTTGAGACTCAACAGACTGCGGCTTGGCATGATTCACCTGAGACATCGCAGTGGCACCGTGGCTTTTCAAAACCATAAGGCGTGTTTTGCTGCGATGTGTCATTTGGTTTCTCAGCTGCAGCTTCCGTGGATGTTGATTGGTGATCCAAATCGAATGAAATCATTGTCAGCTTCCAAATTTTCTATGATGTTGTCTATTGGTCCAGTTATGAGGACGTTTGATTTCTTCACCTTCAGGTGTCATCTACTTGACCGTCATCTATGTGACTGTCATCAGTAGGCAAGCAAAGTTGTGTCCTCAACATATTTCAGGCTGCTAATGAGACTTTCTCCAATTCTAAAGCAGCACCCTTCTTTAGCGAGTCCAACTTCACAGATTATTTGTTAGAGGACAACTGTAAGATAAGGTTTCAATGGCTGTTTCTTCTAAAAGTAGGCTATCTCTAACTGGAGATTCTTTCTTCCAGGGCACCCCTACGTAGATTCAAACCGCCCATCTTTCCACTTTGTGCTAAGCATCTGGACCATTTGGGCCACACAGAGACTTCAAAACATTAATAAGGGAGTACTTTTGTGCCAGCCCTTATGGAAGGGAGAAGGAAGAGCATGATTGGGCCAAAGGAGAAGCTAAGTTACACTGCAGGACCAATGATAGTCTTGGTGGACAGCACCAGGAGCCTGGACCTAAAGTGAGATGAGTTGTCGGGTGGGGGCCTCCCTGGGAAAGGCATGAAATTGGGCCTGGCGGCTCTCTACAGCTGAAGCGATCCCTCAGAAGGCCAGTCACTCAAGGCTGCAGGGAGTGACAGCACCCCAGCAACTGGGGCAACAAGTCCTTCTTTGAAAAGGGGTGTGGGTGACACAATATGACCCTACCATGGAGTTGTCAACCTGGGGCCCGTTTTATGGATGGTAAAAACCCCAACTTACTGCCACGGAGTCATTTCTGATTCATGGAGACCCTATAGGGCAGGGTAGAACTGCTCCCTGGGGTTTCCTGAGACTGTAACTCTTTACAGGTGTATGAAGTCTCATCTTCCTCCCATGGAGCGGCTAGTGATTTCAAACTGCTGAGGTTAGCAGCCCATCGCATAACCACGGTGCCATCAGGACTCCCGAGGTCCTAGAAATATGTAGCAGAGAGCTTTAACACAAGTCTGTGCATACAGCCAGAATTGCCTTAGAAGATAGCCACTTGCAAGGTGGTGAGCTCAAAAGCAGAGCTTCCAGAGAACAGTTAAAGGAAGTAGGTATGTTTAGTCTGGAGCCGTTAGGACATTGAGTGATGTAATAATTGTATGTTTTTAAGTATTTCAAAAGGTTTCCAGGTAGAGAAAGGATTAGACTTGTTCTGTACGGCCACAATCAGGAGAATTAGGACAAATGAGTGGGGGGTTGAGAGAGAAAGAGATCGAATCAACATTGTGCTTTGCAATCATCAGAGCTTTCCAAAGCAGACATGACTGGTCTTAAAAAAAGAGAATGCTCCAGCCCTGGAAGGATGCTGTTATAGGATATGGTGGGCATGCGGGGGTAGGGGCTGTTATAGGATATGGTGGGCATGTGGGGGTGGGGGCTGGGGTAGTCTTATAGAAATGATTTCAAGATCAGATGGACAGTTAGACCATATAACATTTGAGTCCAGTCTCATTTGGGAACTCAAAGATTAATTCTTACCTTAATCAAAATAATCATGATCACCATCACCGTCCCAGAAGAGAAAATTAAATCTGGCTGATGGGAAGTTAAATCCAATGAAAATATAAAAAATTTGTCATTGCTTTAACACTCGCTTTTTATTCTGTCCGCTTTCATTTTCAGAAATGAATTCATATGCGGCAAATCTATAAAGGAGAGCAGCCGAGGCGAAAATATCACAAGAAAGGCAGGCGATTTGACTAGTAAACTCATCGGATTGAGACAAGTGTGAAAACTCATTACAACCTGAATTTCTCACACACCTCAGTTTCTCCTCCCTCTGAAAACTTTCTGATAGAAAAAGTTGAATTCGCATTATTGGGACCTCCACTGTTTGCCCTCACTGTCATCAAAGTAAAGAAAGAAAGAAAGAAACGAAATTAGAAATACCTCCATTACCACATTTATTTTCATCTAGAATGGTGTGATCCCTCAGGATTTATTTTATGGTTTCTCAAAAGACCAAATCTTGGAAACCTCACTCTTATACCCACTGGGAATATGTCTATTTCGCCTTTACTTGGGCAGGTGAATTGAGAAGGAATGGGGTTTGATTTCAGACCTGTTAAATTCGTAGATAGCATATTAAAGGTGTTGCAGGGGGGAAACAACTGCAGTGAAGTTCCATTTTATTCCACATCTGAAGATAATGGTGCTGGCCGTTGTATTGCTTGTGTATTAATGAAGCAAACAGAAAATGAATTGGTGATCTCATTGTCTTTTATTGGTGATTTGTTTCCTTTTGCCAGAATAGCAGTTGTGTTAACTGCTCAAGGACAGAGGGGCTATATGCATGGATATATGTATATGTGTATAAAGCTGTTTGGGAAGAAGTACTGTCAGAAGGCTCCTTAGAGGCAAGGACAGTGAGACTTGGTCTTACGTACTTTGCATGTGTTGTCAGCAGAGACCAGTCCCCGGAGAAGGACATCATGCTTGATAAAGTAGAGGGACAGCAGAAAAGTACAAGGCCCTTAGGGAGATGGCTCTACACCGTTGCTGCAACAAGGGGCTCATGTGGATTGTGAGGATGGCCCAGGACCGTGCCGTGTTTCGTTCTGTGGTGTGTAAGGCGTGTATGGGTGCAAACTGACTCGATGGTCCCCAACAGCAACCACAACTGCGTATGCATCTCACTGGAGCTCCAGCAAACGACAGGCAAACTAATCTTAATACATGGAGCACCTCCTTGGTGCCAAGTGGTTGAAGTACATTATTTTTATTCTCTTATTAGCAAAGAACTTTTTATTTATAGATGAGGAATCTGATACTTAAAGAGTTTTAATTACTAGTTTAATCAGGCGACTCAATTAAGTTGCAGGGGTGGCTTCTGTTATTCCATTTAGCTCTCTGAGCTCTGATGCTCCTATGCTACACGCCCTGCAAAGCAGACGAGGGCAAGGCCTATTTAGGTCTTCTAACTATCCCTTTGTTTTTCCTTCCTTGTCACGATTCCTGAATTGTAACTAAGCTCTTTGCTGAGCCGTGGCTGTTTTCCACCCACCCTACGGCTAGAGTCTAGAGCGGCAAAAGTGGTTTCTCTGAACCATTAGTCTAAAGGCTGGTCGTTTCCACCCACCCTGTGGTGCTGCAGAAGAAAGTTCTAGCAATCCACTTGGGTAAAGATTAGAGCCAAGGAAACGCCAAGGAGCAGTTCTACTCGTAAGACAAGGGGCTTTTGTTAAGTCAGGGTTGCCAAGGGTTGCAGCCGGGATGAGCATGTATTTGGAAGTAAGGACGTGCACACAGGAATGTCTCCCCACCTGTGTTGACTTCCTGTGGGTGCTAGCTGCTATCTTGGCCCTTCGGGTGGGTTTGAAGAGGGATACCAGGAGAGGGGAGGGAAGAGTACATACTGACAGCCCTAAGGGCATCCCAGAGATGTCAGGCCAATTCTGGTCTGTTCACTCTGGGACTTCTTCATGAGCAGGTAATGCACCTCCATCTCCTGTAACCTAGCTGAATTTGCCCCTAACTATAGACATAACATATATAAAATATCTATTTGTGGAGTTAAATGTGATTCTTCCTGTGTGACACCCTCTTATGCCTCTTCTCAAATTTCCTGCCTTTAAAATCTACCTTAATTTTCAACTTTTTTATAAAGCTTCTCCTAACTATAATTTTTCTCCATGGTAAAATTTTAAAAAGTTACTCGATGTGGGGGGAAGTCAGATACTTGCTGCCAGACTGCTGTCTCATCCCACCATGGGGGGTGGGCCTGCTCCCTGCTGCTGGAGACAATGGGTTACCTCTCTCTGGAGCCTAAGGCCATTAGTTTGGTTCCTGTGGGCGGAGTTCACACCCAACTGATAATGGTTTCTATGGAGACCCAGAGACCACCCTCTCATTACTGGGTACCCTATAGTGTAACCCCTCCCTGTGACATATGTCTCTACCTGTAATTAGTGGGTTGGCATGCCCCCAAAAGGTATATAGGTATGGGTCAGCAATATAGAGGGACGGACTTCTCGGACTCCGACCTCCCTGACTCTCTTCCCCCTCTCCCTTGCTCCCTTTCCCTCCTTCCCTTCCCCCTCTCTCCACGTGGACCACCAAGCTGAGCTGAGGTGAGCAATGTTGCTATGTATCATGTCTGACTGTATTATTGTAATATCTCTCATGCTCTCGATGACTCTAATATAATACTTATATATCTCAACCGTACAATTGTGCATTACTGAACCCAGAAGTAGTATTACTGAACTCATAGGAGTAGCAGCGGGTGGGGGCTGGTCCCCCACCCCTCCATCAGCGTCATTTTTTTAATTTATACTACAACTCGATATAATTATCCTTTTAAAGTTTTTACTATTTCAAACATGAGTATAAATCTCCACTATACAAACAAGTGCAAACCTACGAATATAAATCTTAAATAAAAAAAAGTTGCCATAGGGTTGATTCTGACGCATAGAGACCACATAGGACAGAGCAGAACTGCCCCGTAGAGTCGTCAAGCCAGTCATCGGGGCAGAAACAGACTTCTACATCTTTATCCTGCAGTGTCTGACGGCTTCAAATGGTCAACTATTGGGTTAGCAGCCCACTGCTGAACCCCTGTGCCACCAGGGCTCCAGTCATACACTCACACACACTCACTGACATCCATCAATTTCAACTCACACAAACTTTCAGAACAGGGTAGAACTGGCCCTGTGGTTTTTCTGAGAATGGAACTCTTTAGGAGAGTACAAAGCCTCATCGTCTCCTGTGAAGCAGCTGGTGGTTTTGAACTGCTGACCTTACTAGGCTAGCAGCCCAAGATGTAACCACAATGCCAGCAGGGCTCCCTCATTTACACGCGGGATCGTATAATAAAGAGTTTTTAAATAGTATTTTCCTATCCTAGAGAAATAAGATCAGTGACATGAAACTGCAAAATGTACACATTGGTCATCACAGCATTAGTCACAGTAGCCAAAAAAGATGGAAACAGCTTAAATCTCTATCAACAGGTGAATGGATAAATTATGGTACACACACATAATGGGAATACTATGCAACATTGAAGAATTAAGAAGGAATCTATGAAATACTTTATAACATGGATGAACCCAAAGGACGCTATGCTGAGTGAATTAGTCAATCACAAAAGGACAAATATTATATGAGACCACTACTATACAAAGTCAAGAAAAGGTTTCCCATAGGAAGAATGGTTATTTGAAGATTACCAGGGATGGGAGGGGAAGAGAGGACAAATCACTCCCTAGAAGGAAGGGCAATATCCTGAAGCACAAAATGTATAATAAAGCACCAAATGATCCAGGCAGAGGAAGACACTGGAAGGAGCACAGGAATTAAAGGAAACAAACGTCAATGACATGCATCCACAAAATTGCTTACACTACAATCGCATACACAACCCTCTCATAACAGTAATAATCACCACCTGTGAGTGCATACATAGACACTTAAGCTGAACTGAGGTGGGGAGATGAATGAGACTACACCCACGAACATTGAGATGTGACAGAGGATATCCCTATGCATTTACATATGCTGCAAATAAAATCATGACTACAGTTGGGGGAAGGGGAAACGTTATAAAAACGTCTTAATCCTAACCAAACACCTTGACAGAATGAGTGGCTGGGCCTCAGGGCTAGAACAGCTCAGGACGAGTCTGGGGGGCATGCAGGACAAGTGGCATAATATTGTCCACAGCGAATGTATTCCACATCCTACTGTGGTGAGTAGCAAGTGGGATCGTACAAGCCTATGAGCCGTTATCTAAGTGAAGTAAGTCAAAGGTGAAAAGAAATCAGTGTAGAGAATGAATGAGCCCTGTGAACCCCAGCCTCGATGACCCTGAGACCCAAAGACCTAGATGGTACCCAGCTGTCTCTGCCTAGTGCTGTGAAAGAGATCACAATGGGAAGGCCTGGATAGAGTGGGAGAAAAATGTCACACAAAATGGAAAATCGTAAAAAGACGAGGCTGGTTGGTCTGATAGAGATTGGTGGAACGCCGAGACTCTAGTCCTTAGTCACCTTTCAAACCTCAAACTCAACTCACCCCCATGGCTCAACTTTCCACCAAATGATAGACTTACGGGTGAACGATAATGCACGCTCATCAGAACACTGCACCATATGAGACCCAAAGGGCAGCATTTGCCCGGAGATGAAGCTCACAAGGCAGGAAGTTTCGGGAAAGAAGGATGAAGGGGAATGGTTAGCATAGAGAAGAAGTAGGGAGGAAGCTACTATATTGTGGGGATTGTGATCAGTGTCACAAAACAAAATGTTTATTAACTGTTGGAAGTTTGCTTTGTAATCTTTCACCTAATTACATTTCTTAAAAAGTGTTTATTAGTTAAAAGGGTTGATTTGGCATTTTGAGCTGGATTCCCAGCCTCATCACCTGATATGCACCTCTTCCAGATAGTTAGAACAGCAAGTTTTAAAGTATTTTTTAATAGGGTCTTTTCATGTATGAAAAAATAAATGCAGATAGTTCCTACCATCCTGTTTAATGGTATCAAAAATGGTAGCTTGAGTATGGCATTTGAAAGAAAGTCCTTGTTAGCCAGATTGGGGATGGATCGACCAGGCCGAAAGTCTGAGACAGTGAACAGTCTGGAAAATGTTCCTGTTGGTGAATAAACATAGCATGCGATTGTCCAGGGACCACAGAGAAGAGTCAGAAGCCCTGCTTTCGGATCCTGACTCAGCCAGCTCACTTTCCTAAGCCTTCATCTCCGTGCTGATGGGCTGAGGAAGTTGGACGTGGTCATGCTTTCAGTTGCTAGTTTGAATTTTGGCAACAGACGTCAACAAACACAAAAACTTCATTGATTCCAGCTCCACTAATTTAACATCTACAAACCCCGTGATAGCCACTTGATCTTGTTTGTAAAAAGGAAGCTTCAGCGTAGCTGGTTTCCAGTGTCATTTTCAGATTTTATATTCTGTGATTACAATCTAATTTTGAGTATTCGTGTTAGAAAGCAACTGGCCATGGTGAAGGAGAGTGTTGGGATAGTGTGCACGAGGGAGGTCATACTGCTGGAAGGAAGGCGACTGACGATGGAGGGTGTGCAAGGCTTTCCTCCCTCTCCTGCCTTTGGACTCTTTTCAAACATCGCCAATATCTCTTCTGTGGTTCAGAATAAAATGAGTCATCAGCACTCAAGTGCGATGAAGAGAACTAGCAAACACTTTTAAATGTCACCTAAGGCACAGAAGAAGAAATGATGCCTTTGAATTGTGATGCAGAAGGAGAATACTGAAAGTACCACGGAGTGCTGAAAGGACAAACGAGTCTGTCGTGGAAGAAGAATGGCCAGAGTGCTCCTCAAAGGCGAGAGTCTTGAGACCTCATCTCATGTACTTTTGACATGTTGGCAGGAGAGACCTGTCCTTGCAGGACACCGTGATTGGTAAAGCAAAGGGACACTGAAAAGGAGGAAGGCCCTCAACCAGACGGATTGACACCCGGGCTACAACAATGGGCTCAAGCATGGGGACAATTGTGAGGACGGGACAGGACTGAGCAGTGTTTCCTTCTGTTGCGCAGAGGGCCCCTACGGGTCAGAACCAACTCAATAGCACGCGGCAGCAACAAGGCACCGGCACTGAACTGGGTGCTGGAGAAATAGTGCTGAGCTTGGTAGTCCTCGTCCCTGTTCTTACAGAACGAGGCGTCCTGAAGTTGTTCCTGTGAAGTTCCACTCAGAGTCAGGGTAAGCTCAAAAGGCTTGACAAGGATAGTGGGCCTGAGGAATTCTTTCATGGGACAATGTAAGCAGAAGGTAACTAATGTGAGGTGCTGTATACTGAGTAGTAACTATGACTTATGGAAATCTTTCCGTGTACTTTTTGTAAGCCCAAGGTTCCCAAACTTCTTGTGCAGCATCACCCGGGCACGTCTTTAAAATGGTGGATCCTGGATCTAAGATTTCGGGGGGCTGGCTCAATTGGTCTTAGGGGTCTTCATGTCTAGAAGGCACCCTAAGACATTCTGATGGTGCTTTTGAAACTTTGTTAGGAATTGATGCGCACTTTCTGGTGCCTGATTTATTTTTTTAAGAACTTAGCTTTTGCTTAAGCAAACTTGACAGTGATTTATCATTAAAGGTATTTTTAATGCTGGAATATAAGTTCATGTTCCCCTTGAGTTGCAGATAGGTGCCCTCATGTTGGTTTTGACTCACAGTGACGTTAGGGACAACAGAACAAAGCACCGCCCAGTCTTGCATCATCCTCACCATTACTGTTAAATCGGAACCCTTGATTATGTCCATGCATCTCACTGAGGCTCTTTGGCTTTTTCCCTACCCCTCTACCAAGCATCCAAACTTATCTATCCTTTTCCAGGGACTGGTCTCTCCAAATAACATGTCCAAAGTATGTGGGATGACATTTCACCATCTTCACTTCCAAGGATCATTCTGTCTGTATCTCTTCCCAGTCCTATGTATGTTTGATGGGACTTTCAGGACTCTTTGCCAGAACCTTATTTCAAATGCACCAATTCTTCTTCTGTCTTCCTTAGTCAATGTTTGAGTCCATTGAAAAGACCATAACTTGAGTCAGGCCCACCTTTTTCCTCAAAGTGACACCCTTGCTCTTCAACACTTTAAAGAGGCTTTGTGTAACAGATTTAGCCAATACGATGCATCATTTGATTCTTGACTGCTGCTTCAGGTACCGACAATATCATGAATAGCAGGAGAACATTGTCAGATATAGTTTCAGAAGATGACCCTTGGAAGGCACTGAAAATATGACTGAGTAAGAGCTGCTGTCTCAAAGTAGAACAACAAAACCAAACTCATTGAGAACCCCCGTGAGTTTCTGAGACTGTAACTCTTAATGGGAGTTGAAAGCCCAGTCTTTCTCCAGCAGAGCTGCTGGTAGCTTCAAACTGCTGACCATGCTGATCGCAGCCCAACATGTAACAATTATACCACCAGTGCTCCTTGAATCAACTATAATGATGTGGAGGAAGTAAAGCTTTCAGGACCTTGCTGGTGAGGCATAATTCAACATGAGAAGAAACAGCTGTAAGCATCTATTACTATATGGAGACTGCAATATATGAAGTATGAACCTAGGAAAACTGGAAGTCATTTAAAAATGAAATAGAGTGCATTAAGGTAGATATGGTAGGCATTAGTGAACTTAAATGGACTCACATTGGCCATTTTGAGTCAGACAAGCATATGATTTATGATGCCAAGAATGGAAAATTCATGAGGAAGTTCAGCAAACTTATCATCCAAAAAGACATCTCAGGATCTGTCTTGAAGTACAACGAATGCTGTCTGTGATAAGAAAATATCCACTGAAGACATCAGGAGGAATAGAAAATTCTATGTGTGACTAAATATATGTATTTCCCACTATATAAAATAACAGAAAGTATATTGTTAGTCACTGAATTGGACTCGTTCATTTGCATTAAGTAAATTGTCTATGTGGTTGTTTAAAAAAAAAAAAGAAAGAAAATATCCACAAGGAAATCCAGTCAACAAAACTATTATACAAATTTAAGTACCAATAGGTAACATCATGATAAATGGAGATAAGATTGAAGTTGTCAGAGACTTCGTCTTGCCTGGATCCACAATCATGGAAGCAGCAATCAAGAGATCAATCAATACATTGCATTAGGTAAATCTGCTGCACAAGTTCTCTAAAATGTTGAAAAGCAGGATGTTACTTTGAGGGTGAAGGTGCCCTAGACCCAAGCCATGATGTTTTCAATTGCCTCATATGCACATGAAAGTTGGGCCTTGGGTAAAAGAGTTCTAAGAAGAATTGATGCATTTGAGTTATGATACTGGTACCAAATATTGGACATACCCCTATTGAAAGACTACCAAAAGAACAAACAAATCTATCTTGGAAGAAGTACCGCCAGAGTACTCCTTAGAAACAAGGATGGCAGGACTTCGTCTCATGTACTTTGGACATGTTGGCAGGAAAGACCAGACCCTGAAAAAGGACATCCTGTTGGGCAGAGGGGCAGCGAAAAAGAAGATTCTTCCCAAGATGGGTTGACACAATGGCTGCAATGGTGGGCTTGAACATGGCAACGATTGTAAGGATGGTGCAGGACAAGGCAGGGCTTTGTTCTGTTGTACAGGGGTCTCTGTGCACTGGAACAGATTCCACGATGCCGGAAAAACAGCAATATTCCTTTGTGTGGATGTGGCACCATCTATTTAACTAGTATTCTAATGATGAACATTTGGATTGCTTCCAAGTTCTGCAATTACAAATAATATTGAAAGAAGCAAACTTTTAATTTAATGTAAAGTGATCATTTAATCCAGTAATTCCACTCCAGGTACCTACTTAATGGAACTGGAAACATGCAAAATTTGTAAATAAACGTTCACAGCAACATCCTAACTAATAACTCAAAAGCAGAAACAATGCAAATGTTCATCAGCTGACTCATAGATGACCAAAATGTGGCAGTTCCACAGGATGGAAGGGTATTCAGCCACACAAAGAAGGAAATAGTGATACATCCTCCAGTATCGATCAATCCTGAAAACAGTATGTAAAAGGAAAGACCTCCTACTCAAAAGGTGGCATAGTATAGGATTCCGTTTATATACCATATTCTGGATTGCCAATTCCATAGAGATAGAATGCAGGTTAGAGTTGGAAGGGACTGAGGGGAGGGAGCAACAGGGAGTGCTAACCGGTTCAAAGTGAACTTGAGGATGGTAATGGTTGTACAATGTGGTGAATATACTGAAAAATCACTAAATAAGGAATTTTGTCTCAAGAAGAAATAAGCTAGTAAGCATCCTGTAGAATGAGTCAAAACAAAACAAACCCGCAAGCAGTAGCCATCTGTGAGGAACAGAAGGATTTCTCTTAAGTTGTCTCCCCAAAATATGTACCAGACTTAGCTGCTTAAAAGTGACTGTACAATAGGTGATCCGTGAAAGTAGGTCAGAGGTTATTCTCCTTAACATCAGCCATCTATAGTGGCTAGACTATTAGTCTGACTCACCCTAAATAAGACCCACTCCCTTCTGATAAGGATAATGGTGGTCTGTTTACTTGCAGAAGATACCAGACAGGGCAAACCCGCCCAAGGATGACCAAGGTTAGATAGTCATTATCAGCTGTCTAGATCAAGCAGACACCATTGTTATTCCCACTACAAATGTGGGCACACCCCTAGGTGATTCCCCTCCTATTGATTATGTTAACACCCCTCCCGGTGACTCAGGTTATTGTCCGCTATCAGGGAACTTGCATGCCTCCCAGAATAGTAATTGTCTGTTTTATTATATGAGACATTAGAGTGATCAAACTTGTTCTAGAATGAATTGTATTGCCCCTTTCTGTGATGTATGACTCTGTAATCAGATATGATGCGTGGTTAGCAATAAATAATGAGGCTCCCTGGTTCTCGGGAGGGTGGCTGGAGAAGGTGGCTAAGGAGGACGAAGCAGCGGCTTCTTCTCTGATGGCTGAGCCCCCTCCACGAGGACCATCAAGCCTAGCTGAGGTGAGCAATGCTACCATGAATTGCGTCTGACTCCATTACTTGACTCCATCCTTTAACTCTCATGCTCTCTATGACTTTGCTATAATCTCTACTTATTATCGCTGTACAATTGCGCCTACCGAACCTGTGATGTTTTGTGGGGTTCCCTCTTCCCCTTAACCCCACAGCCATCAAGTTGATAGCAACTGTGCTGTGGTGACTGTGGCCTTTGGGAAGTAGTGGATCACCAGGGCAAGCCTTTCTTCCAAGGCACGTCTGGATGGGGTTGAACCACCGGTCTTTTGGTAAGTAGCCAAGCACTTGAGAGTTTGCCAAAGCCCAGGGGCTCCACCTCACATGAGTCCAGGAATGCTTAAAGAATAACATCCCAGTAGTGGGATTGCTGCAGCAGATGACACATGTACTTTAATTTGTCATTTTGATAGATTTTGTCAACATTTTCTCAGGATTATATCCCAATTTACAGTCACATCCACATGTGAGAGAGGGCTTATTTCCTCATATTGTTGTTCCTACCCATCGCAAGGCTATGCATAACAGAACAAAACACTGCCCGGTCCTGAATTCTCCTCTTAAGTACTCCTATACTTGAGCCTATTGTTGCATCTATGGTGTCAATCCATCTCCTTGAGGGCCTTCCTCTCTTTCACTGCCCCTCTGCTTTACCAAACACGGTGTCCTTCTCCAGGAACTGATATTTCCTGACAACATACCCAAAGTGCAGGAGAGGAAGTCTCATCATCCTTGCCTGCAAGGAGCATTCTGGCCATATGAGGGGTCTACCTCAAACATCAGAACTGAGCAGAGTGGAGCATTTGTTGTATACATTTTGTCTCTAGGTGAGCCTAGAGCAACTCACTCTGAGTTAGTGCACCCGGTGGCATTGTCTGGGAAGATTCTCTTTGGTCACAATGGATTTTTTCATCAAAGCAGTTTCACTCACACCTCATTTTTGGTGATGGCTGATTTATGAGAACAGCATGTGTCTGTGAAATGTTGTTTCCTGCGTAGGAAAAATGCTGCAGAAACTGTCGTGATGCTGAACCCAGCTTACGAGGACAGCGCTATGGGAAAAACTCAAGTGTGTGTGTGAGTGGTTTTCTTGTTTCAAAAAAGGTGAAATGTGATTGATGGCAAACTTTGTTCTGGATGTCTGTCAACTTACCTGATGGATGAAAATGTCTACTCCTAGTGCATTTTCAGTTTTGTTCCACCAGGTCAGACTGTGAATCAAGCTTTCTATTTCGAGGTCCTGAAAAGATTGTGTAGCACTTTGCCACAAAAGAGGCCTGATTTGTGGCAGATGGGTGACTGGTTTTGCCACCACGACAGTGCACCTAATCTTGCAGCCATCTCAGTGCACCAGTTTTTGGCAAAAAGCATGCCTTTCTTGTCCCATACACCTTACTCATCTGACCTTGCTCCTTGACAACTTCAACCTTTTCTCCATTTATCATGATGTTACCTCTTGGTCCAGTTATGAGGATTAGGATTTTCTTTACACTGAGTTGCAATCCATATTGAAGGCTAACATCCTTTATCTTCATCAGCCATGCAGTATTCCCTAATTCTGTACACACAACCTCCTCTCAATGCATTGTACAGTGCATAAACAAGTGTCCTGGAATTCCAATATAGCCA
>NW_022111373.1:72889201-72890854 GCF_000313985.2 Echinops telfairi | reverse complement strand
CTGGAGGCTTGCTCTTGACTAATGCTTTCAGTCTATCTTGGATATATTCCTAAAGTACCTTTGGTTCTTACTCATTCCTGAAAGGTAGAATGTTGACCGGTCTTTTGGGTACAGCGACCCTCTCTCTATTTTTAATCTTCTTTTGCTGCTTCTGGCATCATCCAATAGTTTTCCCATAGAATGTTTCAATGCTGCAATTTGAGGCTAGAATTTCTCTTGAGTTCTTCAGTTTAAGATATACTGGGTGTGTTCTTCCCTTTTGGTTTTTTAACTCTAGGTCTTTGCACATTTTATTATAATATTTTACTTCATCCTCTCTAGCTGTCTTTTGAAATTTTCTATTCGACTCTGACGTCATCATTTCTTCCATTTGCTTTAGTTACTCTATGTTCAAGAGCAGGTCAGAGTCTCTTGTGACAACCACTTCGATCTTCTTTTCTTTCCTGTTTAAGGACCTTTTACTTTCTTCATAATGACATTCTAATGTCCTCTCACAGCTCATCAGGTCTTTTGTCATCAGGCATCAAATCTGTTCTTGAGATTCAGGTAGGATAGACTCCAGTTTGTATTTTGGCTCTTGTAGATTCATTCAAATTTTCTTCAGCTTCAACCTGAATTACATATGAGCAATTGATGGTCTGTTCCACAGTCTGTCCCTGGCCTGGTTTGAGCTGCTGATATTGAGCTTCTCTATAGTCTCTTTCCACAGATGTAGTCAGTCTGATTTCTGTGTATTCCATCTGGAGAAATCCATGTGTATATTTGTCTTTTAAACGTGTTGTTGAAAAAAGTATTTGCTATGAACAAGCCATCCATCGGTCTTACAAAATTCTATCATGTGATCTCCAGCTTCATTTCTATCACCAAGTCCATATTATCCAACTACTTTTTCTTCTTCTTTGTTTCCAACTTGGGCCTTCCAATTATCAATGCATCTGGAGTGCATGTTGGATCCATTTCATCCTGAAGACATTGGTATAATGAATTTTTCAATTTCCTCATCCTTTGCTATTGTGATTGGGACATAAATCTGAATGACAGCTGTATTGATTGACTTTCCTTGAAGGCGGATAGGTATAATCCTATCACAGACGACATTGTACTTCAGAATGGTTCTTGAGATGTTTTTTCTAACAACAAATAGTATGTCATTCCTCTTGATTGTTTTATTTCCAGCATAGTAAACCATGTGATTTTCTGGTTCAAAAAGGTCATACCAATCCATCTCAGCTCATTAAAGCCTAGGATACTGATCTTTATACTTTCCATTTCATGCTTGATGACTTCCAATTTTCCAAGATTCAGTCTTTGTACATTCAAATTTCTGATTATTAGAGTTTTGTGTCTGCTTCTTCTTACCTTGAGTTGCCCCTTCAGCAAAGAAGATCCCAAATGCTCCACTCCATTCCCATCACTGTGGTCAACTCTACTCTGAGAAAGCACTTCCTCCTCACTCACATTTCCAGTGCCTTCTAATTCAAGGGGCTCATCCTTCATCACTCTCTCAGATAATATTCTGCTTCCATTCATTAGACCTTGTGTTAGTTTTAGAGAAACAAATCCACAGAAACTCATATGTATGAGAGAGTTTTGTATGCACATCAAGAAAACATCCCAATCCAGTGTTGTCCAAGCCCACAAGTTCAACATTAG
>NW_022111373.1:72885420-72887466 GCF_000313985.2 Echinops telfairi | reverse complement strand
TCATCCTGTGTCTAAGGAGCATTCTGGTTGTACTTCTTTGAAGACGGATTTTTTCCAAGAGGAGATCATAGAAACAATTAAAGCTAGAGATGGAATAGCAGTGAGAGCTCCTATTTCTGAAGAACTTATTGCATGCTAGGCTCTATCCTACGAACTTCAGATATGTTAACTCATAACTCATGGTTATATTAACTTGTAACCTTCACAGTACCCTGTGGGTATGGATTGTAATTACTCTCTTTTTACTGATGAAGAAGCATAAAGAGGTAGAACACCTTGCCCTAGGCCACCAACATGCTAAGTAGCAGCATTAGGATTCCAGCCTAGAAAGTCTGATTTGCTTGCTCATGCTTCTAATCACTGCCATATATTAAACCTCCGGAACAATCCGATTCTACAATCACATTTTAGAATTAAACTTCCAAGACCTAGACAGGTGCCTTGTGGTGGAAACTCCAATTTCTGTCCTTGGTACAGTATTACAGAAAGAAGAGCAGGACAAAAAGATCCTCCAGTGAAGTTATATAGGGATTATGAATTAGGCCAGTCTGACTGAGTTCAGGAGAATGGCAATATAATTAGGTTAGGAAGACATACAGCTAGGTGCTGCCAAATTTAGGGAATGAGAAACAAGGTGCATGGTTAAATTTTGGATAATTAATGAATGATTTCTTTGTTTAGTGTAAGGCTAACCCATACTATGTTGGGGACATGTTCACACTAAAAATTATTCATGACTCATCAAGAATTCAAACTTAATGGATATCCTACATTCAATCTGGCCACCTGGTGTCCACGGAAAGACAACAGGCTGTGTCTTGAGAGTAGGGGAGGTGTTAGAAGTTCCAGGCATTCGTACTTCTTAATTCATTCATTTCTACAAATTACCAAGAGATTCAAAACCTTCTCTGAAGCTCCCAGCAGATCTCAGATGATGCTTATAGCTGAGCCAATATTAGCCAAGGACTATCCTGATTGGCTGCATTTACCCAAGATGAGTAAATGCTTGCAGAAAGTTTGGGTTACATTAATAACGATGAGCCAAACAAGAACTCTTTTATGTGTTAAAAAGCAACGATGTCACTTTTAAGACTAAGATGCACCAGATCCAAGCCATGAACTTTTCAATCCCCTTTTACGCATGTGAAATATGAGCAACGAATAAGGAAGACTGAAGAAGAATCGATGCATTTGCATTATTGAGCTGGCAAAGAATGTCAAATATACTATGGACTACCAGAAGCACAAACAAATCTGTCTTGGAAGAAGTACAGCCAGACTACTCCTTCGAAGGAAGGATGGTGCGACTTCATCTTACATACTTTGGACCAGTTTTTAGAAGAGACTAGGCTCTGGAGAAGGACATCATGCTTGGCAAAATAGAGGGCCATCAAAAAGAGAAAGACCATCTAGGAGATGGATTGACCCAGTGCCCACAACAATGGGCTCAAATACAGCCACAATTGTGAGAATGTTGTGTGACTGGGCAGTGTTTGGTTCTATTGATACAGGATCTTTATGAGTAGGAATAGACTTAATGGTACCTAACAATGTCATGCACACTATCTGAAATGGTAGCCACCAGCTACATACCTCAACCAAACAAAACTCATTGCTGTGGAGTCCACTCTGACTCATAGCCGCCCATGGGACAAAGTCGAATTGGCCCTATGGGTTTCCAAGACTGTAACTCTTCATGAGAGTAGAAAACCTCATCTTTCTCCCTCCAAGTGGCTGGCAGTTTCAAACTGCTGACCTTGCAGTTAGCAGTCCCACTGGTAACTACTATGCCACTGGGCTCCAGCGATATGAAGCTATTTAAAAGTTAAAATTCAATATATGTAAAAATTCAGTTTCTTCATCACATTCATTTCGTTTCAAGTGCTCACTAGCCCACATGTGGCTGGTGGCTACCATAGGAGATGGTGTCTGCAGTTCCACTCCTGCAGAGATGTGCGACCAGTGCAATTACATGGGGCCCTGTGCTTGGTAGGTCCCTGGAGTTGGTCTAATGCCTTGTTATTCCTTCTTGAAATTCTTTTTTTT
>NW_022111373.1:72876186-72883016 GCF_000313985.2 Echinops telfairi | reverse complement strand
ATCAACCACATAAAAATCTTTACGATATACCTGGGTCCTGAGCTCCCATAGAATTGTCTGCACTCAAGTTGACTTGGCTGCTCCCACTCCACTTCATTCCCACATTTGTCTTAGTACTGACCCTGGAAGGAAATTGTCCAAAACTAATTCCTAAAGCAAACAAACAACACAAACAACATTCAAAACCAGTGAGCAAGCTTGTAAGTGGAAATATTGTTCATAAGTAACAAAACCCAACAACCTCACTACCATCAAGTGGATGCCAACTCATGGAGAAGTGATAGGACAGAGTAGAACTGCCCCTGTGTGTTTCTGAAGCTGTAACGCCCTTTTATCCTTGACAGTTTTATTATCACTTCATCTACATGTCATCCAATTCAACACTTTAATCATATCAAGAAGAGTTGTACAATTAGCACCACATTCAATTCTAGAACATTTTCTTATTCCTTATACTCATTGTTATTCATGTAATTATGATTTTTTTCTAAAGGTGGCAAAAAGATGCACAACAAAACCTTCTCCAGTCCCACACTTTTGCATGTAGAATCAGTGCCACTCCTTATGCTCTTCATGTTGTGCAACCTTATTGATATCCTTTTCCAGATTATTTTAACACAGACACAATGCCCCCTAAGCAACAATTCTTTCTCTTTCCCCTATGGTAGCCAAAGGTCAAGTTTCGTTTCTTTCTTTTCTTTTAGGAGTTTTCTTGCTATAGTATTCACATAGCATACGCTTCCATGGTTAAATTGCTTTAAAAATAAGTTGTATATATATCTCACATCAGCTCTAATACTCCTTCCTCCTGCATTCATTGTTTGCTCCCCCAATTCATTTGTCCTTCCCACCCTCACCCCCCCACATCCCTGATAAAGATCGCATCACTTACTGTCTCTAGGCATCTACTCCTTCTGTGCTTCACAAACTAGAAGACTCAACAGAATCAATAAAAAACAAAACAAAACAAAATAATATAAAAACAAAAAGCAGTAAGAAAGAAAAGACCAACATCAATATTTTAAAAGCCAGAGAAGAAATTTCTTTCATGGAACAAGGGAGAAATTCTTGAGCCTAAAGCAAATTCAGGGAGATCAACTGACCAATTGTCATAGTATACCATGGTTTGATCCACCATAATCAGGTTTATATGATAGTAAAGCTGTTCCAGTCTCTTGCCTATCGCTACAGGGGATCTGCCAAGGCCTCACCTGACTAGATACTCTGCAGATGGATTTTAAGATCCCAGTGTCCTCCGTAACCTTCTACAAATTGGGTGTTCCCAATCTAAGCTCTACTACTTTTCCCTTTGTCATATTTGGATTTTGTTATTGTCATCTTTGGATCACACGGGCTGGTGTGCTTCTTCCATGTGGACTTAGTTGACTCCTCACTTAGATGGCTGCTTGTTTGAATACAAGCCTTTAAGACCTGAGACACTATTCCAATTGATACCCAAGTCTTATCTGCTTTCTTCGCCACATTTTGCTGTAGCACCCTTACCTTCAGTGATCATGTCAGGAAGGCCACTATGGAGTAAGGCCATGTTATAAGGATGAACTGTTCTTGGATTGGAACTAGGGTTAAGTGGGAGCCTAGATTCCATCCTCCTGTCCACAGGTTATGAATGACTCTGGCTTACTTTTGGCGGTATCATTATGATAAAAATCAAAAACCCACAAGAACAACAGCAAAACAAAGGCAGAAAAACAAAAATGAAAGAAACAAGAAAAACACTCAATCAACCCCCTGGAGTATAAGGCAATTGCATTGATAACATCAATAATTTCTCCAATGACAGATAATTTAAGATGCTATTGATATGAGGAGTTTCTGCAAGTATAGTCCAACTGCGAGCTGCAATCCATGACTTGTTGCTTTGTACAGATTGGTATCTGAATTGATTGAGCTCTGGTTTTACTGAGCATGGAGACTGGTGCAAGGGGAAATTTTCCTGTATCAATTCTTACAAGTGAAGACCCTTGCCTAAGAAGTGAAACCCTGTCACATTAATGCAAGGGAGCATTGAGGTATTACATATATGCTGGTTCTGGGTCCCTTTTCATTGCACACCCACTAAGCCAGGGATCCCACCCACGGCCCAACAACCACCATTTCCACAGTCTCAGCGTGGCCACCCTTTGCTTCGTCTCCCATCAGAGTATTTCAGTTCTTAGTCTAAGGGTACAGGTAGTTTTGAGGTAGGACTCAGTTCGTTCAGTTGGGCTCCTACATTGAGTCCTTATGGTGTGGCCCTTGGGGGATGCTATGTTGCCTATAAGGCCAGTATCTAAAGTCATCCTGGTACTTACTTAGTCTGTGGCGTGGTTCACCGAGGGTTGAGTAGAAATATGTTTGCAGTGTCTACCCAGGAACACAAAATTGGGTTTATTCTCTTCTTATGTGTTCCTAAAAGTATTCTTTAGCATCCCTTCCTGATGCTAAACACCAAAAGAGTAGCCTCCTCTAAAATGTAGATGCTCCCCTCTGTACGGAGCACCTCGCACTCCTGTGGAGGGCCTGTTGATTTGTCACAGCCTTGTCCCAAAGTTTATAGCATCAAGTGAATGAGCTTCTCCCTTACCCCATTCTGCAAGGAGTGACTGCAGCGGATGTGAGGTCTCCTCTTTAGGGTTGGTTCTTATGAAGTGCACACGGGTGATGTCCAGTAGGGAGACTTTCTACCCCTTTGCTTGGGAATTGGTCTCTAAGATTTGTTTAGTTGACATGTCTCCTTTTAGTGGTGAACTCATACAATATTTTTCTGATGGACTAAAATGATTTCCAAAGCCTTCCATGTCATGTGATGTTTCGTGCTTTCATCTGTTTTTCAGGGATGCGTAGTATTCCACTGCGTGTATGGATCATGGTTGTTTTATCCATTCTTCCCCTGTTGGACATTTGGGCCGAGACTAGAACTCTTTATGGGAGTAGAAAGCCCCTTCTTTCTCCTGCGGAGCGGCTGGTGCTTTTGAACTGCTGATCTTGCAGCTAGCAGCCCAGCTGGTAACCTCTATGCCAGCAGAGTGCTCCTTTTCTCATAAGTACATCAGTATTATTTAAATTGTCTTCTACTGAAGTGCCTCCCAACATGCACGTGGTAGCCCAATTCACAATGAGATCAAAGTGTTGTGAGTCATAGGGTTTTCCAGGGCTGATTCTCAGGAGCAGCGCGCCTGGGCTTTCTTCTTAGTCTGCCTTAGTCTTCATACTGCCAGGCAAGGTGCTGAGCTGATCAGCAAACCACCACCTAGATCTCTGTGGCGATACCAGCCCGTGGTGATGCTGGAACAATCCAGGGGCAACAGGTTTTAGAGCAATATGGAATAACAGGGAGAGTCAGTCCGAGAAGATCTTGCCCATGGGGGTTCCTTGAGGTTTGGGGGTTAGGAAAGTATCATTTATTAAAGGGATTCTGAGAATTTATCTCAATGGGATACTGAAACCTACACCAACTGTAAGCCTAGGAAACAAACTGCAGGACACTAATTATTAGGAATATCATGAAAAATCAAGTGGTAATTAGCTCACTTAGTTAAGCTAATTAACTGAGCAAGAAAAAATACTTTCAGAAAATAAAATTTCAGACGCTTAATATTAAAGCGTTTGTACTCTGATTTCAGAATAGCTTTGAGGCCATTGAAGTACAATGTTGAGGCTAGTTCTCCATAAAATGGCACGATGAAAGCAGCAATTGCGGAGGCAAAAAGCACATTAAAGGCTGTGTATAAGTCACAAGTCCGCACTTTGTGTTAAGTATGCCAGTGGGTGCTCTTATTTAATGACATATTTGAGTCTTCGAGAGTATTGCTCCTTTTGCGTTCCTGTGACTCAGCACCATGGAGCCTCAGGGTGGGGTGAGCACTGAAGGTTCTTGCCCCTACTCCCTGGAATGTCTTATTTATTCATTGCCCCCAACAAAGAAATAAAGGAGTGCCTCAGGTCGGAATCATGTTGTACTCTCACAATCTAACTGTCCTGTGTCCATCCACGCATCCATTTATTTGTTGATTTATTCATTCATCGAACACCTGGACGTCCACCTATTTCTCTCCCCTGGCACTGACCTATGAGCTAGGGATACAGAATTGTAATCTGGTTGGTGGAGACAAGTTTGCAACTAAATAAATGCCACTAGTTGTTGTGGTTTCTATATTCAATACAATCGATAGCTGAAAATGAGATCGTTATTTTAACATCACCATCAAACCATCATCACATTATCCTCTGTAACACAAACAGAAGCGTGTGTGTCTCCTCGCACCTTTGCCAGGAGATAATGTTGCTCATCTTTCCACGTTCTGATTGAGGAGAAAGCGAGAAAATCTTGCTGTTATTTTAAATTCTATTTTCCTGTCTTCAGGAGAGATTAGGCATTGTTCATACAATTTTTTTTCCTTTTTTCTTGGGAGAGTGTGAACGCGGTCCCCCACTACCACAAATTATGCAGTCGAGTGTCCCACATTTGGGGAAATCGCAGGGGTCAGCATATCCAGAGTACAATGGATAAGCCTTACCCTGGGAAAACCATCTTTGTGATCATGGTATCTCTCCTGCCAGTTTTTCATATAATTCTTTGAAGCTAATCTGAAAGCATGAATCAGAATTCAGCAGAAGGAACCGTGTGAGCAAAGGCATAGGTCACTGCATCGTTCCAGGAGGGTGAAGTTTTTTATCTGGGGGGTGAGGGGGTGGTGCTGTAATTGCTGACTATAGGGAATGAAGGTGGTTTCAAGAAAGAAAGAAAGAGGCTCAGAGAAGGCGCTGAGTATCAGACGCTGGCAGGCCTTCTGTGCCGGTTGTGCTTTATCCTGCACATAATGGGAGCGACTGGGGCGCTTTTAAATAGGGCTGTGAAAAGGCCAGATTAAATTGTGGAAATATTGATCTTGCTACAGTGGAAAAGATAGACTGAGAGGAGATGGAAGAAGAGGAGAGAAAATTGGAGTAACTAACAGTAGTTTGAGGAGGGAAGGCAATGGAACTGGGTCTGGAGCCAAGTCTGGAGAGGGATTAGGGAGATGAAACCCCAGAACCTCCCATGAATTGTTCTATAGCTCTTTCTCAAGAGGTCTGTGGCATAGTGGAATAAACATTCTGCTGCTAATTTCAAGGTCAGTCGTTTGAAACCACCAGTTGCTCTGTGGGAGAAAGATAAGGCTTTCTACTCCCATAAAGAGTTACAGTCTCAACAGAAAAGTGGGTGAAGGGAGATGTCAGACAGTGTAAGACATGACAAAATAATAATAATTTATAAATTATCAAGGGTTCATGAGGGAGTGGGGAGTGGGGAGGGTGGGGGAAAATGAGGAGCTGATACCAAGGGCTCAAGTAGAAAGCAAATGTTTTGAGAAGGATGAAGGCAACAAATGTACAAATGTGCTTGACACAATGGATGGATGTATGGATTGTGATAAGAATTGTATGAGCCTCTAATAAAGTGATTAAAAGAAAAAGAGTTACAGTCTCGATAGTGCCCAGCTATCAAAAGATATGGTGTCTGGGGTTTTCAAGGCTTCAAGATAAACAAGCGGCCATCTAACTGAGAAGCAACAAAGCCCACATGGAAAAAAGCACACCAGCCTGTCAGCCTGTGTGATCACGAGGTGTCGATGGGATCAGATATCAGGAATCAATGAACAAAACATCATACCATTGTGAATGAGGGGGAGTGTGAAGTGGGGACTCAAAGCCATCTGTAGGCAACTGGACACCCCTTACAGATGGGTCACAGGGAGGAGATGAGTGAGTCAGCGTGCAGTGCAGCACCGATGAAACATACAACTTTCCTCTACTTCTTTAATGTTCCCACCCTCCCCAACTATCATGATCCCAATTCTACCTTACAAATCTGGCTAGACCAAAGGATGTACACTGGTACAGATAAGAACTGGAAACACAGGGAATCCAGGACAGATAAACCCCACAGGACCAATAATGAGAGTAATGATACCAGGAGGGGAAGGGGAAGGTGGGGGAGAAAGGGGGAACCGATCACAATGACCTACATATAACCCCCTCCCTGGGGGATGGACAATAGAAAAGTGAGTGAAGGGAGATGTCGGACAGTGTAACACATGACAAAATAATAATAAGAATTTATAAATTACCAAGGGTTCATGAGGAAAGGGAGGGTGGGAGGGAGAGGGGAAAATGAGAAGCTGATACGAAGGGCTCAAGTAGAAAGAAAATGTTTTGAGAACGATGATGGCAACACATGTACAAACGTGCTTGACACAATGGATTATGATAAGAGTTGTGTGAGCCCCCAATAAAATGATTTATATATATATTTTAAAAAAGAGTTACAGTCTTGGAAACTGACAGAAGCAGTTCTACCCCATCCTGTAGGCTTCCTCCGAGCTGGAAGTGACTGGACGGCAGGAGACAGAACTTGCTAAGGAGCACTGTTGGCATGGTGGTTATAACCCCTGGGTAGTATCCAGAACAGATGTTCTCCACCTTCCTGATGCAGCGACCCTTTCATACAGTTCATGTGTGGTGACCCCCAACCATAAAATCATTTTCATTGCTACTTCATAACTGTCATTTTGCTACTGTTATGTATCGGGTGATCCCTGTGAAAGGGTCATTCGACCCCCAAAGGGGTCGCGACCCCCAGGTTGAGAACTGCTGATCTAGAAGGTCAGTAGTTTGAGCTCTGCAACTGCCCGACAAGAGGAAGGTATGGCCATCTGCTTCTGAATTGAATACAAGCTCGGAATCCTGTGGACAGCCCTACTCTGTCTCAGAAAGTCACTGTGAGTTGGAAGTGACTTGATGGCAATGTTATTGTTTTACACATATATATGTATGTATAAAGAATATAT
>NW_022111373.1:72860613-72876086 GCF_000313985.2 Echinops telfairi | reverse complement strand
ATACCGATTAATAAAAGGAGTATTTTTATAAACACAGTGATATATTATAGATGCTATTTAAAGTAAACATATTAAATTTACTTACATATAGTAGAAGAAAGAAATTGAAGAGAATGGAAAGATTTGTTGACCTTAAAGTAACGATTTTTCTACCAAGGGAGTACTTCTTTCTCAAAGAATCCTAGTGCTTCTGTGGTTGTTAGGGGCCGTAAGTGTGGTACCAACTCAGAGTGACCTTGTCTATGAACAACAAAGTCAAATACTGCCCTCTCCTGCATCCTCCTCACAACGAGCCTATTGTAGGTGGAGCCGTCTCTTTGAAAGGCTCCCTCTTTTTCACTGACCGCACGTGACATCCTTCTCCTGATGACATGGCCAAAGTACATGAAGCAAAGTATCCCAACCCTCCCTTCTAAGGCGCATCTGCCTATATTTCTTCGTAGATGAATTTGTTTGTTCGTCTGCCAGACCCTGGTATACTTACTATTACTCATCAACACTGTAATTCTGAGGCATCACTTCTTCTGTGGTGGTCCTTATTGGTTGTCCAGTTTTCATACGAATTTGAGATCGTTAAAACACTAAGTCTCTCAACAATGTTGTTAAGAATAAAAGGCCTTCCATCTGAAGAAGCAAGACAAAAAAAAATAATGAAAAATGCCCATGAACTTTTAAAAGCCCCCTCTTATATTTATTCTCTCTTAATTTTGCCACAGTGGGAAATAAAAACCAAACCAGAAAATACATAATTAAAAGAGAAAATACTACGGCTGGGGTCAGGTGCGCCTTATTCCTCAAAGGAGATGTGCCCCTTCTAATGCATCATTGGCTCCTCGACTCCTGCTTCCATGGTGCTGCCAGTGGATCCAAGCCCAATGAAATCCTTGGTGACTTCCATCTTCTTCCCATGTTTCGTGATGTTGCTCCTCATTCTGGTGTGAGGGTTTTTGTTTTCTTAATGTTAGGGTACAATCCAGAGGGAAGGCTTTAGTAGCTTCTCCTTATTCGTAGGGCTTTAAGTCCTGTTTGCTTTCAAGAAGCAAGGCTGTGTCATCTGCCTATTCCAAATTGCTAATGAATCTTCCTAAAAAGCAGTCCAGTCGGTTCTGATTCATGGCCACCTTGTCCGATAGAACAGAACAGGTCCATAGGGACCGTTCTAGGCGCTAATCTGTATGGGGTGGGGGTGGTGGAAGATGACGCTGTCTACTCCTGTGAAGAGTTCCAGTCTCAGAAACCCACAGGTGCAGTTCTACGCTGTCCTTTAGGGCCACTCCGAATCAGCCCGGTCTGGGTGGAGGGAGTTTTTCAGGGAAGTTTCGTGGGAGCAGGTCCCCGGATCTTTTCTCCCTCAGAGCCACAGATGTGTTCAAACTGCTGACCTTTCGGTTAGCAGCTGAGCTTTCACCATTCTGTCACCAAGGCTGCTTACAGGTTGGATGCACTGTGACTTTCATTATTGTTACAAACCACATTTTGAATATTTATATCTATCATCAAATGATTCCCTGCTCGGAAAGATGAGTGCCTCATACTTCAACCCTTCTCTCCAGCCCCACCTCTCAAGTGGAAATGATTTATCTTCTGGTTCATAATCATTGTCCCCTATTTTTTATCAGGCACAACCAATGGATCAAACATTCCTCTGCCTTTACCTCTGCCACTCTCTGTGTCTTTCACATGGAGGCCGATGCTCTACTGTCATCTCCCACCAAGCACTGCCATCACAGCCCGGTCTCTGCGGCTCTCGAGAATCGTCTCTCCGCCCCAGCTCTTCTCCCTGTCTCCCTAATAAAGCCCCAGAGACGGACAGATGGGAAATGAGCATGAACCGCCCAGAATTTTACTCCGCTGCTCGGGAGAAGGAAAGAAGCTGTCTATTTCTGCATTAATATTGTTGCACCTCTGGGACTTTGTATAATGCTAGAACTTTTCTGGAATGACAGAAATGAACACAGTGGTACAACAGGCTTCTGAGAAATTACTGAAGACGTGTGGGGGGCGGGGGGCAGTCGAGGGTGAGACTCGGGTCAGGAGGCAGGGAGCGATGGAGGTGCATTCGGCTGTGTCTCTGAACGTCAGCATCACCAAAAGGCCCTGCCTCCAGGTCAGAGGAGCTGAGCCAGTGCACACCTCTCGGCGCTTCCTGCACGTAGAAGCAGAAAGCTCAGCATTCAGAGAGAACATCTGGCCTGACAGCAGGGGAGATGCAGTTCATGGCAGTTCTAAGGAATGGCTGTGTTTGCAGCTGTTTCTGCTTGATAAAATAATTGTTGTTTCAAATGGGAAATTACTATGTAGAATCGGAATTGAATGAAAAAGTGGTGTCTTACTAGAGCGTGATTTAGAGGTATATAAATAGGTTTGGGGAAAGGAAAGGGTAGCATTCAAAAGTGAGATCATTAGAAATGGTGGCTAAGCACTTCCTCGGAGGGCAAAGAGGGACAGAGCCAGGGGAAATGTGACACATGACGGAAGAGGCATGGGTCACATGTCAAATCAACGACTAAGTGTGCTTTCTAACCCTATTTCATGGAAAGCACATGCACTTAAAGACAGTATTTGGCAATCTACTTCGCCTGGATTAAAAGGCCGACGGTGACTGGTAGGCACAGGAGAGCTGCTAGGAACAGCTATGTATCTGTCTGATTGTAAATTATTTCTCTGAGGTCTTTACCAAGTGCTCAGCTGTCATGCACAGGCAATAGCTATTGGCTGAGTGGACGGCAACGGCTCTGTGTCCTTCCATGTGGGAGAGGGAGTTTGATTCCTGGCCAGGGTATGGACTGTCACTGTCGGCTTGTGTTTGGCGGAGGAGCTCTGGTGGCACTATTGGGAAAGCCGGCGTCTGCTAACCAACTGGGTGGATCCAAGGTCAGTGGAAACATGGAGGGCGTTGAAAGCCCTTGCGGTTGAGAGTATCCTAGCTGTCAGGCAGGAAGGTCATGGGGCAGAGGCAGACACAACATCCCAGCAAGCAGGAAGGCCATGGGGCAGAGAGAGAAGGGGGATGTCCCCAGGGTCTCTTTTATAAAAACACCGTACCTCAAGCGTCTGGGGTCTTAAAGGCTTGAAGGTAAACAAGCGGCCATCTAGCTCAGAAGGAACAAAGTCCACATGGAAGAAGCACACCAGCCTGTGTGATCACGAGGTATTGAAGGGATCAGGTATAAGGCATCATCAGAACAAAAATTCTTACCATAGTGAATGATGGTGGGAGTGCGGAGTGGAGACCCAAAGCCCATTTGTAGGCCACTGGAGATCCCCTTGCAGAGGGGTCTCGGGGAGGAGATGAGCCAGTCAGGGTGTGATGTAGCAACGATGAAAAAGACAATTTCCTCTAGTTCCTAGATGCTTCCCCCTCCTCCCCCCCTCCACTCTCAAGATCCGAATTCGACCTTGCATGTCTGGCTAGACCAGAGGATGTACACTGGTACAGATAGGAACTGGAAACACAGGGAATCGGGCGGATGATCCCTTCAGGACCAGTGGTGTGAGTGGTAATTCTGGGAGGGTAGAGGGAGAGTGGGTTGGAAAGAGGGAACCGATTACAAGGATCTATATGTGACCTCCTCCCTGGGGGACGGACAACAGAAAAATGGGTGAAGGAATACGTCGGACAGGGCAAGATATGACAAAATAACAATTCATAAATTATCAAGGGCTCATGAGGGAGGGGGGAGTGGGGAGGGAGGGGGAAAATGAGGACCTGATGCTGAGGGCTTAAGTGGAGAGGAAATGTTTTGAGAATGATGAGGGCAATGAATGTACAACTGTGCTTTATACAATTAAAGTATGTATGGATTGTGATAAGAGGTGTATGAGCCTCTAATAAACCGATTTTTTTTAAAAAGGGGAAAAAACCTACTATACCTTCTAGGAGGCATCATCACCTGCGACCTGCTTGGCAGGTTGGACTCCGCCCCTACACTAGTGCAAGGGGGGACATCAAATCTAACTGTCACACTGGGGGACCAAGCTTGCTGAGTCACGGCACCAGGAAGTAGTTAGTGTGAGCTGTTTCTTGGCACCCGGGTAGCCCTGCTGGAAGGGAAGGTGTAACAACCTGGCGTTTCTTTGTCAGCCTTTCATCACCAAAGTAGCTCAGCCTGCACCGCCCTCCACCATGGCATATCCCAAAGAGGACCAGAAGGTCATCAGCCCATCTCGCTCACTTGGATGTTGTTGTTCGGTGCCACCGAGGGTTCTGACCCATAGCAACCCTGTGCACAACAGAAGGACACACTGCCCGGTCCTGCACCATCCTCACAATTGTTCCTGTGCCTGAGCCCATTGTTCCTATGCCTGAGTCCACGGTGTCTACCCATCTCGTTTGAGGTCCTTCATCTCTTTCAGTGCCCCGCCACTTTACCATCACCTGGATGATCTCTGGGTTTATGCTGCTCACCTTTCATTCCGGTTACTAACAAAGCCTGCAGTAAAACAAATCAGAGTCTGTGAGTTTAATTCTGTCCTTCTATTCCCAAACAGATCTTAACTATGTCTTTCAGGCACTAAAACCGTATTTAACATCCGCCTAGGATCAGTGTAAACTCAAAATACACTTACGCCCCGTATTTCACTTGCTAGTAATCTTATTTTGCCCTGTTCGTCTCATATGTTCCATTCCTTTTCAAGTTTCTTGTGAGTGGCTTTTTCTTCCTCGTGCAAGTTAATGAAATCCTAGTGGTTGGCCCTTTAACAACTGGAGACACTTCTAAGCTGCTCCATCTCCCAGGAGATGAATCAAAAAGCAGATACTATTTTGCATTACACATTTGTTCTTGTAAAAGGGACTTTATCGAAGGACTCTTCTTTTACTTCCACATTCAGCCTGTAAAGATGTTAAGCCGGTGGGCCCTGCAGTCTCTGCTGCAACCACGCAACTCTGCTGCTGTAGCTGGAAAGCAGTCATAGCCATAAATAAATGGGTGTGGATACGTGCCAATAAAACTTTATTTACACAAACAGGAGGCTGTGTAGGCAGGAAGGAGTCTTGGTGGTACAGTGGCTACATGTTGGGCTGTGATTTGCAAAGTCAGCAGTTCAAAACCACCAACCAGTCCATAGGAGAAAGATGGAGCTTTCTACTCCCTGTAACAGTTATAGTCTCAGAACCTCTCAGGAGCAGTTCTACCCTGTCCTAGCAGGTTGCTCTGAGTTGGCATCGACTCAATGGCAGTGAATGATCAGTGACTTAGCCGTGGTTAGATGTTGAAATAGTTAAGGTTTATTGTGCCAACCTGGCCGATAAACACATGAGGGATTGATTGAAGGGTGGAGAGATAAATGGCTCAGTGAACCTCACTTTTCTAGTTCTCGAGTCTCTTGATCTCTGATGGTCCGACCAGGGGGCAGCTGCCTTAGCCAGTTCCCTGCTTTAGCTGGCAAGGCTCACTTCCTGTGAGACATTCCTGAGGAGAAGCCACATTGACTTACCCCGATGCAGCCCTGGTTGCTGGGGCAGCCGCGTGGAGATCCCTGCCAGGGCTGGGATCCTTACACTGCCACTGGATTCAAAGACTTTCTCCCTACTGGCCTGCGATCCTCCTGCATTCAGCATCATTGTGTGTATTTTGTGAGTTTGAGGACTTTGTAGATTGATGTTGGACATATGGGCTAAGTCGGATTTATGGGCTTGGACCGGACTGGGCTGGGATGCTTTCTGAATGCACACTTACCCTTTCTATAAAACCCTCTCTGATATACACATGAGTTTCTGTGGATTTGTTTCTCTAGTCTACCCCGACTAATGCAGATGCCAAGCTCCATTAGATATCTAGACTCCAGGCATCGTTGCTTCTTCTCTTATTGTATTTATTTTAAATTATTTCATTGGGGGCTTTTACAGCTCTTATAACAATCCATACATCCATTGTGTTAAGCACTTTTGTACATATGTTCCTGTCATCCTTGTCAAAACATTTTCTTTCTACTTGAGCCCTTGGAATCAGCTCATTCCCCCCCCTTTCCCCACACTCCCATCCTTATTTTATTTGTTATTGAGATATAATTCATAAACCCTAAAATTCATCCTGTTGGATGTTCAATTCAATATTTTAAAAATATATCCATAAATTTGTGCACCCGTTACCATTATCAAATTTCAGAGTAATTTCGCCATCCTGAATATGGTGATGGAAAACACCATGGGTTGGTTCAGGGACACCTTCATCCTCAAAGTAACAACCTTGCTTTTAAATACTCTATAAAGAGATCGTATACAGCAGATTTTCCCAATGCAATGCATCTTTAGGTCGCTTTCCTACTGCTTCCATGGGCATTAATTGTGGAATATTATGTTCTACTAAATACAAAATAATTGTTTTTGAAGGACAAATGGCTTTTTACTCTAGGATTTGCTCTTTGGAAACCAGGAGACGAAGACTGTATTAGTCTGGGTACTTTGGAGAAACAAATCCACGGCGACTCACGTATAAGAGAGAGTTTTATGTAAAGAAAAGGTGCATCATGAAAACATCCCAACCCAATGCTGCCCAATCCCAGAAGTCCACCGTTAACCCATTAACCCAACACCAGTCCACAAAGTCCTCCACCTCACAAAACAGAGGCAATGATGCCGACTGCAGGAGGAAAGCTGAGTCAGTGAACGTGTAAGCATCTCAGCACTGGCAGGGGTCTCCACACGGCTGCTCCAGCACCCAGGGCTGCATCGAGATAGATCCATGCGGCTTCTCCTTGGGGATGTCTTGTAGGAAGTCAATCTTGCAAGCTGAAGCAGGGAACTGCTAAGGCAGCTGCACCCGATACAACCATCACAAAACAAGAGACCTGAGAACTAGAAAGGCGAGGCTTCACCACCCATTTATCCCTCCGCCTTTCAACCAGCACCACATGTGATTATCGGCCAGGCTGGCACAATTAACTAACTCAAAGACTATGCCAGAGAGGCTATCTTGTAGGTCTAATTTCCTCCTCAATGTATGCTGGAACAAAGACTGTGTACTTGTTGTCTCAAATGAATGCAATTGATAACCTCATGAGTGCAAATTTGGGAAGAGTATTGTCAACCACTGGGATTACTTTGTATAGGTTACAGAGTCAAATGATCCTGAAGAAGATGGTAGACATATTGAAAGTTTCCTGAAGGGAAAAAATATGAGGGCGGTAGAGTAAGGAATGGGGTGGAGGCCCACTCTCTCCGCAGGTTAGTGTCAGTGGGACCCATCTCTGGTTAAGGAAAACCTATGATAGAGCTATGTGGCCATGGAAAATCAGAGGGCCTCACCCAACTTGTGAAATATGAAAACCTGAAGAGAGAAACGGGAGCCCTGGTGTTGTACTGATTACATGTTGGGCTGTGATAGCAAAGGCCAGAAGTTCAAAACTACCAGCTGTTTCAAGGGAGAAAGATGGGCTTTCTACTCCCATAAACAGCTACGGTCTCAGAAATTCCTGGGACAGCTCTCCCCTGTCCCACAGGGTCACTCTCAGTCGGCATCGACTCAGTGGGAGTCCTCTGAGTTTGAAAGAGGAAAATGGCTGCAACATATTCTCAGTGCAGGGATACAACGGATTGACTCTAGGATTCTATTTCCATTTTGTATCATTTTCTTTTATGTATTCTAATTCCTCTCTGGTATTTTCAAGGTTTTAACAAAAAAGTATAATTATCATAGACAATTTAACCCAAGAAAGAAATGACTCATGATTAATGATTAATAATAAAATAATGAGATTATTACTTTCGCCCAAATGTTCCATATTGGCTAAGAACAAAGGCACAAGAGGACTGGAACAAGGGATACCATTGCTGATGACAGATGGATCTTGGCTGAAAGCAGAGAATACCACAAAGATGTTTCCTTCAGTTGTGTTGCCTATACCAAGACATTTGACTGTGCGGGTCATAATGAACTATGGCTATCCTTGAGAAGAACGGGAATCACAGAACACTTCATTGTGCCTATGTAGAACCTTGTTAGTCTGGGTAAACTAGGGAAACAAATCCACAGAAACTCATATGTATGAGAGAGTTTTATCTAAAGGTTAACTGCATCAAGAAAACATCCCAACTCAGTGCTTCCCAAGCCCACAAGTCCAATATTTACCGATTAACCCATGTGTCTGACACCAATCCACAAAGTCCTCCTCCATCTCACAAAACACACACAATGACGCCAACCGCAGAAGGAAAGCCGAATCAGTGAACGTGTAAGCATCTCACTGCTGGCAGGGGTCTCCACACGGCTGCTCCAGCACCCAGGGCTGCATCTGGGTAGGTCCATGCAGCTTCTCCTCAGGGATGTCTTGCAGGAAGTGAGCCTTGCTCGCTGAAGCAGGCAACTGGCTAAGGCAGCTGCACCCTGGTCCGACCCTCAGAAAGCAAGAGATCCGAGAACTGGAAAGGTGAGGCTCACCAAGCCATTTATCTCTCTACCCTTCAGTTAATGCTACATGTGTTTATTGGCCAGGTTGGCACAATAAACCTTAACTAACTCACATGGTTATGTGGTTCTTTCCCTTTGTGCTACTGTGGTGTACATCACGGATGGCTTGCCCAGTGTTAAACTACCCTTGCACTCCTGGAATGAATCCCTCTTGATCGTGCTGTCTATTCCTCTTGGTTTAGTTGGATTAGGCTTGCTAGTATTTTAATTGAGTGTATTTTGCATCGAATGGATGTTGGTATTTAGTTTCCTTTTCTTGTAGTATCTTTGTCTGGCACTGGTATGAGCGTAATGCTGGCTTCATAGAATGAGTGTTCTTGACTCTTCTACTTTGGGGAAGCTTTTCAGTAGAGCTGATGTCAATTCTTCTGTAAATGTTTGGTTGAATTCCCCAGTGAACCCCCTGGTCCAGGACTTGTCTTTGCTGGGAATTTTTTGATTACCGAGTCGATATCTTCATTTTAGTCGTTGAGTCAGTTTAGGAGGCATATGCATTCCTAGGAGTGTGTCCATTTCATCTAGATGATCTAGTTTGTAGTGTACAATTGCTCATAGTATTTTCTTATCAGCTTTTTTCTGTATTCGGTAGGGTTGGTAGCAGTGTCCCCACTTTCATTTCTGATTTTAGCTGTTAGCACCTCCCCTCTCATTTATTTATTTATCTATTTATTTATTTGTTTGTTTATTTTTGTCAGTCTAGCTAAAGGTGTGTTGATTTTTTCCAAAGAACGAACTTCTGGTTCTATTGATTCCCCCTACTGTTTTACTCGTTTGTTATTTCATTATCTTCACTCTGATCTTTGTTATTTTCTTTATTCTGGTAGCTCGGGGCTGAGTTTGCTCTGCGTTTTCTAGTATATCTAGTGGTAACGTTCGATTTGTGATTTGAGATCTTTCTTCTTTAAGAAGTCCTGGTGGTGATGGGGGGGGGAACTGTTGGACTGCTGACCACCAGGTCAGCAGTTTCAGTAGCTCTGTGGGAGAAAGATGAGGTTGTCTGCTTCTGTCAAGATGTACAAAGCCTTGGAAATGCTAATGCGGTCGCCATGAGTTGGCTGGAGTTGATGACAGTGGGCTGGGTTTCCTCCATGTGTACGTTTCTCTCCGAGCACTGCGTTCATTCCATTCGTTTTGGAATGCCGTGCTTTTGTTTTCCTCCATCTAAAATGATCTTCTGATTTTCCTTTTTGTTTCTTCTCTAAACCACCGGCTGTTTAAGAATGTGTTGATTGATTTCCACATTTTGGTTTCTAGTTTCATTGATTTCGAGTTTTATTCTATCGTGATCACAGAAGATATTTGTATGATCTCAATCTTTTAAAGTAAATTTTAAAAGTGATGCACTTTGTGACATATGCACTTGATTTCAGGTCTGCCTCCTAGGGACCTGGATCCTTCCACCCTGTCCTGTTGATGTATCTACTTTTCTCTATAGGTTCCTAGAAGCTCATGCACACCTTATTCTTCTGCCCATAAGTGCTTGGTGGCAATCCCCTGCTCAGCCTAACCCCTTCCCTCAATTCTCCCAATACTGGCAAAGCCCATGGTTCTGAAAGGAGGAACTTCTTTTCCTACACAAGGCAGGGCTATCTGTTCTCATTCCTCACTGTGCTTCTACTGATACCAGTTCTTTATTTAGCTTCCTTTCTACTACAGCTTTTCTCTCCCTGGGAGTTTGGCATGGGTTTCTGAGGGCTGGACCAGAAGGCAATCTGAGCAATGCATATCCCGCTCTATCAGAATTGTCCTCCCTCTCAGACCTCAGCCTCTGTTGACAGAACAAGCCTGTATCCTCCTATTCCTTTCTCTAGGGCTGAACTCTTTCTCCCTCATGAAAAGATGAAGGAGGAGTTTCTATTCCCCAATGCATTCAGGCACACAGGCCTTGAGACTGGTTGTCAGCATCTGTCATTGTCCCTCCCGTGATGCTCCCGATTCCTCTTAAAGACAGGCTCTGGTAGACTTGTTTACTAGAACACTGACATGTTGAAACATGTGTGAGTTCACAGCTCCTCAGCTTGAGCTAATATTCTGGGACCTTCTTTTATATAGAACATATTGAACTTGATTATATTTATATGTTAACATTCATTTTTAAAATCTCCTATTATTACATCTTCCTGGAGTTTATTTTTTGAATTCCTCTGTGTACCAAAACACACCTTAATCAGGAAACCAATCCAATACTTTTGTGAACATAGGATTCATATTTTTCAAACTTTGCCCACCACAGTTAAAGTTTTCTCTTCTTATTTTACTATCAGTGACTTTCCTGAGTGCTTCATGGTGAAAAGTGGCATGCGGAAAAGGAAACATAAGGCAAATAACTGTGTGATCTCATTTTTCATACAGGAGAATTTTATTGTCCTTTAAAAACTCTTTTAGAAATTTTTATTATGGCTTCATGCACTATGATAAACTATAGCATCCCACGATAAAACTTTAGAACATCTGGCAAAAGCTACAATTAACAAAGCAAGTTATGAAAGGAGGTTAGAAGAGCTAACAGATGATTTCTTTCCCAGGCTGATGTGAAAAAAATGTTCTTGGCTTTGACACTTTCTATTCATCATTTAGTTCCTCCGCTGTGCCAAAGGCAGTGCTGAGTATCAAGGATGTAGAAACAATGTGTGCATGGTGTGCGCCTCTGAGGGACATACAGAGGAGGACAGACACTTGTTGTGGAGTGTGGGGGACGTCATTGGTGTGCCCTCCGTCATATCTCTGGCCACCTCTGCCTTTGTAGCTGTGGTGGAAGTCATCATTGTAGAAGTACATGGAAAGCTCCACACAATTAATGCCCATTGATTTTTCTCAAATCATCTTCTAGAATCCGAAGTAAGACAGAAATCATCACAATAGCGGTAAGATTTTCCCAAGATGGGGAGGATATGGACCGAGTTGTGAGGTTATGCAGCAGAAGGAACAGCTGCTTCCTTGGGTGAGCCCCCTCACCCAAGTCAGGAAAGACCAATAGGCCAGCTGCAGGAATGCAAGGGACAAAGAGATACATACAAGCTTGAGAAAAATGTAAAATATGCTAATTTGCATAGACTGGTGTTTGGGTAAATTTTACCTGTCTGCTCCTCATGGGCCTTCCATAAAGGTAATGGGAAAAGTTGGTGTCAACACCCCGTCTTTGCCCTAAAACATTCTTAGAGAAAAAGAGTTGGAACCGGCCTACCAAACAAAATTTCGATGTCTGACACTGCCCCGTGTCTGCAGAGGATGCTGCAAGGTGGGAGAATGTCAAGGCTCTCAGACTTAGCCTAGTAACACTTGTGATCGGGAATGAGTGAACAGTTTTGCTTGCAAGGCTGTGCCATGGCTTTCTACTGTTATTTAAGTCCGCTTCCAAAGGATCTTATGTCAAGTTCTATAAGAGATGGGCTGTGAAGGAGTCGGGACAAAGCATTCTAATTCATCAAAGCATAAGAGAATGGGAATCTCCTATGGAAAACCCATGTCAGCAACACCCAGTGCCTTGGACTGACAGAGAGGCTGAGACCTCTGGAGATTATGGGCTGGAGCAGAACCTCAGTGCACCCACCGGAGGAACAACCTCTGCCCTCACTTCAGAGCCTAAGCCGTGCCTGATCACCTGTACCCCAGACAGTGAGACAGGCAGGACCCTCAAAGTCCTGAAAGGTGCAAATAGAGGGAAAGCAACCATGGCAGCTGTGCTGGGGGTTAGTCGGATGAAGGAAGATGCTCACGGTGGGGGTGGGGGGCACTCTCATTCTCAGACTCTGATTGATGCCGTGGACAAGGTTATTCACAGCCCTGTCACGTTGGTTTCCCATTCCGTTGGTAGGTGGATATTGGGGAAGCCTGGATTACAGTTCAAAACCCATTGCCATCGAGTCAATTCCAAGTGATAGAGATCCTATAGAACAAATTAGAATTGTCCTGAGGGTTTCTGAGACTATAACTCTGTACAAGAGTAGAAGCCTGGCCTTGTCCTATGGAGTGCCACCAGGGCTCCTTTGACTTACAGTATTCTGCCCAAACAACCAGTATAAAACGGGGATACTCCTACTTACCTCCCAAAGGTATGACATCACAAGACAAGAGGTCTGTTGAGCGGCCAGGATGTCAGTACCTGGCACATGCTAGGCACTCACTCTTACACTCAACTCCCTGCCATCGAGGCAATGCAGACGCGTAGTGACCCTATAGGCCAGGGTAGAACTGTCCCCGTGAGTTGTGACTGTTTACAGGAGCAAAAAGATCCCTTTTCCTCCCGAGGAGTGACTGGTGATTTTGAACTGCACATTTCACAACCATTCACAACCATCCCGCCACTCGAGACAGACGCCCTCACTGCCTCTGCTCTCTCTCCCTGCACGTAAGACAGACAATAACTACACTAAATAAAACTGGTTTCCTTTTCCCCCAGTAATTTCTCAGGATTAAATTAGAAAAGGAGAATCTTTTCCCTCATCACTAAAACCAAACTCACTGGCATGGAGTCAATTCCAACTCACAGCAATCGTATACACAGGGTGGAATTGCCCTGTTGGTTTCTGCGACTCCTTATGGGAGTAGAAAGCTGCGTCTTTCCCTTAGTGGCCTAAAAATCAGGTTTTGGAGTATTTATTTTTGGGAGAGCAGAAAATGAGTTACATTGCTATGCATATTTCCTCTCTTACAAGAATCCCTTGAAGATTTATGCAGAAGGTGTAATTTAGGAATTATAAATCATCTTTACTTTGAAGATTATCATAAAATTTCATAGCCATTAATTAATAATGAATATGAATATATAATTTAAGGTTAATCAAAAACAAAATCCAGCTTTCTACAAGTGTACCCAGAAAAAATAACCAGTAACTTCTTTTGAGTTCTTCACACACAGGTTGAATATCCATATTATTTATAGAACTATAATAATGATTTTAAAATTATAATACTTTCAATATATTAGTTTAAATATCAGTGATTACTGATCAATGCAAATTTAATATACAGATTAAATACATATCCAAGCCTGGTGGCGTAGTGATTATGCTTTGGGCTGCGATCTAAAAGGTCGGCAGTTTGAAACCACTGGCCACTCCTCTGGAGAAAGACGGGCTTTCTACTCCTGAAACAGGTACAGTTCTGGAAACTCACAGGCGCAGTTCTAACCTGTCATCTTCGGTGCCTGAGTCAGTATCGACTCAGTGGCGGTGAGCTTGGTTTCTTTGTTTTATATCTATTTGTATGTGTATTGGTCAAGTGGAAGAGCGGTGTAAAAGAGAAAGACCCTTGACCAGATGGATTGACACAGTGGCTACAGCAATGGGCTCAAAGATAACATTTGTAAGGATGGCAAAAGACTAAGCAGTAGTTCGTTCTGTTGTGCACAGGGTTGCTATGAGTTGGAATTGAATCGATGGCATCTAACAACAACTTATTTGTATATATACATAGAGGCAATATGCATACGTTGTTGTTAGGTACCATCGAGTTGGTTCTGATTCATAGCAACCCTATCTCCCATTGAAACACTGCACCACAGTGGTTATTATCTTTCAGACCGTTATTTCAACAACTGGTTCAATCCATCTTATTGAGGGTCTTCCTGTTTGTTTGTTTACCAAGCATGGTGTCCTCCTCCAGGGACTGGCCTCTCCTGATAACATCTCCAAAGATGTGAGATGAAGTCTTCCATCCTCGTTTCTAAGTTGTCCTCTGGTGATCCATGGTACTTTCAATATTCTTCGCAACATCAAAATTCTAATGCATCAATTATTCTCCAGTCTTCCTTATGAAAGTCTAGCTTTTACCTAACTGTGAGGTGACTGAAAATACTATGACTTGGATCAGGTGTATCTTGGTCCTCAAAGCAACTTCTTTGCTCTTTAAGATTTTAAAGAGGTCTTGCACAGCAAATTTGAGTTCGTGACTGCTGCTTGTGGGGATGGTGATTGTGGTTACGCATAAAAGGGAATCCTTGACAACTTCAGTCTTTTCTCTGCTGATCAGGATGTTATGTATTGGTCCAATTGTGAGGATTTTAGCTTTCTTTACAGTGAGTTGTAAGCCACATTGAAGGAAGTGACTCCAATCCTCCTAGCTTTCAGCAAGAGGGGCTGTGTCATCGGCATTTCAGAGGCTGTTAAGGAGCCTTCTTCTGATCCAGATGCCACACTGCTCTTCTTATGGTCAGCTTCTCAGACTGAGTAAGTCTGGAGTGGATCCAGTGCTGTCACACACCTTTCCTGATTTTAAAGCATACAGCATCCTCTTGCTCTGTTCTAATGATGGCGCCTTGGTCTATGGCAGCTCGGGTGGTGGAGTGAGTGACACCTTGGGCTGGTAATGGCAATGTCAGCCGTTTGAAACCACTGGCTGCTCCAGGGAAGAAAGATGATAAGGTCTGCTCCCATAAAGATTGACAGCCTCCGAAACTCACAAGGTGCATTCGGCTCTGTTTTATGGGGTCACCATGAGTTGATGTTGACTAGATGGCAGTGAATTCGGAGTTTGTTTTTCTTGGTCTATGTACAGATTCCAAATAAGCACAATTCAGTGTTCTGGAATTCCTCTTCTTCCCAGTGCTTTCCGTAGTTTGATATGATCCACCCAGTCGAATGCCCTTGCATTGTTGATAGCACACAGGTGAGCATCTTTCTAGTATGCTCTGTTTTCAGCCAAGATCCATCTGGTGTCAGCAATGATATCCCTCATGCCACTTTCTCTTTTGCATCCAGCTTGAATTTTGGGAAGCTCCTAGTCAATGCACTTCTGCAACTATTTTTGTTTGTTTAATGATCTGCAGCAAAATTTTACTTACATGTGATATTAATGATATTGTTAGATAATTTACACATTCTAGGTATTTTTTTTTTGAATGGGCATGAATGTGGATCTCTAGCTGTTTTCCAAATTTCTTGGCAGAGATGAGTGAGCACTTTCAGTACAATTTCTCTGTTTTCACATGTTTAATTCTGTCAATTCCTGAGCCTTATTATTGACAATGTCTTCAGAGCACCTTAGACTTCTTTCTTCAGTACCTTCAGTTCTTGATCATACACAGCCTCCTGAAATGCTTGAAGGTTGACCAGTTCTTTCTGC
>NW_022111373.1:72857319-72858976 GCF_000313985.2 Echinops telfairi | reverse complement strand
AATGTTTTGAGAAACGATGTACAAATGCGCTTTACACAATTGATGTGTGTATGGATTGGGATAACAGTTGTATGAGCCCCTAATAAAATGTTAAAAAAACAAAAGAGCCTTAGTGCAATTGTTGTTAAGTGTCATCAGGTCAATTGTGGCCCACAGCAACTTGATGCACAACAGAAGGACACACCGACCGGCCCTGCGCCACCCTCACAATTGTTCCTATGCCCATTGTTGAGCCCTGGTGTCCGTCCATCTCAGCGAAGGCTTTCCCCTTTTTTGCCACCCCTCCACTTTACAACGAGCGTGATGTCCAGCTCCCGGGACTGATTTCTCCTGACACTATGTCCAATGTCTGTAAGATGAAGTCTTGCCATCCTTGCCTGCTAGGAGCACTCTGGCCTTACTTCTTTTCAGTGTGTACAGGTTGGTTGGTTTGCAAATATACTGACATTCCATCTTTTGCTGTTGTTGTTTCCATTTTAGGCTTTTGTAGGAAGAGGCGGAAGGTGTGAACGAGAAGGCAGGGTGCGGGTGATGAAGTGGTAAATGCTAATAAATAATTTAACAATGGCAAGTTAATAAATAAAACGTGTCTGGCGATGGTGGGTGGGCAGTGAGAGTCTGTCCAAGGAAAACTGAGGCATGGTTGTGGGGCCAGGCCCCATGCCCAGCAGAGAGGCTCCCTGGCCGGCCCTTCATTGCAGGCAGCAGAGGTCTGTGTGCCTCCGGGTGTGAGCGTGTGTGAGCATGAGCAGGGCTGAGGCAGGCCTTGGGCCAAGGGTGTTCCTGAAGGGGCCAGGGCCTTCAGCCCAGCGGTGCTCAGCCCTCAGGGCCAAGGCCAGGCAGCACACGCCAATTCTCCTTCTCTGAGGCGTCCTGTGTGTGCAGTGAAAGGGCACAGACACCAGATGTGTGGGGAGCAGCTTCCCTGCAAAACCTCGGGCTGGCAGGATGCAGCATGCTCCCACTCCCACCCCTCTGCGGAGCCTTCTCGGGGAGGGGTGGGTGGTGGATTATGCTGGCCTCTGGGAAGTAGGTCCTGTGTGGCTTCCTGGGAGTCTCACAGGATGGTAGAGCCCAGGGGGAGCTTCGCAGGGAGAGGAAGGCAAGGCTCTGTCTGCACTGACTCTGTGGGACCCATGGTCTTACTTCTTCCAAGACAGATCGGTTTGTCCTGTTAGCAGTCCAGGGTACTTTCGGTATTCTTTGCCAGCACCACAATTCAAATGCGTTAATTCTTCTTTGGTCTTTTTTATTCAATGTCCAACTTTCACATGCATATGAGGCAATTGAAAATAATATGATATTATTCATGTGTCATTGACAGCATTGTAAGAGAGGGCTCCAATAAGCTCATGGCAAAATGGAATGAAAAGATCATGGAATTTGTTTCATGAATTCTTTGAAGCACCCTCGTAATGCAGAATAGATCTTGACATATGATTTTTTAAAATCATTTTATTGGGGGCTTGTACAATTCTTATCACAATCCATACATCAATCCACTGTGTCAAGCGCATTTGTTGCCATCATCATTCTCAAAACATTTGCTTTCTATTTGAGCCCTTGATTTCAGTTCTTCATTTTCCCCCCTCCATCCCCACTGTCCTCTCCCTCATGAACCCTTGATAATTTATAAATTATTATTTTGTCATATCTT
>NW_022111373.1:72855188-72856776 GCF_000313985.2 Echinops telfairi | reverse complement strand
GTGTGCATAAGCAAATGTGGTGAAGAAAGCTGATGGTGCCTGGCTATCAAAAGATATAGCGTCTGGGGTCATAAAGGCTTGCAGGTAAACAAGCAGCCATCTAGCTCAGAAGCCTCAAAGCCCACATAGAAGCACACCAGCCTGTGTGCACACGAGGTGTAGAAGGGACCAGGTATCAGACATCAAAGATCAAAAAATCATATCAGTGGGTGCCCACCTTCCTAATATGATCACTGAAGACAAATGTGTGCATAAGCAAATGTGGTGAATAAAGCTGATGGTGCCCGCCTATCAAAAGATATAGCATCTGGGTCTTAAAGGCTTGAAGATAAACAAGTAGCCATCTAGCTCAGAAGCAACAAAGCCCACATAGAAGCTCACCAGCCTGTGTGCCCACGAGGTGTTGAAGGGATCAGGTATCAGGCATCAAAGAACAAAAAAATCGTATCATTGTAAATGAGGGTGAGTGCAGAGTGCAGACCCAAAGCACCACCTGCAGGTAACTGGACATATGATTTTTGGTGATGCCTGCCATGCTCTTCCTCTGCCGTTCGTGATTCCCAGCATTGCAGATGATAGGGTTGTATGTTCCAGAATGGCCAACACCAGTCCGTTTCAGTTCACTCAGTCCTCGGATAGTTGATCTGTATGCATACCATTTTATTTTGATGACTTCTCATTTTCCTGGATTGGTCCTTGGGACATTCCATGTTCTGACGACTAACAGCTGTTTGCAGCTGTTCCTGCTCATTTTGAGTCAGGGCACATCAGCCAGGGAAGGTTCCCAAGCCTTTTCTCCATCCATGCCATCAGTCTTAATTTTATTTTGAGGAGGCTGCTCTTCCCCAGCTTTGTTTTGAGGGACAGTAATAGGGTAGAGGGCATAGAGGTGCTAACTTGGTGAAGGGGAAGATGTCCTTTGAAACTGGCCACCGAGGACTGATTGGACTCTCGACAGGTGGAATTTGAGTAAAAGGATGATATTGCCTGTTAGTCTGTTCCAATTTCTGATGACCCATGTGTGTCAGAATAGAACAGCATTCAGGTAAGCTGAGACTCTGAAACAGGAATTGTTGGTAATGTTCATTGTGTTCCTGTCCTAGAAAATAGTTTTATAAAAGGAGTTGTGAGAAAGCCACCATGATGTAATTACCCAGAGAATACTAGCATCATTCAGCATCTTGAACAGCATATAACCACATGGGGAAAGGTGATTATTTTAGAGACAGATGGTTGGAATATGGTTGAAATGAGGTTGGCGTAGATGGTGTTCTTGGGGGGTGTGCGTCAGTGGGCTGGCTAATGAATGGTGGTATGCATCTATGGCTCGCTGGTGGTCAAGCCATTGATTTGAAAATGACAGACAAACAGACCAGGGTCCTTGGTGCCAAATGCAAAGCATCATTTCCTCTGCTACCTTTCCTCTCCTGGCATCTCTCCAGAGTGAAGGGGGATGGTGAAAGCATTTCCGTTATGTGCTCACTTCCATGTATGCTTTTGTCCCCCAACAGACATGCTCCTTTTCATTTTCCTGCTTCATGCTGATACCAGTGCTACCAGGTCTTCAAGCCCAGATCATCTGCCTTTT
>NW_022111373.1:72846839-72854484 GCF_000313985.2 Echinops telfairi | reverse complement strand
CTCCCAATTAGAGGTAATACTATTATTGCTGTTTGATACATTCATTCATTCAACAAATATTTTTGAGGCCTGCTATCAAGCCAATGCATCACTGGAGAAATGGGGAAGAGAGCTAGCTGTCTCTGAAGGGAAGAGATCCATGCTTGTGCCCATTCCAGAGCCAGGTGACCCAATGAATGGGAAATGATCAAGCAATATGATTAGTATCATATGTAAGTAAAATGTTGTTGATGTTAATCCAAAAAATTATTTGTAGCAGTACACCAACAGAGACCAGGCAGAAATTCAAGCCAGATTCAGAAGAGGTGGAATGAGAAATATCATTGCTGATGTCAGATGGATCTTGGGTGGAAGCAGAGAAGACTAGAAAAAATTTTACTTGTGTTTGATTGATTATTTGAAGGCAACCAACGGTGTGGATCATAACAAACTATGGATCCTGTGTTAGTCCAGGTTGCCTAGAGAAACAAATTCATAGAAACGCATATGTGTATAAGAGAGAACTTTTTATCAAAGAGTAGTTGCATATCAAGAAAACATCCCAGCCCAAACCAGATCAAACTCTTAAGTCCAATATTAGCTCATGTGTCCAATACTAGTCTATAAATCCTTCTTCAGACTCATGCAACTCACGCAACGAAGCTGAATGTGGGTAGTGCACAGGTCTCTTGGTGGAAAGTCTTGTGGGTCCAGTGGTAGTGTAAGCATCTCAGTGCTGGCGTGGGTCTCCACATGGCACCTCCAGTTCCAGGGCTCTGGCTGCATCAGTGTAGCTCTATGTGGCTTGTCAGCAGGAAGACAAAGCAGAGAGTGTCTGGCCCCAATGAACTATTTATCTTCACCGTGCATCCAAATGAGATTGTCAAGCTGCAACCTGATTGACAGGCAAAACTCTACCCCTTTGCAAGTTGACAAAAGATTACATAATTAACAAAGATCCCATTGAGAAAGGTGTGAATTCCCGAACATTTCACTGTGCAGATGAGGAAACGGAACATCAAGAGGTAGTCATTTGATCAGAACAATGGGATACGGTCTGCATTGTTGACAATCAGCAAAGGTGTGTGTTGAGGTTGTATCCTTTCATGACATTTATCCCATCTGTGTGGTGAGTAAATAATTGGAGAAGATGGAACACATAAGAAGAACGATGGACCAGGATTGCAGGAAGGCTCATTCGTAACCTGTGATATTCAGATTACACAGGCCTGTTTGCTGAAAACTGAAGATTTGGACCACTTACTGATGAAAATAATGAGTACAGCTGCCTATGGATCGATCCTCTACATAAAGAAAATGAAAAACCTCCCAATTGGACTAATGAAAATCATCATCATGATCATCATGGTGCAGATAATGGAGTTGTCCAGGGTTTCCTTCTACTTGGATCCACAATCAACTCTCAGGAAGTAGGAGACAGGACATCAAGCGATGTACGGCACTGGGAAATCTTCTGCACAAGACCTCTTAAGCAGCGATGTCATTGTGAGGACTCAGGTGTGCCTGCCCCGAGTCATGTCACATTCAATTGTGAACGTGAAGACCGGAGAATAATGAATGCCCTCTGATTAAAGTGTAGGTGAAGAATACTGACAGTACCATGGACTTTGAGAAGAACAAATACATCTGCTTTGGAAAAAGTGTAGCTGGAGGCTCCTAAGAACCAGTATGGCGAGACTTCCTCTCAAGTAGAAGAGAACAGCCCCTGGAGAAGACCATCATGCTTGGTGAATCAGAGGGTCAGTAAAAAAGAAGACCTTCAACAAGACGGATCGACACAGTGGCTCAGGCATAGCAAAGGCAGTGATGAGAGGGCAGGAGCAGGCAGTGTTTCCTACGGTTGTCAGAACTGACTTGGGAGCACTTAACAGACATTTCTCCGGCCTTATCCTTGTCCTGGTCCTCAGACTGAACCTTTAATATGTCAGGCTCCCTTGAAGGTCAAAGACAGGTATTTATCCCAGGTATGCTCAATAGAAGTTTGTGGATTGATAGTGAGGCAGTAGTGGAAACTTGTCTTCAAAACTCAAGTACTTCCCGGTGTGTCCAAGAGTGCAAGCTGTGATAATATGGGAGAAGTGAGGCAGTTCTGTAGGGCCATAAGAAGGCCAAATTAACACCCCCCCATCCCCCTCAGAAGAATGCATTTCAGAGGGCAGCACTTGGGCTACAGCTTGAGGAGAGGGGTGCGTCAGATTAGAGCACATAGGAGAAATGCAAAGGGATGGAGAGGGAGGAGAGGACATCCTGGCCCACCAAGCCCTGAGGACAATATTCCAGCTCGGAGCAGACAACGCACAGAGAGGACCATAGGCCCAACCCCACCAGGAGACATGATGTCCCTCACCAAACCTTAGCACTGCGGGGGACAACACTGGAGACACAGTGTGGGAATAGTGCACAATCTGACCCCATCAGGCTGGGGCGAAACACTAAGGGCATGCAACAGAGCAGCAAGGGTAGCAAAGTGATGAAATCCCCGGGGAATACCAAAAATAGACTTTGGACACAGAGTGTGGCACCCCATCAGATGCAACTGGAAAACACTCACAAAGACCAATAGACCTTGAACTATTTATCAGCTTTTTCATTTTTATCAGTGGCTTTCTTTTTGTTATTGTTATTTTGTTTTGTTTTTGGTTGCTGTTGTTGGTTTTGATTTCCTTTGTTGTTTTATTTGGCTTTGCCTGGTATTTGCATTCACTAATGTATCTTCCTGTCTATCTAGATAAGACAGGCAGGATAAATAATTCAGAGATGAAAAGAACGGGACTAATGGTTCCAGTGGTGATAAAGGAGAAGGTGAGGTGAGAGAAAGGAAGGGGTAGGGGTTGGGGGGAACCAACCCAGGGATGAGGGAATAACAAATGAACTAAAATCAATGGAAAGAAGGACGTAGGATGCCTAGTGGGGTTTAATCAAGGGCAATGCAGCAACGAGGAATTACTAAACCCGAATGAAGGCTGAACATGACGGTGGGACAAGAGGAAAGTGAAAGGAAATAGAGGAAAGAACCAGTAGGCAAAGGACTTTTATAGAGGTCTAAATACAGGCATGTCCATATGTAAATATATATATAAAATGAGAGGAGAATCGAACTATGTATTCATATGTATATGCTAAGAATTAAGGTTGCAAATGGACACTGGGCCTCCACTCAGGTACTCCCTCAATGCAAGAACACATTGTTCTATTAAACTGGCATTCCATGATGCTCACCTTCCTGACACAGTCACTGAAGACAAAATGGGTGCAGATAAGCAAATGTGGTGAAGAAAGCCGGTGGTGCTCAGCTATCAAAAGTAATAGCGTCTGGGGTCTTAAAGGCTTGAAGATAAACAAGTGGCCATCTAGCTGAGAAGCAACAAGGCCCACATGGAAGAAGCACACCAGCCTATGCGATCACGAGGTGTTGATGGGATCAGGTATCAGGCATCTAAGACCCAGAATAAAATCATACCCAATGTGAATAGGGTTGGGGGCGGCATAGAGTGGAGACTCAATGCCCCTCTGTAGACAATTGGACATCTCCTCACAGAGGGGTCACAGGGAAGAGATGAGCCAGTCAGGGTGAAGTATAACACCGATGAAACACACGACTTTCCTCTAGTTCTTTGGTCCTTCCTTCCCCCCACTATCATGACCTCAATTCTACCTTACAAATCAGATTAGACCAGAGCATGTACACTGCTACAGATAAGAGCCTGAACACAGGGAATCTAGGGTAGATAAACCCCTCAGGGCCAACAATGAGAGTAGACATACCAGGAGGATTAGGGGAGGGTGGGGAGAGAAAGGGGGCATCGATCACAAGGATCAATCTAGAATAAGGTGACCAGACATCCCGATTTTTAACAATTTGTCCCGCATCCCGCAGCAGTTTTAAAAAGTCCCAATTCTGAAAAGAATGCACGATTAAAGAACCAGGTCCCAGGGGGAAAAATAATGGAAAAGTAGGTGAGGGGTGATGGAAGATGATGTAAGATATGAAAATAATAATCTATAACTTATCAAGGGTTTGTGAGGGAGAGAAGGGGAAGAATTGGGGAGCTGATATCAGGGACTCAAGTGGGAAGAGAATGCTTTGAAAATGATGACGGTGGCATATGTGCAAATGTGCTTGACACACTGGATTGTGATATAGATTGTGATCAGAGCTGTAAGAGCCCCCAATAAAAGTACGGGGGTTAAAAAAAAAAATGAAGGCCACACTGCTTATCAGTGGTTGGTGCAGCTCTACTGTTGTTTTTTTTTAAGTTCTGCTATTCCTTCAGTTTAGTCCTTTTATTTTTACAAGTATTTACAATGGCTTGAAACGTACTGTGAAAAGTACTGCAAAATGTCATCATCATCATAATAAAACAAATTAGTCCTTGATGAATTTTCCATTTACAGTGACTTCCTTAGTAAGAAGGAACTTTTAAGTGTGACACATATAACTACCACAGAATCAAAAATTTTGTGAACCCTTAGGAATGGAGGATAGATCAAAAAGCAATGGCTTCACATTGGTATATTGTTTAACGAAGCTTTTTGGAACGTTGTAGTATTTTTTGGCATCATATATCTGCCATGTGCTCTGTCCTTCAATATTTCGTATTCCATTTTTATTAAAATATGCTCATCATAACCCACTACACCCATTACATAAATTACACTTCAAGAGTTGAAACTGAAAAAATTGAGGAAATGGAAGCCGATGCATAAATAAAGATACATGTGAAGGCAGTGTGGGTCAAGGCTGGAGGGTGGGTTGAGGCCAAGTTATGAAGGCCCGATGATGCTAATGATTGTACATATCCTGGAAGCAACAAGAAAGTTCTGAAGAGTTTTAAGCAAGGGAGTACTTGCTCAAAATTATTTTTTAGGAATATAATACTTGCAAAAAATAGGAGACCCACTTGAGAGTTATCTCAGTAACGAGAGCAAAGATGATGGGCATTTTAGTCGGTTCATGCCTGTTTGCCTGCTCGGTATCATATGCTGGAGAGACCTCTTTAAAGTTTAATCCTGCCTTCAAGGTGCTTATTGTTGTGTGTGTGTACAATTAATTAGAAATGAATAGAACAGAGCAATAACTACTTTGAGGATGTTGTGAGACGTGGTGGTGCGTGCAGCAGGGGAGCAAAGGCAGAGGCAGAAAGGAGCAGTTCTATCTAAGAGGAGAAATATACCACACTGCTGACTGCCGATAGGCTTTTCAGGAGTATAGGAGAGTAGACCTGTTTCCTGTTTCCTTCCTCTCTTTGCTGACCCAAGCATGATGTCCTTTTCCAGGAACTAGTCCCTCCTGAGAACATGTCCAAATATGTGACGAAGTTTCCCCGTTCTCACCTCTATCTGTGTGCATAACAGAATATAGCACACTATGTAGATTCAGGGTTCTCCACCTCTGATGTCTTAAAGTAGAATCTCAGCCAGAATTGGGTGTCTGCATTTTAAAACACTATTCTAGGTAAGTCTGTACACCTTTGTATTAGATGCTGGTTTCATCAACTGCAAACCGCATACCTGGAATTTTCTAGCTGAGGTGCAGGCTCAGCTGATCGTCATTGTCTTGGAACATAGAAGATGCATAATAAATAGGTGCTGATAGTCTTATTTGGAAACCAGATGGAGGCAGTGAAGATCAAGGCAGTGAGAGGCGGAGCAGCTGGGTAACGTTAGGCTTTGGAGCGGGAAGACTATGAACAAAATGAGCAGGAAGATAAGAACAAGGGCTGGGCCTCCTTGCCCCAGTCAGACATCCAAATAATGCTTGTGAGGCAGTAAGTAGGAAGCATATTGAAAGTACTGTGGACTGCCAGAAGACAAATCAATATATATTGGAGGAAGTCCGGCTAGACTCCTCCTTAGAAGCACGGATAGTGAGAAATGTTACTAGGAGGGGCCAGTTCCTGGAGAAGGACATCATGCTTGGTAGAGGGTCAGTGGAAACGAGGAAGAAGTGTGAGCATTGACTGCAAGTGTGAGTAGGGTGCAGGGCTGGCCAGTGCTTTTTCTATTGGACACAGGGCCCATAGGAGTTGGAACTGATTAGATAGCATCAACGCTGTTCACTGTCAAGGTCAGTGGTTGAAACTCTCCAGCTGCTCCTTGGGAGAAAGATTAAGTAGTTCTCTTAAAGATTTGCAGTCTTAGGGCCCTCTATCAGATCAGAATGGACTTGGAGGCAATGGGGTTTGATGGCTCTCTACATTTTAGGCTGTTAATCTATAGATGGGGGGTTAGAACTCACCAGCCCAGAGAAAGATGTGGCAGCAGGCTTTTGTAGAGTACAGGGGTTGGGAACCCTAGAGGAGATTTTTACTCTGGGCTGTAGGGCTATGAACTGGAGTAAACTCAACAGGAAGGGTTTGAAATGCGTGCAGATGCTTTTTTAGTCTTTAACCTTTTACAGACTTAGAAAATGACAATGTAACACAATGTCGGGGGTTGCATCCTTAGCATCTGAAGTGAACCCTACACCTGTACTGAGCACTTGCGGTGCGCCAGGCTGCAGGTAGATTCTGAGGATACCACAGCACAGTAGTTTGTTCTGTTTTCATCATTTAGGACCACATAGCACGGTGGTCATCGTCCATGTCCATTGCTGCTGAATAATATACATTCCTAGTCAGTCAGTTGGAAAAGCAGCTGCTTCGTCTCAGATTCCAACTTGGGTCTCAATAAGAAGAGCTTTCAGCACCCACACTCTTCCTCCATCACTTCTCGCTAGTGGTTTCACACGGAGCAAGGAATAGTTTCAGGGTGACTTATGTGCCAGTCTCAAAAAAAGCCAGGGAGATAAAATCTAAGTCCTTCCAATTCTGGGTACCACCAAATCAAAGGGATTCTGGCTCTTTGTCGCCTGTCCCAAGTGCTGTTCTGCGAGGGCAGTAAGGAAAGGATGTGGGGGAAAGGAAGGATGACTTTTCAGTGTAAATGCGTTCCTTGCCCATACACGTTTTTTTCAGTAACCTCCTCCAGGGGCTTGGGTAGAGAGAACTGGAAGAAGAAAAACACAGTGTTGTAATTTTGCACCCCACACGCCTGCATGTAAACAAAATCGGGCATCTTATTGTCATCCACCAACATCATCTGTGAACCCCGACCTTCGGACCTGAGCCACCCTCACACCCACCCCGTATCGTTTCCGGAGAAGTAGCCATTTTGCAGATGCAGGAGGATGGGTGCAAGGGCTGGACCTTGGCACCGAATCGAATCGGCTTGCCAAACCTGCGAGGAACCAGCCAGGTCGGCAGAGCCGAAGCTGGTCTCCGTAATTTCGAAGCAGCCCAGCGCCCGAGGGCCCGGAAGCGGGCCGGCTGGGGTTCCCAGGTGGGGGGGAAGGCTGTGGAAAATTCATCGCTGTGGAAAATTCATCAGTGAGGGCGGGGCCCCGGCGGAGGCAGGTGCCGAGGTCTCGCCAGCTGCCCGCGCGCAAAGCGGGGTCAATCACCTGCCTCCCCCAGGTGCGCAGTCTGCACCGGAGCGCCCTTTCCCACCTGGGGGCAAGGGGTGGTGGTGGGTCGTCGTGCGTCTTTCCCGGTCACAAGGGGTGCATTTTACGCCTCTGTCCGCACACTCGAGCCCAGGGGAACACGTGTCACCTCCGGGAGACGCCACACTCCGGGCGGAACCTCGGAGTCAGGGAGCTCACAGC
>NW_022111373.1:72843442-72845871 GCF_000313985.2 Echinops telfairi | reverse complement strand
AAAGCAATAAACATGTCTGGAAAACAATAGTGCACGTGGCCCTTTTCTTACCTCACCGCTCCCAGCCAGGTAAAGGTCGGGATCTTTTCCAAGCCCCTCGTGCGTCACGGGTTCCCTGGGCTCTGCGAGGATACCATTTCCTGCACCACCACCTTCCTTCTGGGAGGACGCTTATCAACTCCAGTTGCGAAAGAGGTTCGCACCGAAGCCGTCCAGGGAAGACGGCTGCAGTGTCGCTGATCTGTGCTTGGATTAATGCAACATCTTATATAAAAAAAAAAAGGAAAAGAAAAGAAAAAGGCCTCTTCATCCGCCCTCCAGGTTTCTTCAGGAGCGCAGCCGCTTCCTGAACATCTGTGATTGGTTTCCCACGTTGTTGGTGGGGTGAGCGGTTCCCTAATCTCCCCTGGATATAGGTCAGAGCCATCGCCACTTTAATGTGGGCCAGTGAGGGGCTAACCTTCGTTTGTGGGCGCTAAAGTGTAACTTCTCGCCCTTTGAGTTTGCCACACTTCTCTTTACGCCTGGCTTTCTCTCCGTAGGAGACCAGGAAGGACACTGTACTCCGGTCTATTTGATGGTTCCGCGGAGGGTTGTTTCAATGAGTTCCGAGGTGACTGACCGCTTAGTAGACGTGTTAGAGACTCGAGTACCTTTTCATTGCCTCTGTTGTCGCTTTAAAAAATTCTCGACCGCGGGCTGGGACTTTTAGGCTTTTAGAGATGATAGGGTTGCATTTAAGGAAAGTGCTTTCCCCTCCCAAGTTGTGTTTCAGTTCGTGTTGTACAGGCATTCCTCTTAAATTACAGATATTCCAAAGAGACAGTTCATAAATGACTGAATGGTGTTATTTTAAAATATTTTGATGTTGTAATTAAGAACCTGCTTAAAAACCTCACTGCCTTCGAGTCTATCCTGACCCTTAGTGACCCCATAGGGCAGAATCCAGCTGTCCTCTGGGTTTCAGACACCAAATCTTTGTGGGAGTAGGAAGCCTCATCTTTCTCCTACAGAGACGCTGGTGGTTTCGAACAGCTGACCTTGAGGTTAGCAGCCCAAAGTGTAAAGGTTACCAGGGCTTCTTAAAGAAAGAAGGGGAGAACCAAAAGGACCTATTTAGCTTTTCTTAATTCTGATAAATCAGCGATGCTGTTTATTCAGCATCTGGCAGTCTGTCTGTTAGCTGTTTGGCCACTGTCTCGTGGTGCATTTCATGTGAGTGAGTCTTGTCATGACGGGCATTGTCGTCTTAGCCAGACTGCTTGCTCTTCTGTGACATCTTGTGTTGCAGAGATACTTTCCCTTCTGACAGTCATGAGGTTGCTGTAGTAATTCCAAACCCACAGGTTCTTTCAAAATGCTCTTGCCCTTTGTAAATGGAGGCATTCAGAGGACAATGCTTTTTCAAGTTAAGAAAAATTCTTCAGGGGATGGCTAGTGTAGATCTAAAGACCTGGTTGTTCAAGTAGCTACCCCCCTCCCCTCACAATTGGCCTTTCCCTGTTCTGGGTTCCTATGTTCATGTGCTGTTTCAACTCTGCTGATTCCCTCTAAAAAAATTCTAGATTCATCTTCGTGCTACTTTATAATCATTTCAAATCTGTCGATTTCAGCAGTATTTGAAAATAAAGCTCTGTTTTCAAACTATGTGCCACTTCACTTTTGGTAACTTCCTAGCTTCTTCTTTCTTAAACTCTAGTTTCTGTTGCTTCTTCTGCTCCTTAACATCTCTTCCTGTCACATTGATGGGAAGAAGACTTTTTTTTTGGTTGCAAATATATGCCTCCTTTTGAAAGCAATTTCAGTATAGTCTCATATCCACTATGGCTTCTTTAGGGACAGCTGTGCTGCTAACTAAAAGGTCTGCAATTTCAACCCAGATCTGAGAAGAGAGCTGGCCATCTGCCACTGTACCCCTAGAGAGGGACGGTACTGCTCTGTCCTACAGCATCACCGTGAGCCAGAATGAACTGAGTGGCACACAACACTAGCAGCATTGAGCCTGTTGTAGATACTGTTTCCTGTCCAGCTCACCCAGGGTCTCCCATACCCTTGGCTGGCCCTCAACTGTGCCAAACATGATGTCCTCCTCTATCAGTCCATCCCTCCTGGTGATGTGGCCAAGGCACACAAGTCAGACAGTGTTCTGTTGCGATCTGTAAAGTTTTCCCTGGCTGCATTTCAGAGCTAGATTACCAGACCTTTCCCCTCAGTCTCTTTGTCTGAAAGCTCCATTGAAACTTGTGCGTCACAGGTTGACCCAGCTGGTCTTTGAAATAACTTTGCAGCCCTACAGCAACATCAAGTCACCACAATACAACAAACACACCCAGATGGTGGCTACCGAAGTCACGGGGGCTTCTTACATAGTGGCAGCAGTATTCCAAGAGAGCAAGAGACAAACGTACAGGCTTCTTGAGTCAGGTGTC
>NW_022111373.1:72816487-72842535 GCF_000313985.2 Echinops telfairi | reverse complement strand
ACTGGTCCTGAAGGGATCATCCCTCTTTTGAGTTGTGTAACCATTCTCACCTTCCCTCATTAACATAAACTCACGCCCCTCTGAAGTTTCTAGCTAATCTTTGGAGTTGCTATTGTCAGCTTCATCCCATGTAGATGAATCTTAAAAAAAGCATAATGTTCAACACAGCTTTTTTTACTTGCTAAGCTAAAGTATAGCTTTAGGAGCCCTGGTGCCACAGTGCGGGCTCCTAAAGCTACAGTTCAGCGTAACAAGTAAATGTGCTATGTGTTGGGCTGCTTCCTGAAAGGCCAGCAGCTCAAAACTGCCAGCTGCTCTGAGGAGGAAGCTGGGCTTTCTCCTTCGGTGTGAGTGGCAGTCTCAGAAGCTCACCGGAGCAGTTCCACTCTGCCCCGCAGGGTCACTGCGAGTCAGCATCAACTTGATGGCAGTGCTGTTGTTCACTTTTTAGACTTCAGGGGATACTTTTGGTGTAAGCTTTGATTGTGAGCTCAGGGCAATAGTTTCAGTGGGGTCAGCTACCCTGCAAAGTGCAAGAAAGTCTAGAGTCCATTAGAATCTGAAATTCTGTTCTGCATTTCTGCCCTTTTGATCAGAGTTCTATAGAAGTTTTGATCAGAATAGTACTGGCAGCTGTGTGCCATCTAGTTCTGGTCTCATGGCAAAGGTAGCCCGCATCTTCCCTATCCCTCCTCTATGCTCTATGCTGTGTCTTGATGGCACTTTGCAAGCTGTTAAGATTGGCATTATGCAACAAACCAGGAGGTAGAACAGAAGCACTCAGCACATTATTGGGTCAATGAACTGGGATGTCCCATGAAACTATGACCCTAAACCACTGAGCCAAGGAACCGAATCCATAGTGTTTGGGTATACATAAGTAGCCTCAGCAACTACTCTTATTCTTTTTGTCTGTTAGGAAACTATTGCCAACTCAACTTTTTATTTTTTTTAACAGGTCTACAACTTATTGATAGCAATTACATCATTCAACTGTGTAACCCTACCCTTAATCAATGCCTTTGTCATCCTCCTCCCCCTCCATTCCTGCTCACCATGAATACATTTTGGTCTCTGTAGGTTTACATGTTCTTGTCTTTTTATATAAATGAGGTCATAAATATTTGTCTTTTTGTGATTATTTTATTCAGCTTAATATCTTCAAGTTTCACCCATACTGTGACATGTGTCAACACTTCTTATGTGCTAGTTCAGTCCATCGTATGCATTTATATCACATTTTGTTGACCCAACGTTCAACTCTTGCTATGAAATTGGTGCACTTGTCTCCTTTGGAATGTCTTCCTTTCAGTCTTTTGGGTCTATCCCGAGGAGTGGAACTGCTGGGTCATACAGTAGTTTATGTTTAGTTTTTGAGGAACAGCCAGTTTTTTTTTCTTTTAATCATCTTATTGGGGCCTCTTATAGCTATTATCATAATCCATACATCCATTGTTTCAAGCACATTTGTACATATGTTGACATTTTCCTTTTCAAAACATTTTCTTTCTACTTGAGCCTTTGGTATTTAATCAGCTCCTCATTTTTTCCCCCTTGCTCCCTCTCACCTTCATGAACCCTTAATAAATTATAAATTATTTTCATATCTTACACCATCCACTGCCTCCCTTCACCCATATTTCTGTTGCTCGTCACGGGGCAGGGGGAGAGGGGATGGATACACATCTATCATTACAATTGGTTCCCCTTTCTCCCCCATCCCCCCACCTTCCCTTTACTCCCATGGTATCACTACTCTCATTATTGGTCCTGAGGGGTTTATCTGTCCTGGATTCTGTGTGTTGAGAGCTCTTATCTGAACTAGTGTACATCCTCTGGTCTAGCCGGATATGTAAGATGGAACTGGGTTCATGATAGTGGGGAGGCCGTCAAACTTTCCTATAGTGCCTATGGCATTTTGTATCCCTTCAGCAATAGACAATGGTTCCAGTTTTCCAGCTTCTGTGATAACATTTTTTCCCATTTCAAACCATTTTATTAGGACCTAATCCAGACATCATACCATTCCATAGTTCACTCATACCAAGCAGGGTTGTACAATCACTACAATGCTTTTGTTTTTTAATCTTAGCCATCCTTATGGGAATGTAGTGGTGTCTTATTGTGGATTTGGGTTTTGATGAACATCTTTTCATGTATGTGTTCTCCTTGGTGAAATTTCTATTCAAGTCCTTTACCTGTTTATGATTGAGTTGTTGATTGAGTTGTTAGTATTAAGATGTATAAGTATATATCTTAACCAGACACAGACACACACACAGCACAGTGCTTTCGGAAACACACTATGAACTGAAAAGATACAGAAAGCATGCCATTGAGAGACTGTACAGACTAACCTTAGTAGATCTTCCCATTCCAAGAAGGGAGGCGTGGAGCCACGTAGCAGTCTCTGATCCATAGCAGTTCCTAAGTGCAGCCAGGATCATGCTGCCAGGACCTTCTTCTGTAGGGTAGTGATTACTCTTCAACTAAGACTCAGTGCTGCTACTTAAAAATGGTTCCTAATCTATTCTTTTCTTCAGCTTTGACTTGCCCCACCCCCTCCAAAACAATGACCCCTGCGTGCAGCTGAGTAGAATCTTTAACCTGCTTCTACCCATTGAGAGTTGGAGATCCAGAAGCCTCTCTTCACTTGGAAATGTCTCGTCTTTAGTCCAGGCTGGGACCATTCTCATAGCAATTTCTTAATCTGATCAGAGTTCACAGCTAACCTGAAAAACCATTTTTGGGACAGTTGTCTTTACTTAGGGTGGAGTGACAGAGTGATATGTTTAGAAAATCATTTGTCTAGGTTTATTGTTTCCTGTGACTGACAGGAGCTGCCCAGCACTTAAAATGGGAGATTGCTGGTATGGGCGGGGCCTCGCCTCATGGGGGCTATGTGACAAAACTGGTGTTGGAAGACAGTTCCAGCGTGACCTCCAGGATTTAACAATACTCGTACTTGGAATGATGATAACAGTGAAACTTTTTGCAAGTAAACTGTTCTTGTGCTGATATTACTAAAAAAAAAAAGGGGGGGGGGTGTTTTAGAATACAGTTAACATTTTATAGTGCTGAATCCAGATCCAGGAAACGTTGTGGCTATTTCTTAATATAAACAACTGTGAAGGGGCTTCAGGACCAGGCAGTGTTTTGTTCTGTTGGCATGAAGCGGCTGTGGCTCAGAACTAACTCAATGGCACCTAACAACCCCCCGCCCCCCCCACCTACCTGTGCCATATTTATTGCATTAGTAATCAGTTCGTAGACAACACAGATTCTGTAATCAGCTGTGCTGTCAGATCACATGGTGGTATTGTTTCAATTCCAAGTGCATATTTGAAGAGCCGTCTGAACAAAGCAGAATGTGCCCAAACAAAACCATCATAATGGTCATGGGTCTGGAATCAAGTCCTAAGGAGGAGGACTTAAGTTCAAATTTCTTCCTAGTTTTAATCTACCTGTGGGTTCTACCAGTGGTTCTCAACCTGTGGGTCTCAAGGACCCCATTGGGGGTCAAACGGCCCTTTCACAGCGGTCGCCTAAGACCATTGGAAAACACTTATTTCCGATGGTCTTAGGAACCGAGACACCGCTCCTCTATCGTCTCCAGGCAGGTCCGCCCTCATGCAGATACACACATATGAGTACCCAGCATGAAGACTGCTACCCATGCTACACCATGCTTCAAGACAAAATTTCATTTATTTGTCATTAGATATAAATATTTCACAATATATAATTACATATTGTTTTTGTGATTAATCATTGTGCTTTAATTATGTTCACTTTGTAACAATGAAAATACATCCTGCATATCAGATATTTACATTGCAATTCATAACAGTAGCAAAATTACAGTTATGAAGTAGCAACAAAAATAATTTTATGGTTGGAGGTCACCACAACATGAGGAACTGTATGAAAGGGTTGCTGCATTAGGAAGGTTGAGAACCACTGGTCTACAGAAACAAGAGAGCTGCTTGCTACCAGATCCCTGACAAGAGCTCTAGTCCAGCAGACCGGTAAGCATCGGACAGCTAACCTCAGAGTCAGTGATTCAAACCCAACAGCCGCTCTGGGAGAAAGATGAGGCTGTTCCAGTAAAGATTTACCAGCTTAGTAACCTGATAAACGGTCCTTCTGAGTTGTAATTGCCTTCGTGGCAGTGAGTTTGAGTTTTAAAAAATAAGATTCCTGAAAGGGGCTAAGTCAGTTGAGTGAAAATAAACTTGTTTCTTCAGAAATAATATAAGACTAATTGGCAGAGTTTTCAGGAGATGAATGCTCAGCATAAAGATTTTAAAAATTTGATTAGTTTTACAGGGCCTGTGGTAGGTTATTTCCCAGCTCTTGAAGGAATTAAAGCACAATTTGGATCACTTACCGGGAGTGCTGTGGAGCCCTGGTGGGGCACTATTGGGTAAACTCTGGACTGCTAACTGCAAGGTTGGGATTCAAACCCACCAACTACTTCTTGAGAGAAAGTTGAGCCTATCTTTTTCTGTGTAAGTTTGCAGTTTTGGAATTCTACAGAGGGTTGCTATGAGTTGGAATTTACTCAGTGGCAGTGGGCTGGGTTTTGGTTGACCACGGATGCTACAATAGAAATTTTTTGTTTTAAGTATTTTCTGTTTTGAAATTCCATGTTACATTTTTGTGCTGTATGAATCACTGTGTGAATGCATGAATTCTGCCATATTTTAATTATTGGATATTAGAGTCGAGTCTGATTCTTGAATTTAAGAGGTTTTATGTCTAAGGATCTGCCATGCCATGAACTTCAGCTTTCATGGATGGAAATGTATAACTGGGTGCTTTGGTATTACAGAAATAATAGCCCCCCCCAAAGTTTTTAAAATTGCTTTTATTAGAAAGTTCAGGGATCTCACGTTTTTGTCGTTGTTTGGTGCTCTTGAGCGAGTTCTGATTTGTCGCATTGTGCCCTGTGGTGTGACCTTTGCCACCCACCATGCTGTTCTAGAGGAAGCTCCAGACTAAGCTGGACTACAGAGAAAGGCCTGAAGATCTGCTTCCAAATACCAGCAATGGAAGACTTGTGGGGCGTCTGCTCAGCGGATGGTGCCCACAGAGCCGGGCTGAGCAGTGGCACCGGATGTCTCTGCAGGAGGGGCTGCCTCCAAGCGAGCCAACAGCAGCAGATAAGAAAGGGGCGGACCGGAGCCTTCTGGAAAGATGACCTTAGGCACAGTGCTTCCTTTGTGTGCCTTCAGTGTTTGCTTGTCAGTTCTTTTACATTTCTTATTGTTCTAGAGTTTTTCCTTTTGAGTTAAGACCTAGATGGGAAGTTCTTAAAATAACAGATAAAGAAAAGAAATAATAGTGCAAGATTATCTTTGGTTGCAACTTGTGATTATTCTTCTTTATTTCATCCCTAACTGTCTGAATTTTTTAAGGCAGACTCTAGTTTTTATTAACTTTAAGACTCTTTGGCATTAACAGAAATAGTAGCAAAAAAACCTTAAATTACTGGTTTTCTTTTAAAATTCAGGGATTTCATGTTTTTGTTGTTGGTAGATGCTTAAGCTAGTTCCGATTTATAGTTAACCCCTGTGCAATACAGCAGAACCCTACCCAGTCCTGTGCCATCCATACAGTTGTTGCCACGCTTGAGCCCATCTTTGCTGCCACTCTGTTAATCAGTCTCATTGAGGGTCCTCTTGTTTTTTCTAATTTATCAAGTATGATGTCTTTTGACTAGTCTCTCCTGATAACATATCTAAAGTAACTCAGATGAAGTCTCACCATCCTCGATTCTAAGGAATATTCTGAATATGAGGAGGTATCCCAAAACTGGAATTATGCTAGGCAGATCAAAGCATTCGTAGTATGCATTTTTCCCACGAGGTGAGCATCAAGCACCTTGCTCTGAGTTTGTGTACCCAGTGGTGTGGCCTGCAAAGGTTCTCTTTGGTCACAGTGAATTTTTTTGTAAAAGCAGTTTCACTCAAACCTTGTTTTGTGATGGCCGATTTAAGAGAACAGCCTGTGCGGCTGTGAAGTTTTGTTTCCTGCTCGGGAAAAATGCTGCAGAAACTATTGTGATGTTGAACACAGCTTACAAGGACAGCACTATGGGAAAATCTCGTGTATGAGTGGTTTTCCCCTTTCAAAAAAGGTGAAATGTCTATTGATGACAGACCTTGTTCTGGATGTCTTTCAACTTCCTGAATGGATGAAAATGTTCACTCACAGTGCATTTGGAGTTTGTTCCACCAGGTCAGATTGTTAATCAAGCTTACCCTCTAGGGCAGTGGTTCTCAACCTTCCTTATGCCGCGACCCTTTCATACAGTTCCTCGTGTTGTGGTGACCCCAACCATAAAATTATTTCTGTTGCTACTTCATCACTATAATTTTACTACTGTTATGAATCGGGGGACCCCTGGGAAAGGGTCATTTGACCCCCAAAGGGGTGGCGACCCACAGGTTAAGAACCACTGCTTTAGAGGTTCTGAAAAGATAGTGTAACATTGTGAGACAAAAAAGGCCTGATTTGTGGCAGATGGGGGACTGGTTCTGCCACCACAACAAGGCACCTACTCATGCAACCCTCTCAGTATGCTAGTTTCTTGCAAAAAACAGCATGCCACTTTTATCCCATGCACCTTACTCACCTGACCACACTCCATCAGACTTCTTTTTGCTTCCACAAATGAAGTGGGACAAGAAAGGACAGTGACAACATAGAAGAGGTGAAGGTAAAAAAATGAGGGAGGTTCTGTCTGTCAGCCATCCAAACAGATGAGTTTGAAAAATGTTTCCAAGAGGGGAATCACGAATTTGACATGTGCAATGGAGATAACTTTGAAGGTGATATGGTTGTTTTGTAAAAAAAACTTAAATACATAGCTTTGAATAAAAGGTTTTTTGGGGTACCCTCTTGTGTGCTTCCTCCAAAACACATTTGTTCTTTTGGCAGTCCATGGTACTTTCAATATTCTTTGCCAACATCATCATTCAAATGGATACTTTTTTTCTGCTGTTGTACTCCTTGGCCAGCTTTCTCATGCATATGAGCAATTAAAAATACTGTGGCTTGGGCCTGGTGCACCGGAGTCCTCAGAGCAAAGTCTTTGCTCTTTAGCAGATTGCCCAGTGCAATATGTGGTTTGATTTCTTGACTGCTGCTTCTGTGTGTGTTGATTGTAGAAGCAAGTGAAATTGAAGCCTTGATAAATGAAAGTCTTTTCTCTGTTTTCCTGAAGTTGTCTTCTGGTCCAAAAATCTTCTGGTAAAAATTTTTGGTCTCTTTTCTTTGTGTTGTAATCTGTACTGAAAGATGTGCCTCAAGTTGTCCGAGCTTTCAGCAAGCAAGGTTGTATCATCTGCATATTTCTCATGGTTAATGAGCCTTCCTCCCATTTCGATGCTGTTATTTGTCATATAGTTCAGTATCATCTTTTTATAGGCCAGCATCTTTTTTTTTTTTTAAATCATTTTATTAGGGGCTCATACAACTCTTATCACAATCCATACACACATTAATTGTGTAAAGCGCATTTGTACATTCATTGTCCTCATCATTCTCAAAACATTTTCTCTCCACTTAAACCCCCGGCATTAGGTCCTCATTTTTCCCCTCCCTCCCCGCTCCCCCCTCCCTCATGAGCCCTTGATAGTTTATAAATTATTTTGTCATATCTTGCCCTGTCCGACGTCTCCCTTCACCCACTTTTCTGTTGTCGGTCCCCCAGGGAGGAGGTCACATATAGTTCCTTGTAATCGGTTCACTCTTTCCTACCCACTCTCCCTCTACCCTCCCTGTATCGCCACTCACACCACTAGTCCTGTAGGGCTCACCTGCCCTGGATTCCCTGTATTTTCAGTTCCTATCTGTACCAGTGTACATCCTCTGGTCTAACCAGACTTGCAAGGTCGAATTCGAGTCGTGGTAGTGGTAGCGAGGAGGAAACATTTAGGAACTAGAGGAAAGTTGTATTTTTCATCGTTGTTACATTGCCCCCTGACTGGCTCGTCTCCTCCCCAAGGCCCCTCTGCAAGGGGATCTCCAGTGGCCTACAAATGGACTTTGGGTCTCCACTCCACACTCCCCCCATCATTCACTATGGTAAGATTTTTTGTTCTGATGATGCCTTATACCTGATCCCTTCGACACCTCGTGATCGCATAGGCTGGTGTGCTTCTTCTATGTGGGCTTTGTTGCTTCTGAACTTGATGGCCGCTTGATTACCTTCAAGCCTTTAAGACCCCAGACGCTATACTTTTTGATAGCCGGGCACCATCAGCTTTCTTCACCACATTTGCCGATTCACCTGCTTTGTCTTCAGCAGTTGTGTCGGGAAGATGAGCATCATAGAATGCCAATTTAATAGAAGAAAGTATTCTTGCATTGAGGGAGTTCTTGAGTGGAGGCCCAATGTCCTTCTGCTACCTTAATACTAAACCTATAAATATAGGCTCATAGATCTATTTCCCCATCCTCATATAAATATATTTGCATATGTACATGTCTTTATCTAGAGCTCTATAAATTAGGCCAGCATCTTGAATCATTTGTTCAGTGGGCAGCTTGAGGGAGTGTGGTGAGGTGAGAGGCCCCAACTCAGAGGCATGCGGTTCCTGATGTAAACCATGCAGTATCCCTTGTTCTGCTTGCACGACTGCGGTTTCGTCCAAGTGCAATTTCCACACGAGGATAATTAAGTATGCTGGTTCTCATATTTTTTCACAATGTTTTCCATAGTTTGTTGCGATCCACACAGCCAAATGCTTCTGCACAATAAAATACAAGTGAATACCTTCCTGATATTCTCTGCTTTGAGTCAAGATCCATCTGAGTCACGTCTCCAGTGATATCCTCATGTCAAATTCTCTTCTGAATCTCCTTGACTTTCTGGCAGCTCCCTGGAGATGGACTGTTGGAACTATTTCTGAATTTTCTCCCAACAAAATTATAGTTTCTGTGGTCTAGTGTGCCACTTTTCTTTGAAATGGATACAAACGTGTATCGCATCCAGTTGGGTGGGCAGGAAACTGTCTTCTGAATTTCTTAGTGTAGACTAGTCCGTGCTTCCAGTATTGCATTGGGTCATTGAAATGTTTCAGATGGCGTTCCTTCAAAACCTGAAGCCTTGTTTTTGACGAAAACTTTCAGTGCAGCGTGGGCTTCCTGCTTCAGTACCATTGGTTCTTGATCAAATGCTGTCTCTTGAAATGGTTGAAAATTGACCAATTCTTTTTGGTACAGTAACTGTGTATTCCCTCCATCTACCTTTGGTGCTTTCTGCATCATTTACTATTTGCCCATAGAATTCTTCCATATTTTAACTCAGGGCTTAAATTTTTTCTTCATTTTTTTTACTTGAGATAAAGTCATCTGTCATTAGTGTCCAATACATCAAATTTATTCTTGATATTTTTTATATGTTCTTGAAATTCAGATGGGATATACTCAAGGTAATTCTTTTGTTCTCATGGACTTATTTTAATTTTCTTCAGCTTCACCTTGAACTTACAATGGGGAATTGGCAGACTGTTAGACAGTTAGGAAATAGAATGCTCATAATTCATTGGCTGGAATTCAACTTACAAAATTAATGCAGCCCATGTATTTCTCCAGTGTGGGGGGCTCAGAAGAGAACCCAAAGGAGCCTGGGGCTGCTGAAACTGACCGGGCATAGGATTAAGAATGTGCAATGGTTTTTAGGACTGCTCGTTCAGCTTTGTACAAACATCACTACCATCAGTCTTAGAGGATTTTTATTACCCTAAAAAGAAACCTTGAGCCCTAGGCAGCCACTAATCTACTTTCAGGACATTCCACATAAGTGGAATCATGTAATACATGGTCTTTTATAAAGAGCTTTTTTCCTTCACTTAGAATAAAGTATTCAAGAATCATTCATATTGTAGTCTGTATCTGTGCCTCATTTCTTTTTATGGGTGAATAATTAATATTTATGGGTGAATAATTAATAATTAATATTTTACTGCATGGAGCCCAGGTTTGACCTCTCTGGCTTTCATGGGGAGAAGGAGAATCCAGCTCCATGCCAGCCAAGCTGACTGCCACAAAGCAGAGGTCACATGCCTGCACTGCCCTGCTTCCTTCATCCTGTTCTGATACCAACCTTTGTTCCCACAACAATCCACTTCTCTGATGGCTTGGATAATCCATTGCATTGGCTACCCAGAATTCACAGACAGTATTCATGGTATTGGAGTTTATTTGGGAAACTAAAAGGCTACCCAGAATTCACAGACAATATTCATGGTATTGGAGTTTATTTGGGAAGCTAAAAGATTACCACGAGTCAGGCTCAATAAAAACTATGGTTATAGCTTTTTGTCCACAGCAGCACTTCTTAGCCAGCACCCATGGCCCGTGAGCGAGCTGCCCATTGCTCTGCCTTACAGTCTTAGCACTGCTCCTTGCTCTCTTTCTCTCCTGTTTCAGCATGGCATGACCTCTGGTGCCAGCCAGGGATCTTACCCACTCCCCACTGGTGGCTCTTCTTTCTTGATGGTCCAAGATTCTTTCTCTCTGCATCTGAGATGACTCGGTTTTACCCAACACAGTGGCAGAGCTGACCAGTCCTCGCTATTAGTGTCCAGTCCACACTCCCCTTTGGCAGTTTCAGCCAATCGTTTGGTGTGAGTGTGGGTGGACAGGCATTAACTTGGGTGAAGGGGTAAATATAGTATTCTACAAGAGGAGGAATAAATAAAAAGGCCAGAGCAAGCTATTAGATTTGATAAGTACTTTATAAATTATTGATATAGGATTGATCTGAAGTGTAAACTTCCCACATACTTCACAAAGAAAAAGGAAAAAGAGTTGGATTGAGATGCCATATTTGAAGAATTTCCTATCACCACAGGTGACTCTCTGACTCTTCTAGCCATTGTCTCTTTCATATATGAAGAATTATCTGTCCCCTTCTATCAGTCGGTTTTATCCTCTACCATTACACTGTCTACAGTCACAACCCTATTATAAATCATTCTTTCCTTAATCATATAATGCTATCAACATCTTCTACCCTTGACGCCCTCCCGCTTCCCGCCTTCTTTCCAAGACCCACGAGGAAAAAAGAAAACCTTCTATTATCCCACTCACCTTGAGACTAATATACTTATGAAGCTTATAAACCAACCATTTCACGTTTTTATAACTCCCTATTTTAGCTAACCAGTTCCCAAATTTAAACACAATTGAGGGGATGAGCTGCTCGTTGAGGTGAAGAATCTTCATTTCCAGTCGGAACTTGCAGTGTCTGCATCATAAGCTTAGTCCAATCTCGAGCAGGCCATTCATCGTGACTGCAGAAATGGAAACATCATTCTCTTCCATCTGGTCACATGTGTGCACCTAGGCAGTGTGAGAGCTCTCAAACACCTCGCCTCCCTGCACTGCTGACTCACTGGCCGCTTCACACACTCTTCAGCCCTAGCCAGCTTGAGCTAGTCGTAATGACAGGCAGGAAGCTTAGGAAAAAGAGAGTTGTCTCCACTGAATGCCTATACTAAATGGAAATTAGCTGGCCATTCCACAAATAAGGGGTTTGAAAGAAATCAGGCACACCTTAAAAGCCTATGGGGAAGACCCAGACAGTGGAAAGACCCGAAGCTTGGACATGTTCAGATTTAAAGCCACCTTCCATGCACACATTAAAGCTACTTGGGCTTGTGCACGAGACACCAGCAGCACCACATCATACATACGCTCTCTCTCTGTCTTTCTCGGTTCTGCCGATGCTCCTTTCCCTGCATCTTAACATGACTCCCCATGCTCCCCAGGAGGGGCCCTATTTTTTGGTCTCAGACTCTTGCTCAGTTCTCGTTTGGCCCTACATGCTCTCCAGAGACAGGTGTACCGAGACTGTGCTACCCGAGACTTCTCTTCACTCATAGAAGTGACTTGGACTTCCCAAGGCCCTTTGCTGTGTGAATTCTTTCAGCATAGAGAAGCCAGAACCAAGGAAAAACATCCCCAAACCCAACTATGCCTGTAGTAGACTCAGGGTCAGCCCAACTCTCTCAACCGGCTCTTCCTTTCCTTCTCTCATCTCTAGCCCTGGCAAACCATGCCATTGGATGCCAGTGGAGCATGTCCAGAGCCAGCCCGTCTCTTGATTGCTGCATTTCCCCCACTTCCACTTATCAAGTGGACCTGGGTGGTTCCGACAGTGAGCTTATAAGGCTTCATTGACTCCCTTTAACTTTCAGTCCTAGGCAGGGATTTTCTCTGATGGGCGAAGACTTTTCTTGCTAAGAAGCATCCAAAGGAAAATATAGTCATATTTTCCTCTGTAAGTCATTCCTCCAAAGGTAATTATAATAATAATAATAATAGTAAATCTATTCTCTCAACAGATCTGGGTGGGTCTTTATGTCTTCTCAATTGCAAATATCCTGATGCTTAAGATTCTGGGTGAGGCTCAGCTTTTCTAATTCCACTTAAAACCAGCAACAACAACAACAACAACAAAAACAACAAGTTTATTGGCACTTCATCCAAAATCCACTTACTTTACCTTGGTTTCAAACCCAAAGCCATTTCTGAACTCTCTTCTGGCAAACCCAATAAAGTATAGTCTGCAGCCAGGCTTAAAAGCTCTCTCTAATTATATGCCACATTTTATTTCTCCATTCCTCAATTGATGTACATTTAGCTATTGTGACTAATGCTGAGGTGTGAATGTTTGCATGTATTTTTTGTCTGGATATATACCTTTATTTCTTTTGGCGATACATCTGAGTGAAATTGCTGGATGATATAGTTACTGATGTATTCATACAGAATTTCCCTTAAGGAGGTTTGACATAGGGGTAACACTCGTCTCAAACAAAGCACGGACTAGAGGATGGCACAGGGTTGTATAGTATTTTGTTCTGTTGTCCGTATGGTGTTTGTGAGTCACCTCCAACTCAAAGACACAAGGACAACGTGGTTCCTGCTCAATTGTCTTCCAGAGCAGCTTCACTAGTTCGTACTCTCTTTAGCATATTTAATGCATTGAGCACCAATGACAGAAGACCTGAGCTGTAGGATGGCATCAAGGCCATCATACATGAAGAAAACAAATGTCATTAAAAAGACAGGGAAGAAGAAAAAAAAAAAGACAAAAAAAGACAGGGAATTACACAACCTTGCTTGCTGAAAGTGAGGAGGACTTGAAGCACTTGCTGATGAAGATCAAGGATGGCAACCTTCAATATGGATTATGACTCAATGTAAAGAAAACCAAAATCCTCACGACTGGACCAATAGATCAGGTTAAACAGAGAAAAAACTGACGTTATCAACTATTTTGTCTTGGATCCACAATCAATGTGTGTGGAAGCGGCAGTCAAGAAATCACAGGAGAAGGGGCATTGGGTAAATCTGCTGCATCAGGCCTCTTTAAAATGTAGAAAATCCAAGCAAAGATATTACTTTGAAGACTAAGGTGCACCTAATCCAAGCCATGGTATTTTTAAATAGCCTCCTATGCATGTGAAATTTGGACACTGAATAAGAAATATGGAAGGGAAATGAATGCATTTGAATTATGGCGCTGGTGAAGAATATTGCAAGTACCACGGAATGCAAAAGAACAAAACACATGTCTTGGAAGAAGTACACAGGCAGAATGCTTTTTAAAAGTAAGGATAGAGTACTTTGGAGAAGGGCATCATGCTCGGTAGTTGGAGGGGCCAAAAAGGAGACTCTCAAGGTGGATTGACAGAGGCTGCAACAGTGGGCTCAAGGTAAGAGCAGTTGTGAGGATGGAGCAGGGTATCTGTTGTACAAAAGGTTGCTTTGAGTCAGAAGCAAGTCGATGGCTCCTAACAACATCAACAAGCAGTACATGAAGCTTCCCACCACCACTTGCGTTTTTGATTCTAGCCATCCTAGTGGGTGTGAACTGTTACCATAGTGTGGGTTTGGTATACAGTTCCCAGATGATGGGTGATTAGCATTTTTTAGTGTTACTGTTTATCATTTCTACTTTTTTTTTTTGAGAAATGTCTATTCATTTTTAAATAGTTTTATTTGTAGTTTTACTATTGCATTGTAAGAGGGTTATTTTGTTTGTGTGTTTTAAAATTTGGATCCAGGTCACTGATGAGATAAATGATTTGAACAGACCCTTTCATATTCTGCTGATTGACTTTTCACTTTCTTGGTTCGTAGCACAAACGCTTAAAATGTTGATAGAGCCAAATTTAGCAGCTGTTTTATTTTGTTTGCTTGTGCTTTTACTGTTACATGTATGAAATCAATGTCTAGTCTCAAATCATGAAGATTTATGCTTATGTGCTAGTCTAAGTCCTACAGTTCTAGATTTTACATTTAAGGCCTTGATTCATTTTTTTTAGTTAAATTTTGTGTGTGATGTGAGGAACTGACTGTCCATATAAGGTTACTTAAAACTTTAAATCTTTCTTAAGAATAGACTATATATGTAAGACAGTGCGATCCTACCTTTTTGACCCCTCATTTTGTCTACTAATTGCTTTAAGAAGTCAGCTGTCAGGGACACAACACTAGTCTGTCTTCAGTTACTTCATCCCCTGTGGTCTTCATGTAGTGCACACAGCTCAAACGTGTCATGAATTGTGAAATGTGGATCACCAGGACCCCTTTACCTCAGCAGCATCTCATAGCCTCTCATTCTTTTCCAAATGGATAAGTTTCTGTTGTTTTGGATAGATGATGAATGTGACTTTGAGGGACCCCAATGGCATACTTTGAAAACGAAATATTTGTCAGTCTCTGTCAGTTTACGTGGAAAGTTTGTCAATGATCTTGAAAGTTATTTAAAATTTGTGTAATTGTTATAATTTGCTTTTAATTTGCATTTGATATTAAGGAGAAAGATTGTTACAGTTGAAATGGAATGACAGGTTACCGATTTTGCAAACATATCAGTGGGTTTCAAAAGGTTCATGAAAAAAATGGAATTGAAAGGATAATTGAATTTTCCACAAACGTTTTGAAGCCCTGGGTAGATGGAGCTTCTGTAGTGAGTTAGACTCTGTGGTAGTCACTAGAGATGCCACAGTGAAGGAGAGAAACGAGTCCTGGATGTCAAGGAATACGCACTGTAGTTGGCAGACACTATGTGTGATAAATGTGTTGGTGCTAACGAAGCAGGAGTAGCTCTCTTTTAGGATTGCAGTGTGAAATTTCCATAGAAGGTGATGCCTGGGCGAGGTTTCGAAGGACAAAAAGGGATTGGTAAGTACGTGCTGTGCTTCTCTAACTGCATAGCCGAGGCAGAAGACAGCTGTGTTACTTTAATTCACCCTCATTTATAGATGGAGAAATTCAGACGTTGAATTTGATCCTTTCTTTACTCAGGCAGAATAGCATAATTCGGACTATTTCACGGAGCGGTTTTAATCAGGATACTGTGGGCTGTTAACTCATAGCAAGTGCTCAGACTGCTCCGGTACTACAAAATAGAACAAAAAAAGGAACCGATTCTGCCGTTTCCTTTTGATGCGAGGCTAAGAAACTAGACATGCTTGTATCTGTCGTTCCTTACGTAGAGTATTGTCTCAACAAAGTGCTCATCAGATTGTATGATAGTCACACATTATGGTTATTTCCAAAGGATTTTTCACCTAAAACCTTAAGTGATTTTTGTAGGGCAATGTAATGCTAGTATTGACATTATCAAGTAGCCCTGGTGGCACAGTGGCTTACACGTTGGGTTGCTAACAGGGAGGTCAGCAGTTCAAAGCCACTCCTTGGGAGAAAGATGAGGTTTTCGACAAGCTTGGGAACCCACGGGAGTAGTTCTACTCTGTCTTATAGGGTGGCTTTGAGTCACCAAGTATTGACTTGGTGACAATACGTTTTTTGTTTTTAAATTTTAGGTAGTTTACTTTCAAGTTGGACTGTCTTTCATGTTTGTGCTCATGAGAAATTAAATGGATACAGAATTAAACAAATGCATGCTGTCACTAAGGACTGAGTTTGTTCCAGGAACAACTAGCTTGCTGAATCTCTTTGAGATTGACAGTCATGGCTCTAAGAGCTGTGGTGGTGACGTGGGTTACGCACAGGGCTCCTCTGGACTTTCAGAACTGCTAGGTCCTTACAGTTGCTGTGACTCTGAATTGACTTGATGGCAGTGGGTTTGCAGGGGTGGCCATGACTCTTGCCACGGATAGGAATTTTTCAATTAATAAATCATGGTTTATTGATCATTTGTAGTGGTTACTAAGCACCTATTAGAATGATTGATGTATATGAGTTTTACTAAGTCCAGGTTGTTTTAGTCTTGCTGAGATTTTTAATGACTTTTCTTAGATTTTTTTTTAATGATGGAGTATTTACAAACTATTCCTGATAAGTGAAATTTAAGTTTATAGAGCAAATCTGTTTTCCACTCAACAGTGCATGCATATTTTGTTTCATGCCATTGATGGCAACTCCACAAGGTAATAGCACTCACCCCACTTTTTCCCTCTACATGTCCCTTTGCCAGTGCTGCCCTTTTGATCTCAAATGGCTGATTGTTTTAAGGAGTGGCCCTCCCTGGTGCTGTTGTTTACTTTATGGGCCTGACAGGCTTCAAGTTGAGTCACAGGGTGAGTTCAGTTCCAGGCTTGAAGGGTGACTAAGGGTCACAGACTGTATTTGACCAGTGAACCTGGTCTTTTATATGGTTTTGAGTTTTCTTCCACATTTACCCACCCACTCTGTCCAGGACCTTCTGATCCAATCCCATCATGGAGGCTGAGGTCTGCATGCCTCATTAGCAAGAGAAAAAATGGAAATGAAATATAGAGCTAAATTACACAGTGATGAGTAGCGGAATCAAGAAGTATGTTGGGGTTCAGTTTGTGTTATTAAGGATCGCTATATGTTCATAGTTAGCTTACATCTTTCTGGTGGTGCTATTTGGTAGTTAATGAACTGCAGGTTGGTGGTTCAAATGCACCAGCTGCTCCTTGGAAGATCAATGAGTCTATCCATTCCTGTAAAGATGTATGGGCTCTAAAACCCTATAGGGTCGCCATGAGTTAAAATAGACTCAATGGTAGTGGGGTTCTTTCTCAACACATTTTACTTACTTTGGAAATAACCTGTCTTTAAATAGTTTTATATATATAACTATATATATATAACTATATATAATAACTATATATATAAACTGTTGTAACTATATAGTGAATAGAACAGTTGCCAATTCAACATTTTCCCCATGTTCAGTTCAATGAGATCATTGACAGCAGTCGTTTTCAACCTTCATAATGCTGCGACCCTTTAATACAGTTCCTCATGTTGTAGTGACCCCCAACCATAAAATTATTTTCGTTGCTACTTCATAACTGTCATTTTGCTACTGTTATGAATCGGGGAACCCCTGTGAAAGGGTCTTTCGCCCCTCAAAGGGGTCACGACCACAGGTTGAGAACTACTATTTTACGGTGATCATGTCACCAGTGTTGTTGTGTGCTCTTGAGTCACTTCTAAGTCATGACCAGGTAAGACAGAGGGTGACGCCCTTAGGGGTGGCAAGGCTATCTCTTCTGTGGAGCATGGATGGGTTCATTCACATAGCCGACCTTTTGGTTAGCAGCCAAGCTCTTAATGAACCATTGCATCACTGAGGCTCCCTGTCTTCACCAAGTTTTTACGTGGAGTTTTGATGTCGATTTTGTGGTGGGCGGGGAACCCCTCGTACTGTTCCTTTTCCATTTTTCTTTGCGCTGAAGTCTTTCTGAGTAGCTGCAGGATGTTATGTAAACTCTGGTACCACAAAGCCGTTCCTCACCAATTAGAATAGCATTGGCAAGTTACAACACTTTCATTGCCATGATAAAACTGCTCCGTGTTAGGGTTTCTGAGACCCAAACTTTGTTATGAGAGTAGAAAGCCATTGCTTTCTCCTATGGAATGGCTGGTCATTTCGAACTGTAGACCCGTGGTTAGCAGCTCAACATGTAACCACTGTGCCACCAGGGTCGTATCTAATTCACGACAAGTTAGTGATAGTCCAGAAACCCACTTTTGAGTGGTGCAAATGAGGAAGCACTAGTGGTTGGCAGTTTGGACACCCACCACCTCTGCAGACAGGCTTGGGGACCTGCATACAAAAGGCACACCCTTTGTACTCACGGGTCACCATGGTTGACTTGACTTGGCTCAAGGACAAGCTGAAGGTAACAATGGTGCTGTGCCTGGAATCTCAGGCAGGTGGAAAAGAGTGCGGCTCTCAGGAAGATGGGAAGTTTGAGTCCTCTACAGGTGCCTTGGAAGAAAGACAGGAATTGTTTGTTGGACACATTTTCTCACTTCTACAGTAGTGATACCACAAGAGATGAAATCCCTCTTTACCTCATTGGAATTTGCTTTGTGGCAGCCATCGAGAAACATCTGGTTGAGAAATACCGGATTTAATGCATCAGCTGAAATACAGTGAAAGGGCACAACTCTAAGATTTTCTTTCACCATGAATTGAAGCTTTTATTTAACTTATATCTGCTTAGTTTTTATTTAGGTAAGTATAAATGTAGGATTTCTTTTTACTTATTTTTCTATCTGTGACTAAACAGTTGTTTCATAATCCTAATGGAAAATTGAGACTATTAAGTGCCGTTTCTAATGCGGGAGTGAAATAGTCTTGGCTTAACTACATGAATAAAGATGTAACTGTGTGATGTCTGTGTACAGACAAACCACATAGAATATTTAAATTCTATAAAGAATGCCTTTCCTCACTACCTGAAAGTTCATAAAATACATGTATTATATCCTTTTGGAGTCAGCAAAATAGAGCTACCTCACAGTCAACCTCGTTAGAAATGGTCTTAAAGGCTTGAAGGTAATCAAGCGGCCCTCAAGCTCAGAAGCAACAAAGCCCACATGGAAGAAGCACACCAGCCTTTGCAACCACGAGGTGTCGAAGGGATCAGGTGTAAGGCATCATCAGAACAAAAAATCTTACCATAGTGAATGATGGGGGGAGTGCGGAGTGGAGATCCAAAGCCCATTAGTAGGCCACTGGAGATCCCCTTGCAGTGGGGTCTCGGGGAGGAGATGAGCCAGTCAGGGTGTGATGTAACAACGATGAAAAATACAACTTTCCTCTAATTCCTAAATGTTTCCTCCCCGCTCCCACTACCATGACTCGAATTCGACCTTGCAAGTCTGGCTAGACCAGAGGAGGTACAAGATTAGCTTTTCAATTTTAGAAGATAACTTGGATGATTAAGCTGAAGAAATTACAATATAGAATAGAGCAGTGGTGCCCATACTCCATACTAGCAACATCACCTGGAAACTAGTTACGAATACAAATTCTTAGGCTGTACTCCAGCCTGCTACTGCATCAGAAAGTTGGGGGCGGGGGAGGGGGCTGAGGGTAGGGTGGTGTCAGCAGTGTGTGTTTTAAGAAGTCTCTATTCCCTGATGGTGTATGCTAAAGTTTTAGACCAAAGGACTAGTGATAGGAAGGCCAGATAAACTAGATCGTAGTTTGTAAAATGATTTGCACATCAATATAAGGTTGATTTTGTTCATTGTATTTTTTTAGTCACAATCAAGAGTAATAGAGTAAGTATCCAGGATTTTTGTTATTTATAGGACAACCTAATACTAAGAGACTTAAGGCCAGAATAATGTGGTGATTAGTATATTGTCTTTGGAAAGAAGGAGACTGTCCAGAATCACGAGGAAAAATGAAACTACAGTCAAGTGGATTTTCTTGAATAGAATAATACTGCTACTAAAGTAAGCCACTTGATTTTTGAATGCTACAGTTGTTGGCTGCAAATGACATTGATTTGTAATGTGGCATTTAAATCTGCAGCAGGGAAAACGGACCGAATGTACTCTACAAAGTGGAAACAGGAACTCTGTGAGGAGCCCAGACGGAAGGGTGGTGGGCTTGCCCAAGATCTGCCAAGATGCTGTTGTGCAGTCAGTTGCACACAGCTATCCAGACGTGGTCCACTTGCAGTCTGTAATTGACAGCTAGCAGCTGATTGGCATCTAACCTAGTTTTACTTTGTGGATGTGTGGGTTGTGCCCTCACATTTCAGCTTTGCTGGAAGTGGGCTGAGTAACTCTGCTGATGATCGCCCTCCCTTACTCGCCTCTAGCTTCCCCAGGGACAACGAAAAGTCAAGGTCAAGCAACTGCTGCATACATATCAAAAGTAATCCTTTGTTCTCCTTTGATTTTTATTCCAGGACCCGTCAGTTACACAAGTGACAAGAAATGTTCCACCTGGACTTGATGAATACAATCCATTCTCGGATTCTAGAACAGTAAGACTACTGTACTTAATTAGGTTAATTTGAAATGTTTACGCTGAATTAAATAAGACTTGGATGGTATATAGTGCTGCGGTTCTCAACCTGTGGGTCAAACGACCCTTTCACAGGGGTCGCCCGATTCATAACAGTAGCAAAATGAGTTAGGAAATAGCAACGAAAATAATTTTATGGTTGGGGATCACCACGAGGAACTGTATTAAAGGGTTGCGGCATTAGGAAGGTTGAGAACCACTGGTGTAGTGGTTAAGCATTGGGCTGTGGTCTGAATGGTTGGCAGTGTGAAACCACCAGCAGCTCCAGGGGTGAAGGACTGAGCTTTTTACTCCCGTAAATAGTTAGCAGTCCAAGAATCCCACAGGGGTCACTGTGAGTCATCATGGACTCAGTGGCAGGGAGAGTTTTTTTGTTTTTTTTTAATTTCAGTTATATCTTTGGCTGATTAAACTTATATAAAATGTATCTGGATAAAATGGTGCTTTTATTTAGAATTTAGCATAGTAAGTATTTTTTGTTTTGTTTTGTTTTTTAATCAAGAAGGACTAACATCAGTGTCATGGGAAATGACCATGAAGGTCCCAATTGAGATGCTGAAGCCTAGCTGCTAAGTGTCCACTGAGTGTATGAATTACAGGGTGAACCATGTGAAGTAGCCAACATGCTGGCTATTTTTCACCTACAAAAACAGCAGTTCGATGTAGTTCAGGTTTAAAGAAACTTTGCAATATGACCATGTGAGATTGCAGTTTGATAGTACTTGTTAAAAGGAGGAAAAGAAGAATTGGTATATTTTATTTCATTATATGGTTCTTCAATGATTTCTGGGTGGTAGAGATGGGAATGAGACTGTTTAAGAGGCTTGCTTCTGCTGTAGGCGAAGAGAGGCATGTTTGTGTGTGTACACATATATAATCCTTTTAAAAAAAAGTTTACCAGCTAGAAATGTGTTTATTCTTTTTACAGTAGCACCTTTAGATAGTTAGTAATGGTCATTGTAGTATCTCTTTATCAAGTTATCTACATTGTGTCATGTGCTTTACTCATTTTTATCTTATTGAATACTCACAACAGCCTTCAAAATAAGGACTTACACTTACCTTCTACTGGTAATGCATCAGACTGTCATGCAGAACTGGCTCCTCACCTGTACAACTTTTGCCTTTTCTATTTTCCTAGTGCTGTCCTTAGTGATAGATGATTAAGAAATAGAAGATACAGTCCTGGTTTTTGTTTTTCAAAAAAATGTGTCACCTAATTGTGATTTTAAGCTTTACACAGACACATAGGAGATATATTGCAGACAAATAAACATACATTGCAGACAATAAAACATTAGAATATGAATTGTGGTCCCAAATGCTAACACTTTTATAGTCAGAGCAAGGTTTTTATTTATGTAATTTTATTTATTTTTGTGTGTGTGAATACACAGCAAAACATACACCCAGATTCAGTTTTTGCACGTGTCATTGAGTGACACTGGTTAGATTCTATGTAATCATCCTCTGGTGTAACTGCCCTCACCCTCCTTTTCTGAGTCGTTTCTTTCTGTTAACATTAACTCCCTGCTCCCTGGTGGGGTAGTGGTTATGCATTGGTCTGCAATCCTGGAGGTTAGCAGTTTAAGTCCATCAGTTGCTTACCTGGGGAAAGAAGAGGCTTTCTCCTCCCTTAGAGTTGCAGTCTTGGAAATCCCCGGGATAGTATTACTCAGCACTGTAAGGTGTCATGTGGGCGCGTTTTTTTTTTTTTTTTTTTCTTTTTTTTTTTTTTACGGTCCCTGTCTCTAGAGTTGCTATTGTCAGCTTGCCCCTACATAAACCCAAACTCACTGCCATTGAGTTTATTGCAGCTCATGCTGATAGTTAATGTCCTTAAAAGGAAACCATGCTTAAGGGCAGACTTTTTATTAATTTTTAACTTATTACATAAGCTACATTATTGTTGGCTTTAAGATGTGTTCAGGGAGATACTTTTGCGTAAGATTTAAAGATTAATTCAGGTCAGTGGTTCAGGGGTGTAGTTCACCTTCATGGCTCTAGAAATTGTAAAGTTTACGAGAACTTACAATTGTGTTCTGAATTTCTCCACTTTGGTTCAGTGTTAATCTTTTTTTTTTCCCCTCTCTCATTTTATTGGGGGCTCTTATTATAATTCGTACATCCATCCATTGTGTCAAGCACATCTGTACAAATGATGCCATCATCATTTTCAAAGCATTTTCTCTCTACTTGAGCCCTTGATATCAGCTCATTTTCCCCCTTACTCCTCCTCTCTCTCATGAACCCTTAATAAATTATAAATTATTATTTTCATATCTTACATCATCCATTGTTTCCCTTCACCCATTTTTCTGTTGTTCATCCCCCTCGGGATGGTGGCGGATATATGTCGATCATTGTGATCTGTTCTCCCTTTCTCCCCACACCTTCCTCTTTTCTCCTGGTATCTCTATTCTCATTATTGGTCCTGAGGGGTTTATCTGTCCTGGATTCCCTGTGTTGTGAGCTCGTATCTGTAGCAGTGTACATGCTCTGGTCTAGTCAGGTTTGTAAGGTAGAATTGAGGTCATGATAGTGGGTGGGGGGGAGAGAAGGTTTAAAGAACTAGAGAAAAAAGTTGTATGTTTCATCTGTGCTATACTGCACCATGAATGGCTCATCTCGTTCTTGTGACCCTTCTGTAAGGGGATGTCCAATTGTCTATAGATGGGCTTTGGGTCTCTACTCCGTGCACCCCCCCCTCATTCACATTGATAAGATTTTTTGCTCTGGGTCTTTGATGCCTGATACCTGGTGTGATGGACACCTCGTGATCACACAGGCTGATGTGCTTCTTCCATGTGGGCTTTATTGCTTCTTAGCTAGATGGCCGCTTGTTTATCTTCAGGGACAAGGGAACAAGTGAACTAAAATCTATGGAGGAAGGGTGTTGGAGGCCTAGTGGGTTAGCAATATAACCTCAAAGAATTACTGAAACCTGAATGAAGGCCGAACATGATAGTGGGACAAGAGGAAAATAAAAGGAAATAGAGGAAAGAACTAGGAGGCAAAGGACATTTATAGAGGTCTAAATACAGGCATATGTACATATGTAAATAGATTTATATATAATGATAGGGAAATAGATCTATGTACTTATATTTATATGTTAGATATTAAGGTAGCAGATGGCCACTGGGCCTCTACTTGAGTACTCCCGCAATGCAAGAATGCTTTGTTCTAATAATCCAGCATTCTGTGATGCTCAGCTTGGCTCAGTGTTATTCTATGGCTGCTGGGTACCACCCAGTTCTCTTGGTCTCCTGACAGGAGGCAGGTAGCCACACATTTCAATCTTCTTCCTTTTTCCAACTCTCTTTCTTCCTCTCTTGTCCCAGGTGACTGGGCACCAATTTTTGTTCCTTTGGAAGGGAAATGTTTTCTGAATGAGAGAATCTTTTTTTGAGCGAGAGAGTCCTAAGAGAACTAGACCAGAATGAGAAGCCAACTTAGTGGGAATGGAACTTTCCTCATTTGATCCAAGATTTGATGAACATGATAAATGTCAAAAGCAGGAAATTACTGTTATGAGAGCATTTTGTGTATTTCCCACTGAACATTTTTACATGTGAGATAGATATTGTTGAAGAAATCCCCAAATTAAAAATCTCTGTGATTCAGTATCAGAATTTGCCCTTTTTATGGCTCTTAACAGTTTTCAAAACAGATTATATGTACTTGGACAATTGGTCTAAATGATATGCTATAATTTGATTCAAATGTTATTTTAGTTGATTGGTAGCATTTATATTTGTTTTGGAAACATTTTTGTGCAAAGCAAGCTTCTGGATTTTTGCGTAAGAGTGTGGCCTCCTTGGACTTAAGTCAGAAAGCCCTCTGGCGGAGTATCTGAGTATATCCTAACCTCAGTTAAGGATTTGAAAGTTCTTGCCTTGTTCTTGTCGGGGTTTTTTTCTTTTTAATTATGTTTCACATTGACTTTTTTGCCCGAAAGGAAACTTTGAGAGGTATCTAAGGCTGGCAATAGAATGAAATATTTGAATAATTTAAATTACACATTCACTCTGTTTTCAGAGAAAAGAGTTGCTACAGATATTTTTCATTATAGAATAAGTCTATGAAGCCCTAGAATTGTGGCTAGCCTGACTTAAGGTATGTATGTGTAAAATACAAACTGGATTTTACAACTTCCGTGTGAGAAAACAATGTAAATGGATTAATGGTTCCTTGGGGGTATGGCAGGGGAGGTTGGAGGGAAATGGGACTCTAATAACGCTGAGTACAAGAATGAAGAAAATGTTCTAAAATTGATTGTGGTGAGGACTGTATAACTCTTATTGATGTGATTGAACCAACGAATTGCATGATGCGTGAATTATATGTCAATAAACTTTTAAAAATCCCCCAAATAGCAGCACCAGAGATATAGTGTGGGAATTGTGCCCTGTCTGACTCCTTTCACATCAGGATTTAACATGAAGGGAGCCCACCAGAGCAGCAAGGGGAGCAAATCATAGTAGATGTCCAAGGATTTTGTGGTTGAATATGTTTAAAGCCTCAGGCTTATAACATTATTAATAAATGTTAATAAGTCAGTAGTTACAACAGTAGTAGAGTTATGAACGACATCTACCAATACCCTCTAACCAAACATCATCAGAAACACACCTTTAATTGAAGCCGATTGGGTTTATCATTCTTTTAGGAGGCAGAATTGAGTGAAGCTGACACTGTAATTGGCAAAGAAGCATAATTCACTAATTAGCGAGGAGAGGAGTATGCCATTTTTTAGGTTGCACGGTGACCTTGTTTTTGTGCTTAGATGAAATTAGGACATCTTCTTTGTCTCACTCTTCGTGGTCTCGGATTGACCTTTTCTGAGGTTGGTTTTTCGTGAGATTGCTTGTGTCCAAAAGGAGGATAGCAAGGCCTTTGTGTAAGGTTGGACCAGTTCTCAGATAGCAGGGGCAGCTTTTTTCTTGGCTCTGTCTTGTTACACATGGAAGATTATTGCTTAGGATAGATGCCTGGAGATGGAATTGGTGGGTTAAAATTTCTCCAGTTTCTCCATTCATTACCATTCTCCTCTGCATTCGTGCAGTTGCCAGGAGGCAAAATCCACTTGATGGCAACCAATAACACTGCTGGTAAGCGTCTTCTCGCCCTGTTCTTCTGACTACCCTAATACCTGCCCTTGTTTGCTCTCTCTCTCGCTGTCTCACTCTCTCACACACACACTCTTTTTCTTTTCCTCTCTTCTCAATGTCTTATCAACCCCAGATCTTATTTGATCTGGCCTTTCTGGAACCACTTTTCTTTTTTTTAATCTCATGTAATGATTCTGTTACCTTTTGTCTAGTGTCTTTGGCTAGAAATACCAGTCTTCTTTGCCTCAAACAACTTCTAGCAGTTGCCACATCCTGTCACTTATACACTAAGGGGTATTGCTAGGTTTATAGGGCTTTTTTCTTTCCAAAAATTGTTTTATGCTTTCGAGTCGGTTCTGATTCGTAGTGACCCTGTGCACAGGGAGGGTCCTAGTCCTGTCATCCTCTCAGCCATGCCTTTGCTGGAGCCACTCCTTCCATTGCATTGAGGGCCTTCCTCTTCTCGCTGACCCTTGACCAAGCATGATGTCCTTCTTCAGGGACTGGTTCCTCTTGGTAACTGTCCAAAGGACGCGAGACAGACTTGCCTTCTTCACTTCTTTTTTTTTTTTTTTAACATTTTATTAGGGGCTCATACAACTGTTATCCCAATCCATACACACATCAATTGT
>NW_022111373.1:72814318-72816202 GCF_000313985.2 Echinops telfairi | reverse complement strand
GCCACTCACACCACTGGTCCTCTTCACTTCTAAGGAGCATTCTAGCCAGACTGCTTCCGACACATTTGTTCGATCTTCTGGCAGTCCACAGTGTATTTAATATTCTTCACCAGCATTATCTTTCAAGGCATTGATTCTGCCTTGGTCTTCCTTACTCACTGTCCAGTTTCTGTATTAAAAATACCATGGCTTGGGTCAGGTGCACCCAAGTCTTTGAAGTGACATGTGTGCTTCTCAGTACTTAAAAGTGGTCATTTGCAGCAGATTTCATTGGTGCAGAATGTTTGATTTTTTGACCGCTACTTCACTGGATATCATACCAACTACACTTGCCTAATTCAGGCTCTCCTGTGCTTAAGTTAAAGGCAGAAAAGTCAGGGCAGAAGGGTATGATGACTATTTGGGGGAATTCCAGAGGGGTAATCTTGATAGATTTTCTCCAGGGACACAGGATGATGATTGGGGCTTACTGGGGAGAAGCTTTAAAAAAAAAAAAATTTAAATGGAAAACATTATTGCTGAGAAAAAGGCTAGCTTAGAAGTCCCAAGGAACTGTGTTCCATCCCAGCAGTGCACCAGCACTGTGTAGAAATGCCAACTGTGTAGATTAGATTGTGGTTATGGTTACAAAACCTTGTGGATACACTAAGAAGTATTAAATTGTGTTCTTTAAATGGATACATGATATGTGAATTAAATCTCAATAAAGCTGTTAGGATAGATGAATAGCTGATGATTTCTGTGATTTTTTTTTTTTTTAAGATGGCCTATGTAGCTACTTGCCTCCATTCTCTCCTTGAAATAATTTTATTTTATTTTTGTGCTGTGGCTTGGTGGTTAGGCACGCAGCTGCTAACCTAAAGACTGGTAGTTCGAATTCACTGATGCTCTACAGGGGATATGGTATCTGCTTTTGCAAAAATTGTATCTGCTTTTGCAAAAATTGTGACTTCGAAAATCCTGTGGGGAAATTCCAATTTGCCCTTGAGGGTCATTATGAGTCAGAATTCACTGGATGGCAATGGCGTTAGCAGTGGTTTAGTTTGAACTGGTTTGAGGTCATGTCCCACAAAGTGAAACCTGAACATACTTTAACTTTTAGAATCTTCCTATTCTGGAACAATAACTGGAATAGGAAAAGTTAGGGATCAGAGCCCTGGAATAGGAGGCTGGAAAGAGACACTGTGAGCCCCCTGGAGCCTGATTTAGGGATTGTGTTATTGGCAGCACTTGTGGAAATTGGTGTAGTCAGCTGCCTTCTGTGAGCTGGGCACCATTGTTTCCAACTGCTCAGCCTCTGATAGGCAAGAGACTTGGTTGCTATGCAATTCATAGCCTGCTTTTGTTTTCTAAGAGGGAGGTTAGTATCGACTCCCTTACTCCTCCTCACCCTGTTCAGACCTCTCCAGGCCTTTTATCTGTCATTGGAAGGGAGGGAGTGTCAAGAACTACTGCGTATAGTCAGTCATTATGTCTGCTTCTCTAAGATTATCTTCACCTCCTGCAGCAAGTCAAGATGAATCCCTCCCAGTGGGTACAATGGGGCCAGTCTGAAATTCCCCCAGATTTACTTTATCTTTCAATTCCAGCACAATCTATGATCCTAATATCTATTCATTGCCCTTTATCCACCTTTTCTTCTCAGATTTCACATTCAGTCATTATGATCAGACTTTTATATGTACTCCCAATTATCACCTCCCTCCTTACTTTGTGATAATTCCTTCATTAAAGCCCAATCAAGGGCTCATGAGGGTGTGGGGGGGAGGGAGGGGAAAAATGAGGACCAGATGCCGGGGGCTTAAGTGAAGAGCAAATGTTTTGAGAACGACAAGGGCAATGAATGTACATATGTGCTTTACACAATTGATGTATGTATGGATT
>NW_022111373.1:72810414-72813060 GCF_000313985.2 Echinops telfairi | reverse complement strand
ACACATGACCACGCACAGACTGGTTGTCGTTTCAGATCATGGCCAGCTCTAAAATCTACTGCATTGCCTAGTGCATTCAGTTGTCCACTGGCCTCTTTCTTTCTCCTCAACCCCAAAATGCTTTCCAATGCCTGCCCACCAGCTGCTGGCTTTACCTCCCCCTCCCCCGAGAGAATGGAAGGAGTCAATGGAAAATGCCCACACTCCCATCATCATGCTCCCTCACCTACAGCATTTGTTCTAGATAGTCAGCTTTTCTGCCTTTTCGTTACAGGTGAACTAGCTGCACCCCTGTCTCAAGCCGTTCCCTCTACTTCAAATCTCAGGATTTCACCCAACGCCCCTTCGCTTACATCCTCCTTTTCTCATGTTCTACTAGGGCATTCCGATCAATGTAAAAATGTGTTATTGCTCTTATCTTTAAAAAATCAGAGAAATTTATCACCTTCTATTTTAACACCTTTATTGAGATGTAATTCCCATACCATACACCTATTTAAAGAATACGATTTCATACTTTTTAGTGTCTTTACAAGGTTTGCAGCCATCCACAATCTAACTAACGTACACAGGGTAGAGCTTCCATTTGCCTGCCCCTGCTTTACGTCACACCAGAGCGGCAGTTTTGTCATGCTCAGAGAATGCAAATTATACTCCTTTTGAATATTTTTTTAGCTTTGGGAGCAAACAGCAGTCTGAAGGGGCAAAGATCAGGTCTGTAGAGTAGATCCTCTTTGTAGGACAGCCGTTGCCACCCTGGATGCAGGTGCAGTGCAGGGATGGAAAACAGTTCCTCAGGGCAACGTCCGTGCTAGCCTTTTCCTTGGCAGCATTGTTCTGACTCTTCCCAATGAGCCGATCCTCGCCCTGTGTCTTTCAAGAAAACCTCTCAAGAGTTCTGTGCGTTTCTTTCCTTGGATGCCCTGCCGGTCTCCCACCCACCCGCAAGTGATTATTCCTATCTTTAAAGACCTTGCTTTAAAATGGCTTTGTATTCTGATGAAATTGTTTCTATTTGTCCTTAATCTGAGATTAAGGTGGACAGTCTTTCCCCCCTTCATACCAGGGGGATGGATCTCTGTGAAAGCGTGCAGCATAGGCACCGCCAGCCCTTGTCTGCTGAAGCAGGGTTGATAACGCCAGTAAAAGCTCCCAAACACTTTAGGCTTTTTTGAGTAGTTTTTCCAGTAGTTGAAAGAATTCAGTAATGGTTTAAGACCTACTCTGGAATTTGTTAAAAATGGGAGCTTGTTGAAAATGCACATTTCTTTCCCTCAGCCCTGAGTCAGTGGGTCTTGATGGTCCCAGTATGTACATCTTCAGTCAGTGTTCTGATGCCAGAGAGAAATGAACACAAATTAGATACATATACTAATTAGTTAAATACAGTAAGGGTATTGTATTTAGTACCTCTTTTGGTTCGCAGAGAAAGACCAAGAAAATGTAGAAGGGAATTTTCTTGAGTACTCGAGCTTGGGAGGAAAGCAAGTATTTGTTTAGGTGTGAGAAAGACTGGGACTCCCATGCCTCGAATGCACAGCTGTATTTTTAATGGTGCAACACCAACGGCATCTCCACTTCAGAAAGCTCGTGACATTATAGGAGAGGCTGTCTCTACTTCTTCTGACGTCATAATGCTCCATGCAACCAAAATCGAGCTTCCTAAATTTTTATATGTTGGGTCTCAACCGAGTTCTCCAAAGCCAGCTTGAACAGGCAAAGAGTAAAGCAATTATGTCAAAGAATTATAACTCCTAACTTTCTCAGATTCACAGCAACCCTATTGGACAGAGTAGAATTGCCCTGTGGATTTCCAAGACTGTTAACACTTAAAAAAAATCATCTTATTTGGGGCTTCTTACACATCTTATGACAATCCACCATTCAGTTGTATTAAGCACACTTGTACATATGCTGCCATCAGTATTTCCAAAATAGTTTCTTTCTACTTGAGCCCTTGGTATCAATTCCTCTTTTTCCCCTTCGTACCCCAACCTTTCCACTCTTGGGAATCCTGATCAATTATAATTATTGTTATTTCATGTCTTACACTGTTTGTTGTCTCCCTTCACTACCTTTGTTTTTCATGCCCCTGGTGTGTGTGTGGGGCTATATATCCAACCTTGTGATGGGTTCCCCCTTTCTCCCCCTCCCCTCCCCTCCCACCCCACTATTCCCTTACCCTCATGATACCGATACTGTTCCTGAGGGTTTTATCTGCCTTGAATTCCATGTGTTGAGAGCTCTTATCTGTACCAATGTGTGTACTCTGGTCTAGCCAGATTTGTAAGATAGAACTGGGTCATGGTAGTGGAGGGGAGGAAGCATTCAGGAACTAGAGCAGTGGTTCTCAACTTTCCCATGCCGCAACCCTTTAATATAGTTCCTCATGTTGTGGTGACCCCCAACCATAAAATTTATTTTCATTGCTACTTTATAACTGTAATTTTGCTACTGTTGTGAATCATAATGTAAATGTCTGATATGCAGGGTGTATTTTCTTTTCTTTTTTTAAATATATATTTTTAATCGTTTTATTAGGGGCTCATAAGAGTCTTAACACAATCCATACATACATCAATTGTGTAAAGCACATTTGTACATTCATTGCCCTCATCATTCTCAAAACATTTCCTCTCCACTTAA
>NW_022111373.1:72805622-72807531 GCF_000313985.2 Echinops telfairi | reverse complement strand
TTGTGACCCACAGATTGAGAACTGCTGAACTAGAGGAATGATGTGTGTTTCATCAGTGCTATACTGCACCCTGGTTGAATTGTCCCTTCCTTGTAACCTTTCTGTGGGGGGGGATGTCCAATTGAAACTGTTAACTCTTTATGTGAGTAGAAAACCTTATCTTTCTCCTGTGGAGCAGCTGGTGGTTTTGAACTTATAACCTTGTGCTTAGCAGCCCACGGTGTAGCCCACTGCACTACCATTGACTTGATGGCAGTGAGTTTTGAAGTTTTTACAAACTTTCTCAGAGGTCTTTTGAATATAGTCCTCATCTACAAAATTTCATCAGTTGCAGAAGTTGCCAGGCTTTGTTTTTCAGTTCCCCTACTTTCAGGCTGACTTGTCCCATCTGCCCCTTCTACTCAGTATTTCAGAATTTACCCAGGTTCTGCCAGAGCATAGCAGACGTGGTTCCAGGGTTGTTGGGAGAAGGCTTATATGACTCTAATGTATCTGGATGCATTAGAGTGCTCTTTTCCTCTCTACAATAGATTGCCTTTCTCTCTTTCAAGTTCACATGAGTGTAAAGTGAAGCTAGGATCCTCGATGGTATAATGGGCTATACATCGAGCTGCTGACTCCAAAGTCAGTGGTTTGAGTCCAACAGCCTCTCCGAGGGAGAGAGATGAGGCTACCGGTACCTGGGACGATTTGAAAGTCTCGGAAGCACAAAGGGGCAATGTACTCTGTCTTACAGGCTTACTAGGAGCTGGAATTGACTCGATGGTAGTTGGTTTGGGTTAAAAAATAAAGCTGATACACTGCAACTGTTGTTAGGTAGAAAACTCCTTGCACCTCCCTCTTCCTTTGGGCTTCCTAAAGTAGATGTGCTTGTTTCACTTCTCTGTGATTATTTCGTCTTGCTTCTTTCTCACTGGAGGTGGAAGTCCACGTGGACAGTTAGTTTCACCTAGCATTTGGGCACGTTCCACTTGGGCTTGCATTGTTATTACTGACAAATCCGTTCTCAGTCTAATTGACACGAGTAGTGTGTCTTTTTCCCCTTGCATTTTTAAGATCTTGTGTTCTTAGTGTTGGTTCTTTCAGTATGATGTGCTTTGGCATCTCTTTTTTTCCAAGTGTGTTTGGGTTTTGAATCTGTGGAGTGATGACTTCACTTTCCTTGTGAACACGCACTCCCGCCCCCTCTCGTATCTTCCTCACAACCTCAGCAGTGACTCTTAGACTCCATTCTTGCAGCGTGTCTCAGAACCTCTACCTGTCGGTCTCTTTGTGCTACATCCCATGCCATTTCTTTAGATACTTCCAGTTCCCTAATTAGCTCTTTCACTTCGTGCACTCTGCTGTTTAACTTGCCCATTACATGTATAACTTCTAAAAATTCCATTTATATCATTTAAAAGAGCCGGTCAGCTCTGACTGTCTCTTGTTACTTCATTATACGTTTACTACTTTTTATTTACTAAACATAGCTATTTTGTATTGTATGTTTTGCTAATTATAGTATCTTCAGGCCATATTCTTTAGTTTGTGTGTGTGGAGCCTTCATCATTGTGAATTGTTTCCTTGTGTATTTAATCCCACCCCAAACCAGACCAACTGTGATTGAATAGCTCTGATTCATAGCCACCCGCTGGGCAGAGTAGAACCGCTCCTTTGGGTTTCTGAGGCGTTGGTACTTTTAAATGTTAACGATTACTGAGTGCAGGCTCTGTTCTAGGTACGTGGGATCCATATGAACAAAATACACATGGTTGCTAAGTTTACATTAAAAACTCATACCTACACTGAGCTCATGCCAATATTTACCTTTTGTCCCCTCTCTAGAAGTGTTGAAGTTTTACTTTTTCATTTTTAGGTCATAAATCCATCTGGAATTTGTTTTTGCATACGATATGAATTAGGAAAT
>NW_022111373.1:72796104-72804698 GCF_000313985.2 Echinops telfairi | reverse complement strand
ACCCCCAAATAGTTTGCCCTTCCCCTGCTCCGTGATTTCTCTTCTCTTTGTGGACCATCTTCTACGTCACCCAAGATTGTCTAGTCTACTGCTTTATCTTCCCTCCCCTACCCGCCAAAATCGGTTCCCTTGGGTATGAAAGTCTTTATTTTGTTTTTTTGTTTTAGTTTTTTAAACATTTGATTTTTGAGCAAGAGAATTCTTTAATCTGTTTATTCCTTCACGGTTAAATTTCAACATGCTTTTGAGTTTGGTTTAGTCAGCTTGTCAGCTCTATGGTTCTCGTTGTTAGCTTATAGCATTTTCTTTCTTCTGTTGTTAGCAGTCATAGTGAGGAGTTACCTTGTTACATTTTGTATAGAGACAGTTTTTTTGGTAGCTGTTGGTTTCCCTTTTTAATGCCCAATATCAGCACAAGAACAGTGATAGACCAATAGGTGCCCGGAGAGTGCTAGGATGGCTCAACAATGGTAGGAGGTATGATAAAGTGTCCACAAGTCCAAGAAAAGAGGAGAGGAATAGAATTCCTGGTATTCCATGGAAAAATGGAATTATAGACCAGGATTTCTTAGGCATGTTCACTTTTGATCTCATGATCTTATAGTTATCACCTATCACATGATACTCCTTCATTGGATCCCTTATGTTCCATTGCACCCCATTGATGAGCTGTTTTAGTCCTGGCAGATTAGAGAAACAAATTCATGGACACTCGTGTGTAGAAGAAAAAGCTTTATATAAAAGAGCAATTGTGTATTAAGAAACATCCCAGCTCATCCAGATCAAGTCCATAAGTCCAATATTAGCCCATACGTCCATTACTAGTCCATAAATTCCTCTTTAGACTCACACAGCCATGCAGGAATGTCGAATGCAGGAAGAGCACGGGCCAGTGGGTGCAAAGTCTTATAGATCCAGTGGCGGTGGAAGAATCCTAGTGCTGTCGTGGGTCTCCTCATGGCTCCTCCAGCTCCAGGGCTCTGGCTCCATCGGTGTGTCTCCATGTGGTTTAGCAACAGTAATATCTTGCAGGGAGACTGTATGTGAGAGTGTGTGCATCCCACCTCCAGCGAGCTATTTTTCTCTGTAGTGCTTCCAAATAAGGTCATTAAGCTGTGATCTGATTGACGGGGTAAACTCCACCCCTTCTCAATAGTCTCAAGTTGACAGCAGATTATGTAACTACCACAAGAGCCAATGCAGCTGTTTCCCTGCCCTTCTGTTCTTCATGTTCATTTAGGCACAGAGATAACACCTTTGTTCTTCCAATTAGTTTATGGCAGATTACTTTGTTTTCCAAATCCCCCAAATAATTTTGTTTTCCCAATTAGCTTACAGCAGGTTTCTCTTATGGAGAGAGGTTTTTCGTGTCCTTTTGGACCCAACATTCATTCCATTGAGCGTTTTCATTGAATCAAAGTAGACCTTATAACCCCGTTACATTTTTGGAAACATGAATTTTCAATAATTCCTGTATTTTAGATAATCATTGGAACTAGTACAGCAGAGAGCTATAGGAGATGCTGTCTAAATGTTTTATTGATGCTTCTTATTTAGGAACATGCCTTGGCCCAAGCAGAACTCCTTAAACGCCAGGAAGAACTAGAAAGAAAAGCAGCAGAATTAGATCGTCGGGAACGAGAAATGCAAAACCTCAGTCAACATGGTAGTATGCAAAGAACCTTGAAATAAGATGAACTTTGAAACACTTTAAATGATGCCTGCACTAGATCTGGGTCGCTGGGTTTATGGATAAAACCCTGCCCTGTTTTCCTGTTCTAGCAGGGATCGGATACCACAGATTGTTTACTGGATAAGTTGTAGCCCTCTGCTCTTGGCTGATTTGTATAGCCTTCTGATGGATAGAACAATGGTATCCTCAGCACATAAAGGGGAATGTGCACCTGGTAATTCTAGTTTATTCTAAAGCCAAAAAGCTTTGGTTTCGTACTTGGGCCCTCTTTGGGTCTATTGTACCCTTCTGAGTGCATGGGAGTGCACCCACAGTTGACTCTGACCTCTGGGTTATTCAGATCAATGCCAAGTTACCTGCTCTCTGACCCCACAAACATACCAGATCAAATTCCCCAAGGCAGGTTTATTAAATGATGCCCAAGAAATAAAAATGTGCAGAATCGATGATTTGCTGTGAAAATATTCAGGCAGTGGCTCCGAAAGGTTAATTCAAGAGACTGTTATTTTCGGGGAAGGTAGTGCTTGCTGGATGAGAAGGGAAAAGAGGACTAGGCAGGACATTGTTGTGTGCCTGGGATAGTGGTGGAATGCCAAGGCAATAAGATAATGCACTGACCTGTCTCTTCCTTAGAATGTGGAAATCTCATGGTGTTACTTTTATCCCAAGTCGTTTTTTCACAACACCAGAGACAGCAGCTAACAGAAGGAGAAGCTAAAGGTTTAATTCAGACTAATGGTTTTCAGAGACCTATACCTAAAATGTATCCTGTCGCCGTAGCATTGACTAATATAAATGATTTCTACGAGTGTTTTAGTCCAGGTTGTAAGGAGGAATAGAAAATGAAGAGTTAGACTCTCAGTATGTTAGTGTAGTTGTGCACTCTCCTTTAATCCTCCAGACAGCTTGTGAAAGGTGGCTTACTTGTTCCCTCTGTTCTTCACCTGGTCTGCGCTTTCTGGAGGAGAACGAGACAAACTGTATGAACTTTGAGTAATACGGGAGGCGCAATAGTGGTAACGGGGAGAATCGGAAGTCATGGGTTTTTCCACCGTATACAGAATTTGTCTGCTCTAAGAAAGATGTGTGTAAAATGGAGTTTTAAAAAGGCGTAGGGAAACATCTAAATTCAGCGAGTGACCTTTAGATGCAGGTTTACTCTCTATTACCATGTTTTATCTTACGGCTTTAAATTTATTTTTCATTTCCCCAACCATGTCCCATGCCCCATTTAAAATCACATTTCTCCATATAGGTCGAGTTTTCTCCTCATAGTGCGGTCGCTCCATCCCACAGGTTTATGACTGCTGTAGTCCCTCAGCTTCCTGCTCATGGCAGGCGCGTGGTTTCGCAGTTTTGTGGTTTTGCTCACTTGTGTCTTGTGGATATTATTGCTTTTTCTAGATTTGGAGATTTCCAAGTTGGATTCTTTGGCTTGATTCTTGTGTTTCTTCATAGAATCTGGCAGTCAAAAACTTGAACGATTCAGAAGCTAGCCAGCCTTGTTCACATGAGTTACGGAAAGAACAGTTCCATTTCAGAATTTAAAATGCTGAGGGGTTTAAAACTAGGGCTCAAGACACGTGTTTTTCAGGGAAGAGTGATGGTTTCTGTCCTTGTGCTTCAAACCCGTCTGTACATAGATGATTCGTACTAAATATTACACGATACTGGGAAAGTATTTTGCCATCTAAGGTGTTCTAAAGTGATGTGCTGAAAATTTTGAACAAAAAGGAAAACAACTTTCAGAATTGTAGGGATAGAGGGATATACTATTGTATTTTATAATGTTTATTAAAGAATAGATAGAGCTCTTTGCTATGAAGCTAATAACAGGATTAGCACATATTTGCCCTAATGTACATAACTTTCTTTTAATCTACAGGCAGAAAAAATAATTGGCCACCTCTTCCTGGCAATTTTCCTGTTGGACCTTGTTTCTATCAGGATTTTTCTGTAGACATTCCTGTAGAATTCCAAAAGACAGTAAAAATTATGTACTACTTGTGGATGTGTGAGTATAAAATATGTTTATGTTCCTTTTGTTGCCAAGATCCACCCTATTTTGAACTCCTGTATTAATGTTAGGGTAGTAACTCAGTCTCCTTTTCCTGTTTATTTGGAAGGAATCATAATCTCCAAAGTAAAACATAATGCTCAGGCCTTTAAGACTGTGTGTGATAACAAGGATATGTATCCAAGGAAAATGTATCTATTAAGAACTCATTCTTTTGAGGAAAGAGTGACTTTTCTGTCTTAGTAATCATAGTTTATAATGATCTTTTTCTGTGGAAAATGTTACTGGGGCAATATTTACTTTGAAAATAATTATAGATACTATTTTTGTGCTAAGCAAGAGCATTTAGAATTTTGTTAAATGTAGGCATTGTGACTTTTTAAAAGAGCCTTAATTGTAATACTATGAACTGTCTTCTAAAAATAGCTTTTAGCACAATTTACTTTTCATTTTCAAATGATGAAAATACTTTTTACAATTGAAGTGTCTTGATTGCTAATAGGGAGTATTGTTGAATAGATTTTAAAGCATAATTAGAACTCATGGTATATAAAATTAGAAAACTCAAGCTGTTAAAAGTTTGTCTGTGTACGTAGTTATCTCAGTCCCTTGTAATAAATCATGTCATCCCATCTCAGTCCCACGTAATAACATCATGTCAGTCAGTGGGCAGGTGGCTGTCATGGTTTCTTACCTGCCCAACAGTCAGGTAAATGGATAGCTTGTAGTTACTTGTTTTCCTAAACAGATGAGATCAATTTCCTCAGAATATTTTATGAGCATTTCTTACATAGGTGAAGCTGCCCTGGAATGTGAGAAGTGATTCATCTCTTAAGGATAAAGCATTTAAAACTCTACTTTCAGTTCCTTTTTCAGATTTTATTTTTTATCTTTTACTGAGTGTCAATAATATTTTTCTCAATACTTAAAGTTACAGTTCTGTTTACATGCTATGTAATGCAGAAATATATTTAATGTAATTGAATACAATATGAGAGAGAGTCTTTTAGTGGGCAGAAACATCTTAGCTATAAATTCTTTCACTCAGTAGGGGGATTTTCTTGGGGGGTGTTGTGTGGGAGCATTGGAGATTGGAAGGAAATTGTATAGTGAGTTTATTAGTAAATAGAGTTTGAATGATGAACTAGGTTAATGGAAATGATAAGTGGTTCGCTACTTTTCCACTGCTGATTCTTTCAAAATTGGTTCCGTTTTTTCTTAGAGATAAATCTCTTTGTTGCACTCCTAATGTATGCTTTGTTGACAGATCTTGCAAAAAGGGGCTTAAAATCAAATCAGAAGTATAACTGAAACAGAAAATGATGTACCAGCTTGGAGTGTAGACTGGTTCAGAAGCCTTTTAGGAAGGTTTTACGTCTATTGTAAACCTTCAGAAAAGTTTCAGGTAGCCTATTGTTGTTTTGGGACTGGACTAATGCTGTCCCTCTCTAATAATTATAATGAAACCCAGTCATTATCAAGAAATTACTTTGTGTAAGGCATAGTGCTAATCCTTTTATATACACTGTCATTTACATCCTAACCACTGATGAAGAACAGGTACTTTATTAAGTGGATTCATAGCAAATGGAAAGTAAAATCCCCCCTCCCCAAACAAATAAAAGCCCCAAACTTGCTGCCTTCTAATCGATTCCAACTCATAGCGACCCTATAGGACAGGGTAGAACTGCCCTTATTTTCAAGACCGGAATTCTATGGCAGTAGAAATCCTTGTCTTTCTCCCGGGGAGTGGCTTGTTTCAAACTGTTGACCTCATGGTTAGCCCAACTAGTTACCACTACATCACCCGGGGTCCTGGTCCTTATGGAAAGTAAAGATTAGAGAATGTGAATAATTTGCTCAAGATTGGATAGAGTAAGTTTGGAGCTGGATCCTTTTACTCTTTGTTTCCCTGGTATAACACCTACAATGTATCAAAATGAAGAAGTAAACCCAAATATGATGAAGATATACTTGCAAAAGCCCTCTACCTGATATAAAAATAATTGATCCTATAAATGAACTGATACAATCAGAAATAACTGTGAAATGAAGCTTAAACTCTTGAGTATAGTTTTGGATATGAAAAAGAAAACAAGTCAGGTAAGTTAAAGAACATTTTGTGAGGGATGAAGATACAGTGTTATAAAGCTATTTATGTTAGATGTCTATATTATAATGCAGAATTTGTTGAGAATATTATAGTAATAGTTGCAATAGAATGACTGTTAGCAGATTTGAGAGCTCCAATAAGCAAATTGGAGAGTTGTTCAACTTGTAAATAATGTAAACAAAGTGCCCTCAAGACTTCTTTATTCAAGCAGCAATTCAACCCTCACGTGAGTAGATTGAAATTAGCAACGTATAATTATAATTATGCATTACACATTAGGTTGCTTCTCTGTTTTTTTAATCTCTTCATAAAATACAGATGACTCAATAATAGGCTTAGACATTTTATGGTATATTGTGGAGCAAATAACCTACTGATTATGGCTTATTAATACTATTAGAACATTGATTAACTTTAATAGATGACACAGAATTAAATCGATATTTTTATCTGCACTTGAAAGGATTTTTGTGAACTTTAAAACCCACACAAACCCATATATTTCTCCTGTCTTAAGTGACCTGGCAGATGGGCCTTTACAAATTATTTCTCTACAGATTGATATTTGAATTAGAATGTTCTAAAGCGTTAAAAAACAGTTTTCAGGTAGCTGAATGACTTTCAGTGTTAGAGAGTAATTTGTAATAATGTGCTATCTTAAGTTCTCTTTTGAAACCCCTTACAAAACCACCTTTATTTTTTAAGCAAATAATTTTTGAGTAAACTTATTAATAAATTATTTTTCTTGAGAATTAAGATTCCCAGTGGGACTAAAGTAATTAGAGTCTCTTGTGTGAGAGCATGCAATGGCGTTTGAAAGCTGCAAGGCCCTCATTTGTAACGCTGAAAAGCAGAGGTTTCCCTCGAGCTGGTGATTGCTCCGTGGTGTCAGACACTGTTGTCCTCACTCGTCCTCGTCCTCGTCCTCGGAGCTCTTTCTGCTGCTCTGGACTCTGCTAACAAATGGGCTTGTGATTGCAGGAGAGGAAATTGAGAGGCTTCCTAGACTTGGTGGTTTTATCCTGTTTTGCTGATAATCAATTTTATTTGATTCAGGCTTCTTTATAAATCAATGAAATTTAACAATTTGGTTTTAATGTATGTTGAGATTTTTCCATTCAGATTTGATAGGTTTTCTCTTTGCTCTTTGTAAGTCAACCAGTAGTAGTTGATAGATTCTTATTATATGACTAATTTACATTGAATATTAATTTAACGTTGATAAGACTTCATTTCATATAATAAATTCAGCCTGAAAATTCATTTAAAAATAGCAACAATTTTGAAAATGCTATAAACTATACTGAATACATGCCATTCTTGAGGATTGTCATAGAGCTACGTGTCACTCGGAGATTTTTATTTTTGTTCCGTCAGGGAGAGTAGTCGTTAACATTTATCTATGAAGACATTGTGAGATCGCCTTGTGTGGCCCCAAAGGCAGGGCTGGGACTAGCACAGCAGCTGAATTCTCAGCCACAGTTTTAAAAATGCCATAGAATAACTGTATAGCCACTGGAAATTGCTAGTGCTTTAGCATTTTTTAGTCTAAGTGTCTTAACTAATTATACTGATGGAAAAAATGTGTTATCATGATATTTCATAGGCACTTCTGCAGTTTCTCTTCTCGGTAGCCCTGTTGCGGAGGATTTTGCAGCCCCTTCTCTGAAAACCTAGTTCAGAGAGTCAGATCTTTTCTTGGCAGACAGTCCTCTTGCTGGGCCCTGGGTCTGGGGACCCATCATGTGCCGCCTCCTCAGGGAAGAAGCTCCCTGGGCCCACTCCTCCGGCTTGACTGAGCCCTTGTCCAGAACAAGACGGCCAGAGGCGCGCCTGCCAGAGTGCTGTCCGCAGGAGCTGGCTTTCCCGAGGGTGCTGCTCTCCAAGCACCCTTGAGAGACCTGGCAGTGCTTTGAAGCATTTTGAATGGGAACGTGGCATCTAGACTACATTTGTTATTAGTAAATACATTTTTAAATGTATAGTTTTTATCGGATGCACTCATGAATTGGATGTAAACTTTTCTGTCTTGTTTGTTTTCTTGATTTCCACAGTCCACGCTGTAACGCTCTTTCTGAATATCTTCGGCTGCTTGGCTTGGTTTTGTGTTGATGGTACGAGAGGGGTTGATTTTGGACTGAGTATCCTGTGGTTCTTGCTTTTCACGCCGTGTTCCTTTGTCTGTTGGTACAGACCACTTTACGGAGCTTTCAGGTAAGGTGTGTGTGCTAAATTTACGATATACTCTTTCAAAGCCTGCAGAGTAAATACTTTGTAGTACACCTTAGAGGGAAACGTGACGGGGTTTAGTTTTGAATTTTATATTGTTGTCTAACCTACTTCCAGAAAAGACTATCTATAACATGCCCGTGTAGTCATAACATCCCATTCTTTTCCTCTTGACTTGAAGAAAAAGATGAAACCTGAAAATGAATGAAGGAAAGATAAAAAATAATCTTAGACATTGATCCTTGTAAAATACTGTCTTCCACATAAAATGGACTTTAAGAAAAATTTTGTTTTTCATCTTCTCCCCTTCTAACTGCCCCCCCTTCCCCCCAAGCCTAAGTAGTGATTACAGCCTTAATTTTTAAAGAACCCAGACAGGTACATATGCACATGATATTTAAAATGAATCAGTTTCATCTTTTAAATTTTGTTCTCTGTAAATTAATCTCTTTTTTTGTTTGTATGTTTTCAAAAGATAGCAATATTTAAAAACTAAACTTCAAGATTAACTTTAATACTGTATTTGGTTTATTTTTAGTCAT
>NW_022111373.1:72794083-72795729 GCF_000313985.2 Echinops telfairi | reverse complement strand
GAACGTATTACTAGGACATAGTCATGTGTTGTGCAAATAGTACATTAGCGACAGTAAAGAGCCACATTCAGTTGTTTAATTTTTCCATTTCAACCTAACAACTCGGCTTCTTGTCTCTCTTTGTCAGTACACACACACACACACACATACACATACATACACACACGTTAGAATCCCAGATGGTCAACATGGTGGGGCGGGGGCGGTTTGGCCTGGGGACAGGAGGGTAGAGGAGATTTGGGAGTTTGGACAGAAAAGGTGGCAGAGAACCGAAAACTAAGTTGGTTAGGAATGAAATGAAGGTGAGAAAAATGGGTAGAAAGGGTGCCGGGAAGTGGGGAGAACCTTGAATATATTGGACTACGTGAGTTTGGTGTCAAGGACTCCCCTTACAGATAGATGTGAGGCAGAGTGAAATGAAGAGGCCTCCTTTCTCGGGTGATCTAGGAGGCAGAAGTACCGCTCCACTCTGCCTGGTTTTAAGGTTACTTGGTTTTTTGGCATCTGACCTCAGCCTTAATTACTCCATCATGCTACCAGTGGTACTTACAGTGATGCCGGTAGATGGGCTAGGGGACCTTTTGATGAGACTTAACTTTAAACATGATCTGACACTAGAGACTTTGGAAGTCGCCTTTTCACGTTCTTGGCACGGTGAAGTAAAAACACAATCTGACCTCGGCCTTAATTACTCCATCATGTGACCAGTGGTACTTGTGGTGGTGCTGGTAGATGGGCTCGGGCTCTCAGGTAAAGTGTGCACTAGATGGAGGCCCATGGTCTGAGCATTGTTTCATCAGGAGTGCCTCTGGTGGAGCACTCTCTGTAGAGGCTTCTTTCACTGGATTGCTCCCCAGAGATGATTCATTAAATGCTCTGAACTCTGATAGCACCTCGACTGCATCCTCCTTGGGATGATGCGGGGCTGCTGGTCTCAGAGAAGTATTCCTAAACTCCGCCGGCATTCGGAAGCCGGGTCCTGGTTTGCAGAGTGATACTTTTGCTTGGTTTGCTGTGACTGTGGTTTGTCTACGCTTCAGTTGGAACCCCCAGCTGCATAGCTGATGGTGGAGAGCATTGTCCTTATGGGACGCCCTTCTGGAGCACAGCTGGGCTGCTGCCTGCAGGCTGGTTCCTTTCTCGAGGCTTTGGAGGGCAGGTTGAGGCATTTTCAGTCTCTAGCCAAATCCTGAGCTGCATCCCGACCCCTTAGATTACATCTCACAAAGGTGTTAGTTGTCTGGGTTTCATTGTCAGAGCAGAACTGAGGGAAACGTGGGGTGGGAGTTGCATGATAGTCTTTGAACCCACTAATGTACTTGATCCCTGTGCGTCATCTTAGGCACTTCTCATGTTCTTCACCCAGCTTGCAAAGGGTTTCTGTTCTCCTGGGTCTCCTCTTTTAGGAAGTACCTAGTGAAGTATATTGAGCATTTATTGACGGCAGAGTCCTGCTTAGTAATATGAACATCTTAATCTGATCAATTAGGTCACATCGTTTATATTACACGTAGAGATTTACATAGGGTTTCCTTCTCTGAGATGGATTTTGACAAGAGTCTGTTGCCTTTGAGAAAGGGCAGAAGTTAGAGAATATGCTTTTAAAGACAGATAGCCTCCAGGCATATAGTAAGCAGCCAATTAAG
>NW_022111373.1:72787606-72792946 GCF_000313985.2 Echinops telfairi | reverse complement strand
CCAAGCCCTGGAGCCAGGGAAGCTGAGCGCTTTTGTATAGGAGGCTGGCTTGTGCTGGGGACTCTCGGCTTGCTGACCCACAGAAGTGAAGCGGAGTGCCTTCAGGCTGAGTCTTCACTGGAATGGGACGAATCTGGGCACTTAATTTAGGAGATGGCTTTGCAGCCCCACAGAGCTTGAGCTAAACGCCTTCCGGTTGAGGCTTTGAGTGGAGTGGTATGCCCCTTTGGGCATTTATTAGCAGACCTAAAAGAACTTTGTAACATGTCCTGATAACTCAACCCTGAACATTTCTCATTGGCATTAAAACTTCACAACTTTCTGAATAAATCCTTTAATCATTAATTTTTGTCTATGGGTTCTGTGTAGCCATTGCAATGGATATTAGAGCCTAGAGATCAAATAGAGAATGCCCATTAAACAACACACTATTACCTTCAGTTCAAATATTTGATAACAAGTAGTCTTCAAGCTTGTTGAACTTTCTAAATGTACATTTAAGTGATTATACTGATAATCACATACTAGGGCATGTAAAAGTTTGTGAGAAAATTCCATTAACTTTTCATTCCATTTTCCATGAAATTTTTGAAAACCTCCCGTGTGATAAATCATATCGATAATGACATAATGATTTTTATGCTTGATGAAGGTAGAATCTATTTAGGAATAGTAGTTTACAAGTCCTATGCTTGAGAAGCTGGTTTTGTTAGTGTTGTCTGTGTTTCTGTTATAGTAATTTATTTGCAATTTCATTATTGCTTTCACTTGCTTCTTTAAGGGAACTAGTAAGTTAAATAACATGATTATAAAGCTGCACCTTTTGTCAATATAGTTAAAATGTAAATTTCCTTAAGGTTAAATTAGCAACTCATTGAGTACTAACATTTTTATGGGAATACAAAGAAGACATAGGATGTTCCCTTAGAAATGTATAATACAAATTACTATTATTTTTGATACAAATTATGTTTGAATGGCAATTCTGAAGCTGCTGTTGCTGCGTGCCATGGGTTGGTTGCACCTCAGAGACACTGGACAACAGAAGGAGACTTGGCTCTTGTGCCGTCTTGGGCTGGAGCCCTCTGTTGGAGCCGCTGTCTCGTCCCTCTCATTGAGGGCCTTCCTCCGCTTTTTCACTGCCCTTGTAATTTGGTTGGTTTTGTTCATTGAGAGTAAGTCAAAAAGAATTTCTGTTGGGGTCACAGTTAATACAGCATAAATTTATTCCAAACAAACTGCTAATTAACATGTCTGCGATTAGTAGACAGCTGCAGAAAAGTTTTCTCAGTGAGACATTTTTCTTTGTGTTGTTAAAATGCCTTCTTAAAAAAAGATACACTTTTCGTGCCCTGGAAAGAAAAGGACGATTAAGGCTAGCATCCGATTTTAAACAAAAGCCACGTGAACATCTTCCCAAATCATTGAAGCTTCACTGCAAGTTTTCAGGAATGCAGTAGTTTTTATACGGATTAAGCATTTTAAAGGAAGACAGGGAAGACCTCAAAGATGAACAAAGCGTGTCAACCTTGATACCTGAGGAAACTGGCTGAAGTCCAGAAACTCACGGAAGAAGATTGTGTAATTACTGTGGAACTGTAGTTCCAGGATGATGCTGAAGGGGCTGGTGGGGTGGGGGATGGGCTCTCAAGATGATACGGCAGAGCACTCAGTTCAATGAGTAAGTGAAAGATTTTAAGAGCATTAGCAGCAGGAAGCAAAATCGTTGGAATTCTTGATAGAGATTTAACATATTAAGGAGAGGTTAGTGGTTAATTACTGTTAAGTACACAGAAAGGAAAAAAAGGACAATGAAAATTTTTTTTAAGAATTGTGCAGGACGGAGCAACTAATGCTAGTCTACTTCCTGGCTCAGCTGTGAGTGGTATTTACGTGATTCTGACAAGTGAGCCATAGCCTGCCACCCTGCAGTCGATTCGACTCATCCAGGCCCTGTTGGGTAGAGTAGAATTGCCCCAGGATGAGCCTTTGTGAAAGCAGGCTGCACATCTTTCTCCGGTGGAGGGGCTGGAGGTTTGAACCTGCGAACTTGGTTTAGGAGCTGAGTACTTGATCCTTCCTCTCTGCCACCGGGGTGGGGGTGGGGTGGGGTGTCCTTCAAGTGAAAATAATAAGCATATTTATATTCATCTAACCAAACTGATGACTGTAATAGAAAGATGAGGGGCTTAGGAGGTGTGCACACATGCATATAGGTGTGAAAATGTGAAAGGATGCAAAAGTAAACTATCCTTATTTTCTAGAATCCTCAATCAATCGGTAATGTTTAACTGAAAAAGTCAAGAACCTTGAAAACATTGTATAGGGTGGAGTAAGTCTCAAAAGGACAAATATTGCCTGATTTCACTCATGAAATAAGCACATATGTTGAATGCAAAGACTACTTGTGGTCATCAGGGATCAAGCAGGGAAGGAGAGGTTTTGCATAGGGGCGTTGGGGTGGTGAGATGGTGGCACGATTTGGATAAAGGCAGTGCGAATGGAGGTAGAACTAGCCAAGTGCAGTCAGTGGCCTTGAACCATGCATGTGGAAATTGTGGAGGTGGCGCATGCATGTCATGCATACTTTATTCCCAATGAAATAAAAAATAAGAGGGAGGAGAAGCGTTAAGAAAACCAAGAAGTAGACTCCCACCACCACCACCTCTTGTGTTTAATTTCAGGGTTGTAAGAACATTCTAGGATGTAAGCACCATTCCGGTGCTCTCGCTTTTCTGAAGGCAGGTGCAGCTGGGCATACTTTGCACCACAGGGCAGCTGAGCACTGCCAGCTCTTCTCTGGGTGAGGGACTGAAGGCCAGGAAGGGGTGGTTTCAGAGCTATCAAATCCTCTCCCTGAAAACGAAACAACTTCACTGCCTCTGAGTCATTGCTGACCCCCTGTGGGTTTCTAAGACTGAGATAGTTTACAGGAGTAGAAAGCCTCATCTTTGTCCTGAAGAACTGCTGGTGGTTTCGAACTGTTGACCCCTGGGAATTGCAGCCCAACACGTAACCACTACACCACCAAAGGTCCTCTTAAAATCCCTAGCACCATTGTAATACTTGATACTTAATACTTAACGGAGTTAGTTAAGAAAAACAAAAAGCAAAAACAAGAAAACCCGAGCATGAGCCCAGCTAGTGGTCTTGGTTTTACAATTTCATTGCAGGAAACCTTTTTGTCTCTGCTTCTGGAAGAACCCTTAAGAAGACTGAGGCTGAGGTCTTTTATCTTAGTCTTATGCTTTTGCATCTAATCTAATCTCGTGGTGGTTAAAATACACATATACAACATTTTATGCACAGTTTTGGTGGGTTTCTAGCCTACGTATGAAACCTCCATTCTGGAACAAGAATTGATGTCAGCACAAATAATTAGGGAGAAATAGGGGGCTGACTTTAGATGGTTGTGGACTGTCAAGTATCCAAGAGAAGAAAGGTAGCTATATTTCACAGGTTTATTTTTCTTCCAGTACCGTACATGAGATCAAGACTCTCATGTGTTACTTGGTTCTGGTATTAATGAAGATGTTATCAGCCATGTCACAAATGCTTGTTATCACCAGGCACATATTACGTGAGAGCAGAATCTTACTTCCGTGAACTTGAGTGTGTTAGTGGTACTTATTGTACTAGTATAATTGAGGTACTAATAAGTAACAATAATTGATTGCCTTCTGTGTGCCTGCATATCTCCTGCTAAACACTTCACCTATATTGTTTCATCCTTATTTATAAAAGTAGGTTCTTCTGTTATTTCTGTTTTGCAAATGGGAATTTCAAACACAGCAGGGATCAGTATTTTGCCTGAAGTTACACAGCTTCTAGGGGTGAGACTAGATTCAAACCCAGTCCTGTTTCTAAAGCTGCATAATCTTAACCATTTTGAAGAGTTGCCACAGGAAAGAAGATCAGTGTTTTAGTTACCATGGTGAGAAAATGATGGTTCTCTGGCTACAGGGGGGTGGAGAATCACTCCAAGGACGATTGCCACAAGGCAGAGATTAGATGTCTCCACCCTCACACTTCCTTACCTCTTTGGACAACTGCCCCTTTCACACCACTCTGCTTCTCTGCTAAGCCTACGTAGAACTCAGAGACAATACTTGTAAATATGGGAATTTATTTGGGAAGTTAATAGGATACAACAAGTCGGATCAGAAATTAAGGATCCTTTTTTTGCTGAAGCACTGCTTGTAGCCATGCCTGTAGTCAAATCTCTCTGGTCCCAGGTCTCTTGGCCAAGGGGCCCTTTGGCAGCTGGTCTGCTGATAAATGCCCAAAGGGCACCCCTGTATTGCAAGCCAGCCTCTTCCTTTGCAAGGGCACCTCAGCGTCACCTATTCTGTAGGTGTAGAAAGCTGCTGCTCTCCTGTTCTCTGTGGTATCTTGCCACTTCTCCACATCGGAATCGTGGACGCACTTTGCTCGTGACTCTTCTTTCAGCTGGTTGTGGGATAGTCTCTTCCTGCTTCTGCGAGCGCTCTTTTTATAACCTAGTCATTTGGTGGGAGCCACAAAGACCATGGATAGAAGAGCCACTCATGGTTGAATCTAAGTTTTCTGTTAGCTCTTTTGAAATAATAAAACATTTTCTCAGTTCTCCCAAGCTGTAGTTGTGATTAATATTTCTGGTGTTAGTTTAAAATGTGGACTGCATAAGCTCATAGAAATCTTTTCTCAGACTAACTATGATTATTTAGGCAATTAATTTTCTATTAAAAGTTTGCTTTACCGTGACAATATATAATTAGAGACCATTAAATCAAAAACCACTGAGTTCTTTGAGATTCCGTCTTCTGATAGGCTTTGATCTCAAGGCCAAGAAAGCCAGGAGTGGGAAGTGGTCTTTCTCTCTCCATCTAGCTCTCCTTCCAGCTGAGGGATAAATGATTTAGGTAGATTGATCATGAATCAATGCTCACACGTTCATCAACATTTTATTGTAAACTGAGTCAGGTAACAATTTAAAACCACCATGCTTAAATTATAGGAACCCTGGTGGTGGAGTGGTTATGCATGGGTTGCTAACCACAAGGCCCCCAGTTTGAAACTACCGGCTGCTCCTTGGGAAAAAGATGAGGCTTTTCACTCCTGTAAAGAACTAGAATCTCAGAAACCCACAGAGGCCATTAATTCTGCCCTGCTCTGCAGGGTTGCTATGAGTCGGAATTGACTTGATGGCAGTGACTTTGGTTTGAGGGTTAAATCTGTGTTTGTCGCATTTCATCTCTACTCCTTTTGTGTGCCTTATGGTGGCTGACTGCCAGACTGACTCCTCCTGCATGGGAGACGTCACCCCTTTGGCTCCTGGTGCCCAAAGCCCAATCCTCCAGG
>NW_022111373.1:72784339-72786699 GCF_000313985.2 Echinops telfairi | reverse complement strand
GGAGATTTGTGCTGCTTTAGAGATAAGTGCCGAACTAGTTAAGTAAGTGCTGGAATATCTGGAGGGCCTATCTGGAGGACTCTTAAAGTGTTTCAACATAACCATTCACAATTAGCATGGTAAATGTCCAGTGGAAGGAGTTGTACCTTCCCCATGCCAACAAACAGAAAAGCTGGTTAAACAAATAAGGCAAACAGGTCTGAGTGGAGCTTGTGGATGAAGGTGGACTAATCTGAGGTTGGGTTGTAGGGACGGCATGATTAAGGGTGCAAGGAAACTTTGGGGAATGGGAGGTATGTTCAGTATTGTTATTTGGGAAGGTGTATATACACACACACACACACACACACATAAAACTTTTCAACTGTTTGTGTATAGTTTATTGTGGTAAATGTTAATTAAAGCTATTTTAAAAGCTTTGAAAAAAGGATGGAGGGGGAGTAAAAACTTTTTTAACAAAAGATGGGTTGTGGTCTAGGTGGAAGTTGAAAGGACAAGATTAGAATAATGACAACATCCTCATCTAATATTTAAAGAATTCACATATCTTATTATCATGTTGTTATTTTAATTTTTAAGTGTCAGGTAGTTGTCATGTTTTTTAAGGGTTGATTATCAGTCTGTGAAGGTATTGAGAAAAATATTCTTTTTCTCCTCTTTCTCTTCCCACATATTTTTTTATTTAAAAAGGAGTGACAGTTCATTCAGATTCTTTGTGTTCTTCTTCGTCTATATTTGTCAGTTTGCTGTACATGTACTCCAGGCTGCAGGATTTCATAACTGGGGCAATTGGTAAGTTATTTGCTTTAATTACTCTGATTTTAAACTGCTAATTTCATGTCTTTACATAATGAATGGCTTTTAATAAAATAGAAAAAATGATGAAAGATGCAATTAAAATTTTTCTTAATACTTAACATTTGGATAAGCCAATCTACTTAAAGGTGATGCTCTCATTAAAAATAATACTGATACATGTCTTAGACTGGGCTCTCCAGAAAAGAAAAACCAGTGAAGCTGATATATAACCCCAAACCACTACCATCAAGTTGATTCTGACCCATGCAACCTTATAGGGAAGAGTAGAACTGTCCCCGGAGGCCTCTGAGGCTGTAAATACATCTTTCTCCTGTGAAGTGCCTGGTGGGTTCAAATTGCTAACTGACCTTACAGTTAGTAGTCCCACATCACTCACTGTGTCACTGGGACTCTGTGCTTATAGACAAGGGCTTCAAAAAGGTTGTTAAAAAAAGATTCCTTCTCTTTTAGTGCCATTTTTCATTAACCTTTTGAATGTGTATATATGTTTGTGTGGAGATATATTTACGTGGATAAAAGTGTGTGTGTGTTTATGTGTGTACACACAGATTAATCTCAAAGAAATGGCTCATGCACTTTTAGAGGTTGGCAAGTTCTGAGTCTGTTGGCAAGATGTCAGGCTGGAGGCTTCTCCTGCTTCACATAGCTTCGGGGGGCCGATGAACCCAAGAGTGACAGGTCAGGTGGCAGGTTGGCTGCAGGGGTGAATGCACCCAGGGTCAGTAGGTAGGGTGGCAGGCTGATAACTCACAGGCTGCAGAGGCGAATGACTCCCAAGATCCACAGGCAATACTATAGGCCACTGACTCAAATGCAAAGAACCGGAGCTCAGACGATGACCAGCTCTAGCAACAAGCAGACCTTTGCCAGAGAGTTCTTATGGGTATGGAAACTGGCCACATCCCCAAAGAAGCCAAACCAGTACAAACCAAACCCATTGCTATCAAGCAGATCCTGACTCACAGCAGCAGTATAAGACAGAGGAGATCTGTTCTTTAGGGATTCCGGGACCATAAATCTTTACATGAGTAGCCTCATTTTCTCCTGCAGAGTGGCTCATGGGTTTGAATCCAACCTTGAAGTTAGCAACCAAACATTTAACCATCATGCCATTTGCTGATCACAGCAGGCCTCCTCATTAAGATGATGACATTTATATTTGATTACATTATCCCCTTAACCATTGTAGTAAATTATACGTAACATAGGAGTGATGTTTGTGAGCATGGTGCATTGTTTAGTTTTGTTGCACATATGTGTTTTCTTGTACATGTCAGTGGCATACAAGAATATATGAGGGGTGTTTTAAAATTTCATGGAAAATGGCTCTTAAAAAACTGGCATTTGGCGTGCAGTAGGGAACCAGTGGAGAGGTCTGAGGTGCCTGCCCCAATCCCAACTACTATGTGGACACCTGCCCCTTCCCCCGGAAGAATTTATTTCAAAGGATGGCATTGAATCTGTATCTCTGGGAGAGGGACATATCTGACCGGAGTACATGGGAGCGGATGAAGGGAGAGGAGGAGAGAGTGGAGCACATC
>NW_022111373.1:72748102-72779798 GCF_000313985.2 Echinops telfairi | reverse complement strand
TGTTTTGAGAATGATGTACAAATGCGCTTTACACAATTGATGTGTGTATGGATTGCGATAACAGTTGTATGAGCCCCTAATAAAGATGTTTAAAAAAAAAAAAGGACTAACTTAAGGCAGTGTCACGAAGTAGAAGCAGCTGTAGCCAGAGGAAATGAGGCAGGTAGTGATAGATTTGATGATGTCAGGCTTAGAAGTGCGAGATGAGAGAAGAGTCCAAGATGATACTCGGGCCATTGAGGAAGAGAAAGCACAGGAAAAAGCAGGTTTGCTGATACGATGATTTCACCTTTGAAGGGGGGAAGAGTTTAGAATGCCAGTGGAGTGTTGAAGTATAAACAGTAGGCTCCTGGATCTAGGGAGCCTTCTTCTGGCGCAGTGATGAAAGCATTCAGCTATGACTGGTGGGCCAGTCTCGCTGACTTCTCCACGGGAGAACGGTGTGGCAGTTCACTCTGAACTTGAAGTGACGGGACAGCAGTGCACCCAGTGTTTTGGTTTGGGGATCCACATCCTGGAGCAACCCCAAGAACTTCGGTGGATTTTTAGATTTGGGAATTCATTCCTTGTTATAAGTGAATCCTAGAAAGTGTGTGGCGTGAGAAGAGGGCCGAGGGAAGTACACTGCCAACGTTGAATAATCTTCGGCGGCAAGAAGAGGGTGGGGAGAGCCTGGGCAGCAGGGCTCATTCAGCGAGCTCTGCCGCTGCAGTCGAGTGGCTAGTTAGGTGCGCCTCGGGAGTAGGTATTCACCCTGCTCTGGCCGGGCCTCCAGCAGGCGTGTGCAGCACCTGCCTGTTAATCTCCAGTCTGGTTGTCCAGGTACACAGGTCTTCAGTGCTGTACCGATAAATCTCTGAACTTTTCTGAGGTCTCAAATGGTTCATCGGTGAAAGGAGGGGAAGTGATTTTATGAAAGATAATTTGGGGGTGGTCTGAGCTAAAATATCACTACACTAAATATTATTTGAGCCAGCCCTCAGATTTGTAGAAGTTGAGACGATGATAGAAGTTAAGAGCTAATCAAAACGCCTATTTTTCTTTTTAATTTTATTTTTAACACTTGCTCAAAACGAGCTGTTGAAACCAAACCAAACAGCCTTCTGAAGGGCATGTAGGTCTCGTTGTAACCACTAGGGGTCAGCTGACGCCCTTTGTCTGCACACACAGTGCTGCCTTGGCTTTAGGCTCTTCATTTTCTCCATCCTCAGCCAAACATGGCCTATGGTACGTATTTCAATTGAATGAAAAAATAACGTTCCACTTTTATTGGCTTTCTGAAGTGTTGCACAATTGGAGTTAGCTGATTGTTGGTGTGTAGAGAACCAGTCTATGCACAGTGATAACTTTTCCCCTCCGAATGCCATTTTATCCAGGTTTCAAATAACAATGTAAGGATGTGTTTGTCCGGTACTTCTTAGTAGGTATGGGAATGATTAAGTCCCTATTTTCACAAATAGATTGAAAGTTTTTTCAGACTATTCCCATATAATCTCTGGTGGTACAGTGATTAAGCCTTTAACTGTTAACCGTAAAATTCTCCCTACTTCCTTAAAGATTTACAGCTTTGGAAATACTTGGGGGCAGTTCTACCAATTCTATAGGGGTTACTATGCGGGGCTTAACAGCAGTGGGTTGATTTTTGGTTTTTGATACTCTGAAATGTTATTTTTGTGAAAAAGGCCTACTTTCTGTCGGTAAACCTTTAGAAATAATTAAATAATGGTTTGGGGATAAGGAAAGGTATTACAAATGAGCCAGCTAAGCAACAAGGAATAAGTCACAGAGACTTTGTAGGAGACCCTATTTTTTCCTTCATTTAATTGGTTTAAAAGCTAGTCTTGCTAAGGTGCCTTTAAAATATTCTTGGTATTGGACAAACACCATTTTGGGATCAGGATTGCTACCTAGTTTTCAATAAAACTCGGATGGACCTTCCCAAGTCACTGAAGCCTGGCACCATGTTGATGGGAACCTGCCCCACATACAGCCCCCGTTTTCACACGGGTCATGCATTTTAAGGAAGGTGGGGAAGACATCAGAGATGAGCCAAGAAAGATCGTCAGCCTTGTTGAATGAAGAGACTGGCAAAAATGCAGGAACTGGCAGAAGACCATAGAATTGCCATGCTGCACTAGCTACTGAAGTTACGAACTACAGATGGCCCAGAATTTTCCATTAATTAAGCGATCCTCTCGGCCTCGGAAGCCTCTGGTTCGATGGGCACCCAAAGCTGTGTGTGACGGTGAGTCACCTCACAGAGCCCATCTTTCCACCAGTCTTTTAAGGAAGGTTGAGGCCAACGAAGGAGATTTTGTCAAACAAATCATGACCTGGGATGAGTCCTGGATTTTCTGCTGAGCTCTGACAATGGCTTCTGAAGGGATCTGCTGGGCCAGTTCAGTGCACGTCCGAGCTCAGCCCAGAAGGTCAGGGTGACTGGTTTTGCAGGACCGTTACCGGGGTTATGAAGTCTGAAGCAAATGGAAAACTGCCATCCATTGGTGTAAAAAAAAAAACAGCAACAAAACCCAGGGAAGTCGTGCTGAGAACTGTTTTTCCCGTCATGGCAGTGAGCCTGCTGATTGTTCGAGGGCAGCCAGAGCTGTATGAGAACTGTATTGAGGAGCACCCTACCTCCCTTAGGGTCCCACTGAGTCTGTATCTATTCCCAGACCTCCTGCCCATGTGTTCGAGCCATTCTGTGGGAACCTTGTAACCATTACTCATTGGGTGCAGAGGAGGAGCACATAGGGTTTTATTTTTGGTTAAGACATTGTTCTGTACATCATTTCCTATTTCTCCTTCACTGGGGACACTAGGGACAAACCTGTATTAACAGATGCTTAAACACAACATTGGACACAGCATTGGGTGTCAGCAGGTGACTGATGCTCTTGATCTTGGGACGCACACTCAAATCTGGTCTTTTTTTCCCCCTCTGAGGAATGTTGAGGTGAATGGATGAGCTGCTTAAAAGGAATACGTGGATTGCCACTTAACTTCTCCTCCTGTTTACCTTCTCTGCAGGTACATGGACTATATCGCACCACAGGTGCGAGTTTTGAGAAGGCCCAGCAGGAGTTTGCGACAGGTGTGATGTCCAACAAAACTGTCCAGACTGCAGCCGCCAATGCAGCGTCCACTGCGGCAACTAGTGCTGCTCAGAACGCATTCAAGGGTAACCAGATGTAGGGCGTTCCCAACAGCACACTGTTACCTTCTGACTGTACTTTGTCTCGTTACTGTATTCTATAAATATTTTTATGTTCAAAACACACAAGGGACACAGTGCATGTATAGTTCCTGTTCACTTGTGCATGGGCGAAAACCAGAAAAACTTCCTGTCTTATTTACCTAATCATTTTCTTAATATCTCAGTGCCCCTTGCAGGAAAAAAAATTATATGCTAAATAAATATTCTCCATATTTTTTGGGGGATGAATGTTCAGCGAATTATTTCAGTGGTGACACGCTGAAATTAATATGTACTTATGATTCAACATGCACCTAGTCTTAGCCGCCGTAGCTCTCTCAGTAATCTTTATTCATAAGGATTGCCCAGTGGAGCAGTAAAGTAAAAACTGCATTCCTTATTTCCCTGTGTATGCTGATAGAAATAGGGCAGTGGGAATTTTAAATTGGAGACTTGGGAAATTTTAAATTGGCTGGACTTTTAGGAATTTCAGCCACCAGTGAAAAGGCTGTGTGAATCTCATAGATTATGTACACTTTACCTGCTTTGTGTTTTCCTTTTCAAAAGTAGTTGATATTTTGCTATCAATCTCTGGTCTTGCATGGATACTGAGTTTCTTAATTGATGTAGTGTTTTGGGTTCTGCACTGCTCTGGTGGTTGGATTGGAGTTTTTGCTTGTTTGTAATTTGTGGAATCATAGAAATGACTTTGAGTAATAGTTTTTTTTTGAGTAAAAATGGGTCAGAGTGCAATATGAGAGTTTAATAGAACAGGCAGTGCATTATCCAAAGGAAAAGGAAGATAGTCAATGGAGTAGAACTTAGTGATAAGAATTCATTTTTTAAACAAAGTTTCAGTATTCATATAATAGAAAGATATTACCGTATGGAAACTTTGGTATATTTTTGTGGTTTTTTTAATTGAATTGGGAATGTGTTTGGCAGCTCTGTGTTTTAGTTTAGGTTTGGTTTTTTGTTTTCCGTTTTTGGTGTAATTTGTAAGAGGTACTAAGGTCTTACTTAGCTTCTTGTCCAAAATGAGCAAACAGTATTTAAGGCATTTTTCTTTTAGCCTGTCATCGCTCATGATATTAAAAAAAAAAAAGACCCTCACATCGCACATATACTTGAATTCCAGATGTGTCTCATCTTTCTGGTTTTGAGACAGATTGAAAACATGGAAAATTTGAAACATGGACAGATTAAAAATAATAGAAAAACACTTTGTACCAAGGGAAAAAACAATAGTTAAGTACATTGATTATGAGAGAAACATATTTAAAATTGTGACTATGTCCTGGTGGTGGAGTGGTTACGTATTGGGCTGCTACCTTTAAGGTCAGCAGTTTGTTATCCCTAGCCACTTTGTGGGGAGACACGGGGCTGTCTCCTCCCAGACCCAGTTGCTGTCTCTGGAGCCCCCGGGGCAGGTCTGCCCTACCCTGTCCAGGTGGCTAGGAGTTGGCATGGACTGATGGGCAGTGGGTTTACCAGTTCACTCTTATGGCCCTCTTGGGTTTAAACTTCTGGTCTTTCTTAATGCTATCAAATGACTCACAGTTCTGTGTAAAGGAATACTCCTGTATTTTGGAAGTCTTTAACAAATTTAAGATTGCAGAAGGATAGTAGTGATTTATTCAAATTGATTCTGAATAAGGGTATTGTACTGGGTTGTATTATTTGAAACAGCAAATCCTTCAAAAACAGGTGATTATGTCACTTTCCTTCACCTTCCCAAATAGAGTTGAAGTGAACTCCAGGCTGAGGCGGGGAGGATGAGGAAGTGGGTCTCTGTCTGTGAAGAAACATGCGTGGTACTTGCTACCATGGATCAGTCCAGATGGTGCTTACATTTGATTTTTCAGGGGCTTTATTGAAATAATATACTTTGAAGAAAGTGATCTTCTGAAGAAGATAGGGTTCAGAATATGAAATCTGAAGCTGTTTTCACGAACATTTCTGATGAGTGATCATCTTTACCCCTATTCTCAACCAAGTCACTTCACGCTTTCCATGTGATCTTATGATTGGGAAGTTGTTTCGTCAATATGCAGTCATTCAAACAGTCAGCATCCAATACAACATCACCCGTGTTCACCATTACTTTATACCCCTGGGTTTTTTCCCCTTTGAAGTATAAATAAAATATTTAGAGAAACTTTTGAAAAATATCAAAATACATTTCTTTTTCTTCAGAATAGAAATGTTTCTGTGACGCAGAAACCCTCCAAAGTAGCATTGCTACTTATCAATCCACAGTTACAAGCAAAGTGTCCTGTGTGCACAAGGAGATTGGTCTTCTAAACTACCGTTATCGGGGCTATTTTAATACAAGTTGGTGGGATAAGACGTTTTTGGTTTAATAAACTTCGTTGTGCATTGAAATCATGGTGACGCTGACAGTTTGATCAGATATAAAAGAGGCTCTCAACTCTTGTAACCCCTGGTCTCTGAACAGTAATTACAGTAATCAATCAGTAAGTCACATTTTCATTCAGCAAAAGATGGCATTTGTTAACGCTTCATATTTCGTACTAAGTGACCCAGGATCACAGTCAGGAGCAGGTATCACAGAGTGGGCCTCCACGTCACTTTCAGTTTGCAATATTAAATCTCGGCAATTCTATTTCACAGTCAAGTTTGAACACTGGAAAATCATTGCTTCATGATTTGTAACCTGGGACTTGGATTCTGTATTGGGGTTGTTTGTATATTTTGTTGGTGAGTGATCCTGTGCTGCTCTCCTGGTGACTGCCATGGTTCTGTATAAATGCCCGCCATCTGTTCCTCTAATGTTGCATGTTTTCAGTGGTTTGGAAGTTTTGTATATTTATTGTATTAACACAGAGTGTCATAAAATAAAATGCTGTTTACTGGAGGGTTTGTTTGTATAATTTTAAACACAATGTTAATACTTCAGAGGCAGAAATTCTGCAGAGGGTTTAATACACATAGGAATGCCACATTTGATTTGTAAAAATAACTGTGTGATAATTCTACCATGTGCTAAAACAAATAATGTGAAAGATAAACTAAAAGAAAACAAAAACTCCTAGCATCGTAAGATGGCATTGTTTTCTATTGCGTTAGATCCACGTGGGCAGTGGGACATGAGTGTCGTCGTGAAGCCCCGCTGTAAGGTCCAGACACACCAACTTCTCGTCTGGAAGGTGGTCAGATCGGCCCTGGAAAACCTCTTTTGTTTTTCCTGAGGGATTGGAATGAATGCCTCTGTACTGGCAATGTATGGATTCTATGGAACCTGTGTTCTTTCTGTTTCCTGACCGCAAACCTATGGCTCTTTTATGTACTGTCGAAAGTACTTATTTGTTGGCTTTTCCACTTGGTTATCTAGAGTATGTAAAAATATAACCTAAAGTAATGTTCATAGGGAATCTTATTTTGGGAAATACATGTTAAAATGGGTCCAGTCTTATAGATCATCTAGGTGAAGTGCGTTTAGATTTGCAAACTTAAGTTACTAGGAAAAGCTATTATCCATATTGAGATAATGTATAGTTTGCATTCTGATTTGTGTTAAGTTGGGATTTATGAATTGTTTCTGTAAATCATTTGTAAGAGCATAATGCTTTTTAGACATTGTGGGTGGTAATCATTTTTCTGAAAACATTGGCATGTAACATCCAATTGTTTCATCCTTATTGGTAAAATCTGTGTTTAGCATAGCAGTGGATGTACAGAGTTTGTTAAATTTTGGGCTTTCCCCTCCCCTCGGGTGCATATGGGTGCGCACGACAGTGGCTTTTGAGCATCATTTCACGTTCTTTCCTTCCCTTTTTTTTTTCTTGCAGAAAATGTTTAGAGAAATTTGTTGATTCCATGTGAGTAAACCCTGTTGAGGTGAAATAAATGTGGTTAATTTTAAAATAATTTAGGATTAAAAATTTAAAAAACGCTTAACTTTGACAGATTTTCAAGTTCTAATTTATTTAGAGTAGAACATGTGATTTAAAACATTAGAGTTGTTTTAAAAACATGTTTGTGAAACTTAAAAGTTGCATATGTACCTCACTGGCTAAGTGTTATGGTAAGTGATGTATTTCCACCAGAATTTGAAAATACATTGAACAAAATGCCATACATTTTGCATTGATGAGTGTTTTTTAAACTTTAGGTTGATCACAGTATATAGAGCTCCAGAAAGAAATCTTTAGAAATCCTCTAAATTTCTAAGTTTAGCATTCTCTAAATTCTCTTGTGGCTAAACATTGCCACCAATTTATCCTAGAGAAGTGGTTCTCAATCTTCCTAAGGCTGCGACCCTTTAATACAGTTCCTCATGTTGTGGTGTCCCCAACCATCAAATTGTTTTCGTTGCTACTTCATAACTGTCATTTTGCTACTGTTATGAATTGGGCGACCCCTGTGAAAGGGTCGCTGGACCCCCGAAGGGGTCACGACCCACCGGTTGAGAACCTCCGTCCTAGAGCGTCAGCTATCTCCATCTGAAGGACTCCAGGGAAAGGAGAAGCAAGCGTCTTTCTCACTTGTACTGTGCTCCTCAGATTTAACTTTGTGGTTTGAATGAGACAAAGCCTTCTGCCTGCAGACTTTTCCTTATCGGTGTCCATGTTCCTCAGCACGGACCCCAGAAGTCAGTGTGCGGCACTGCACTGACTCCTGCCAGTGTTCATATTGTAGTACACTTTCTGTTGATCTGCGATCTGGTTTCTTGGCCTGGTTGATGGTGTATCTACAACCTGCTTGCCACAAAAATTGGGTTTGTCTTTTCTGTAACAGAGAAAGACAATAGTTAATCCTTCTACCTAGTTACTTCTTATATACGTATGCAAGGTTACTCTGAACATCATCATCTCTGCATTAAAACAACTCTGATTTGAAGGGTCATATGTTGCACCTTTTATTTTTGTGCTTTTTTGTTGTTTTCAATACTTACTTGCATGTAATTCTGGAATTCCTCCAGGAGGCTTTGACAATTTTGTGGGCCATGATTTTGAGCTGCGATGACTATTGGGAGGTGGTAGCACCTCTTCAGGAGTATTCACGCTAAGGGTGGGTACAGGGGCTCCGGCAATATTCTAGGCCCCCACACAAACCCAGCCCACCGTGAAGGGCTCTGTGGGCATCCACTTCTCCCAAACAAAAGTGTTTTTGTAACTGTGAATGTAATATAAGAATAAGTAGGAAATTGGTAAATATGATTATAAAAATAAAATAACACAATTCTGTCACTTAAGGGTTTTTTATTATACTTTTGTTGTATGGTGATATTTTATAGAGCTAAGGGTTATAAGAAGTACCTATATACTCGAGTGTAAATTGACCTGAATATCAGCCGAGTCACCTAATTTTACCACAAAAACTGCATTAAAAGTGTGCTGAAAAACTCAGCTTATACATGAGTATATGCAGTATGTTGGATTTTGGGGGGGAGGGTGGGGACTTCCTCCCCTCACTTGGCATTTTGTTACAGTGGCCTGCTATGTTTATTTTTCTTTCTTTTTGCTATGTTTATTTTTCAATGAGCTTTTTTCTTTATAAAATTCATATATACTTCAGAACAAATTATAGTAAGTATTTAAAAGCAAAAGAAGAGAATGAGAAGTTTCAAATCTAAAACCACGACTAATCACACAGGTAAGTCAAAACTGGGTTTCTGTGAATTTTCATATAATTGGAAAGGGGAGATCTCGATGAATCTCCCTGTAACTGACAGGGGAGAGTGCCCTTGTGGTCTCTGATGGAGACGCTCTCAAGGGCCGTTTCCTTCGACCACTGAAAGCCACTTCGGCGTTCGTGTCATCTGGTCATTGCACATAGATCCAGACTATGCATTTGTCCACAACGATGCTGTTCCAAATTGCCAAACTGAGTACCATATTGTGTCAGGAGGGAGTCCCGAAGACAGGACTCCCGGAGCAGGAAGCAGGCATGCGGTCAGTGCTGGGCCGGGAAGGGCTGGACTAACGAGCCTGCCGGGAGAGCTTCCCATGTTCTGTGTGAAAGCCTCCAGCTTGCCTGGGTGGCTTCCTTTACTTTCAGCTGGGGAATGTGAACACGGGCTTGGTAATTTTTCCCATTTCTGATATAAATACATCTTAGCTTTTTTTCTCTGAACACATAATAAAACTATTTTAGGGGCTGCATGCTTTTAGATGGTCTATCATTTTTCTAATATCTGTTATGATTCCTTTAGTTCCTGCCTTAATTTTTTTCTTCAAATTTATCATGGAATATCATGATTGCTAGATATGGGGGCTTAGGGTTTTCCTTTTTCCATAGGACAAATGGCTGGGCCAAAGAGTATGCCTACGTTTTAACAGCCTTTGAGGCCCAGTGGCAGATTGCTCTCCAGAAAGACTACCAGCTTATGCCTCCAGCAGCAGATGCAAAAGCGCCTTTCTCCACCCCACCTAGATGCACCTTTACCACCAATAGGTACTGAGAAATAATCAAGGCGCGCTGTCTTCTGAGCATAGCCTTGTTTCCCATCGTTCTGGGGCTCACCCTGCACTACCTGTCAATTCTGTGATGTCTACTAAACAGGAGTAGCTTGGACCAGTACTGTGGAGCATCCACTGAGGACCGTCTCCTTTCTGGAGCTGTAACAATATTATACGGGATGGAAAAGAGATGGTGGCTTCCAGGTCAGCAACCCACTGAGCCTCTCTCTGAAGGTAAACTTAAGTTGGTTTTGCCAAAGGCTTATGTTACATTTACAAAATGTAATTTTTATACAACTCTGAATGCCATCAATCTGGGGCAGACAGAAAACTCTCTTAAGACTTGCCATTTTCTGAGTATGTAACTTTACTCAATCCTCACAACAAACCTATGATGTAATTTGTACTTTTCCCATTTTTATTACTCCAGGTCTCCCATTTGCAGAGCAGTGATGGTTGGGGGAAGTGAGGGGGACAGCTAGAACCAGGTCTCTGCTTCCTCCCACATGGGGGACTTCTCTACTGGGCCACCCCCTCTGGGACCCTGTGTTCCCTCCAGCCTTCTGCATTTCTAGTAAACCACATCCACCCCCCAGGGAAGGAGACACTAGGGAAAAGTAAAACCAAGAAGAAAGTTGAGCCAGTTCTTGGAAGGCTCAGCCCTGGGGCTAGCTTCATAAGCTGCTGCCGCCTCAGCAGTGAGTGTACTAGTGGTCCTTCACATCTGTTTGTGTTTAGAGAAACTGCAGTTGAAGAAAAATTCTTGTTCTTGTTAATTTGGTCGGGGGTGGGGGGTGGTGTTGTCTCTTCAGGTAATCATAATAGGTAAGTACTCTGTATGAGAGATTATTTCTACTGGGAAGAAAGGAAAAAAAAACCCTTCAAAGGATAGTATATATTTATCACAGTCATATACCTGACAAATGTTGAGAATCTGTTTCAGGATTGAGCTAAATCATGATTGATGGATTGAGATCTTGAATGTCAATTTTGAACAGTTTGAAAAATGACCAGGCCTTTTCCTGAGGGAGGAAGTTGGCATTTAGTGGTGCAACCATTTTGGAGATGTGTTTGGACGTGACTTGATGTGGCCCCTGCTGAGGGAGAGGCTGGTGTGCCCACCTCAGCCTGCGTACTGTAGGTCAAAGGAAGCATAACGTCAAACATGGGCTTGAGCCTTGCTTTGCCACTCACCTGCTTTTCGTCCTTGGGCAAATTATTTGACCTCATTTACTTCCGTGACAGTTAACTCATTTGTAAAGTGGATGCTAGGAGTGTCTACCTCACAAGTTATTGGCGAAAAAGCACAACTGTGCAAAGTGCGTCACACAGTGCTTTTACACAGAAAGTACACAGTAACTGAAAACACTTACTATGATCTATCCATGGACACTCTTGACACCACCGTCTCTTTCCAAACTTTTTTCTTCAGTGCACACAGGATCTCTCCATTGTCGGGTTCAGCTAACCCTCCTAACCCTCTGTGATGGCTTCATTGTCCACCCACTACCCAACTCCATGACTGGAAGTCATCCTGGACTCTTTCCTGCCCCCGCCCCCTTCTAACCAGTGACCGAGCCGTCCTGTCTCTCACTCTTATAAAACACCTCTCCAATTCTGCCAGGAGCTCTTCTTTTGTAGATCAAGGTAGCAGCTTCCGGAGACTAGGCTCATCTGTAGGTGTTGCATTAGTCAGCATAATTAAAGAGCTGCTAATAAGTATGCATTACTCGACTGCATATTTTCTTTCCCAAGAGGCTGGGTTTTACGGCTCCTCCCCTTCCATTTGTGCTTTTATCTATACTGCTAATTTTGCTTATCTTGTAAGAACTCTTCAGGGAGAGAAGAGAAAGCTGCATGGAAGAAGATAGGGTAGCATTGGGATGGCCCCAGCCAAATGACTAAGCTGTTGGGGGCTCTGAAGTAAAGCTAGTGAGTGGTTGGTTCTGCTTTGAAAAAAGAGCAGGCTCTAAGTTGGCTTTGAGGTCCTAAACTTTTAGCATTTGAGAATCAACTGGAATTATGGGAAACTACTGAAATCTTACCCACTTAAAGAAAATTGTTGCTATGACTGATGGGTCTTCACGATGGTTCTAGCCTCTGGGAAGCGGACTTGGAGGAGCTGAGGGTAAATTGAATTAGCATGTCTTCGAGGACATGCCACAGAAAGCTGATCTGCATTTCCCAGGTGAAAACCAAGGGTGTGGCATCCCCAGACCCTGCTGAAATGTAACCCCCCCATCCTTTTTCTTGAAGTCGGAATTGACATTTTGCTTGGATGGTTCCAGTGCGTGATTCGTTAGGAAAACGACTTCAATAGTGACTTGGATGGTGTTCCCAACGTTCTATTTCGATTAGAAAGGAGTCATGGCCGGTGTGTCGTGTTTAGAAACCACAACATCCAAGTAGTTTCAACTGTCACAGGCCCCCGATCGGGGAGAAATAGCTGTTTTTGTCGATTCTGTCAGATGATAGGTGATTTCTGGGGCTCAGGAGAGAGGAATAAGAGTTTTAAAGGCGCAGTTAGTGCCATTTTGAGTTTAGAAATTAGACATCTGCCTGCTGAGCGTGAGACTTGGCATGCATGATCAGCTTCTTTGGTCTTTCTTGGAAAAGCTTCAGTTGATTCCATCTCCGCTTGTCATTATTATGCATACTTCTTCACATTACCATGGTCCTCCCAATATTTTGAAGCACTTTTGCATTTTGTAGCTTTAAAATTAAGATATTTGTTGAATATTTGGGATTTCTTTGGGGGGGGTGTCCTTATAATTATGCTGGCTCATCTTCAAGGTGGCATTTTATACATTACTGATCTTGAACTTAGAATTAGCCTACGGGTCAGGATATAAGGGGTCAGTCAAAAAGCATTGCTACAAACCCTCAGAAACCTTTATTAAAAAGCATCAACGTGAAGGGATTACTGCTTGGTAAGATCTGCCATAGAGGACTGTGCACTCCTGAAGGCCGTGCTTCCATCTCTTGTGCCTCCCCCAAGAACCCCGCTGGCACTGTGGGGCAAGCCTCGGATAAGGCTGTCTGCTCCAGTCACGACGTGTCCAGTCTTGGAAACTCTAAGAAACCTTTCTTCTCTGCCCTGTAGACTTGCTAGGGGTTGGAATTGACTCGCAGCCCTGGGCTGGGTATTTTGGGTTCACTCTTTCTGGAAGAATTCTGCTTGATGACTTTCACCATATAAAATGGGGGCTTGGGTATCCTCAAGGGACTCCGGCCGTGCTCCTGCTCATTGTTCTTTGAGTTTGTGGAAAAAAAGAAGCCTGAAGGGGCAAGGTCGGGGCTGTGGGGTAGGGCTTCCCAGTAGTGTCTTATAGGATGGCCGAGCTGCCAGCCCAGAACGGGCAGGGGAACTGTCATGATGGATGAGGTTTCCTGGGCAGCTCCCTGGCCTTGTCCCCAACACGGAGGTGTTCCACTGTGTTACTACTTCACAGGCCAGTGTTACAACTTTACAGGTCAGTGTCGGGGTGCTCCTGCGCCCCACGAGAATCCAAAGGAAACAGCCCTCCTAGCATTCCGAGCTGCCATCTCTGCCTGGAATTTAATTGGCCCCACATCTCCCCGCCCAGAAGCCACTGTCTTGACTGGGATTTCTTGTTTGAAGGCACCCTGATGAGACTCCCCAAACCCCACTGTGGTCGAGTCCATTCCGGCTCAAAGCCACCGTGTGTAGGGTGTCGGAAGCTGTGACTCTTTGCATGAGCAGATAGCCTCTATTTTTATCTGAGGAGCAACTGGTGGGTTTGAACTGCCAATGTTTCAGTCAGCAGCCCAACACCTACCCCCACACAGTGCCCCCAGGGTGCCTCCCAATGAGGCTGAAGACCAATGTCTTACTAGGTGGACACGTCTGCCGTCATCCCCAGATCACAGACAGGCTTAAATGTGTTTTGTTTGGAATAAAACCCCACATGTATGAATTAGATCCCTAGTAGCTAAATGCTCTTTTTCACTTGCCTGCTTATGTTACTAGTGAAATCTAAAATACCAGCGCCTCTTCTTCCTCTCATCAGAATTTCACAATACATTTTGACAGGTGTTTTTTTGATCAAGTGATATCCATCTTATTGAAACTGATAGACTGGAGGCAGGAGTAATTTGCAAAATCTGGTTTAATCAGATCCGGGGAAGGGAAGGGGAGCAGGTTGTGAAAATACGTATGCACAGGAACCTAATCAATGCGACACGGACAGTGTATTAGTGTATCCTTTAACAGGGGAGCACACATTGAAGGCTCTCGTGGAGTCCGTCAGCTGTAGAGTTTCATATTTGGCTCAAGTGACTCTTGACTATCAAGTGGTGCTGAGTTCCTCTGAAGCCCCCAATGACCCCCCCAGTCTTGGGAGGAGTCTCACCAGAGTCTCAGAAGAAATCCCAGTTGTGCCTCTTAATTTCTTTTGGCCCTTGGCAGCCATGGCGACCCAGATACCAATGCAAGCCAGGGCTTTCCAGTGGCCATGAGTTATTGCACAGAGAGGTCTGGTCTAAGGCCAAGCCATACGGCTCCGCAGTGGGGAGATTAGCCCTTCAATAGTGGTCTAGCATCCGCACAGTCTATGAAAGCATGTTCCGAAAGAGCTCCGCAGTGATTACGCACCAGCTACTAGTTCTCACACTTAACCGATAAGGCAGCATGGCAGCTTCACATTTCACATGAAAGACCAGCATGAGCTGGGCCTGGCTTGGCTTTCACATACATATAGTGATTATCTTCAATCAGAGCCAGGACAAGAAAAAAAAAAAGGTTTCATACCAGTCTTTACTTCACATACGACTTGTGTAGCATTAGAATTGCTCTGGATAGTGATGAGGCCACGACGGCCGCAATGTCGAACTCGCTCCTTTGCCAAAACAGAACCATCCCCGTTCTGTCTGACTCCTGTCCAGTTTCCAAAACAACAACACATACTTTTGTTATTGCACATCGTTCACACAGACTTGTGTATGTATAATATACATCTCTATAATTTTAAATATGCTACACAGAGAGAGACTATGGCACTTTACAGAATACATGTCTAACAAGGGGCTCACACCACGGGTGCTTGAAAAGGACAGCCACCCTTACGCAAGTAACGTGACATTGTTGCATTAGCACACAGGTGGAAGGAGTCCACAGCAGCCAAGCCAGGGTCCTGCTTCCTTGGAGTTCATGGAGAAGGCCAGCCCATCATGAAACTTTAAGCACAAACGCAGACAAAAATAAATATTTTTCTAGTAGTAATAATAGTGGTCCAGCTATAGATTTTAAGGATGAGGTGATTAGGTGATGGGTAAAAATTAACAGGGAATTAGACATGGGTCAACCAACAGTAACGTGTAGCCATGTTGTTTTGTGGTGCAGCCCCTCGTGCTCAGTGGCTTTGCAGAAGAGCTCTCGGTTAGACGAGCAGGATCTGAAATAGCCCGTTCAGCCCACCCAGAGCATGGCTCGAGGTAAGAGGTTTAAAAGCTCCCACCTCCTCTTCTGTCTCGCCGAGAAATGTCGCCTCTGCTTATTACCATGTCAGTGATTCGGTCATTGGTGTGTGGTGGTGGTATGCTGCAGCCTCTGAGCGGTTTTGTTGTGGCCGAGAGAGGCCACAGTTCCCCTTGTGGAGGTTGTCAGATTGTTCTCTGGCCTAAGAGCTGTGGAAGTAAGATGACTGTGGGCTGACGGCCCATCGGGGGAGGAGCGCAAGATGGTAAGAGTGTCAGGAAATGGATTTGCTAGTAAAGAGAAAAAGGAGTGTGAATCTTGTGATAAATTTAAGGAAATGAGAAAACACTATCAAAATGATTTGCCCAGTACCGGGCCTTGCTTAGGCTGTTTTCAATGAAAACAGGTTTGCTAAGACAGGACTGTGGCGGCACTAGGTCTTGGTTGCTGCTGGGTTGAATTCCAACACGTGGCAACCAGGGTGGGTGGGCGGCAAACTGCTCCATGGGGTGTTCTAGGCTTGTGTGTCTCTGCACCATTGGGTGGCTTTGAACTGCTGACCTTTCCAGCTGAGAGGAGTGCTTGGCCACCTGCGCCACCCATGGGCAGGAGCCTCGTTTGAGGCTCCCATCATCTTCCGGGTGGTGGTCGTGACATAGCTAATGAATGCCGAGCTCGCTATCATGCAGATGACTAAGACCAGGCCTGCTTACCGCCTTTCAAAAACAGTCCTTTGCTGAACTTGGACCCAAGCCTAGTGAACTCATCCAGACCTGCTCCTTGCTTGGCTCAGTCTCCATGAGAAGACAGTTTCTTTGGGCCAAGCTCTGTAATGGGATTCGGGGATGCTGGCCACACAATACCCTGCACATAGAAGGTGCAACCTCTTTATTTAAATTTCCAGAACTATGCCTTGACGTGAGCAGCCTCCTCAACCCAGAGAGACCACCTCTCCTTATCTTTCCTGAATCTGGCTGGCCTACTCTACTCGCTGGCGTTGGTTTCTGTTCTCTTCTGCAGCTGAAGGATGGCCAGGACTGGCGACTTTGTTTAATCCATAGTAAATTTAAGGAGACAGCTAATACCATCTTCTTCCCTGAATTGCTGGAAACTAGATGAAAAGTTCCTGGATCTTCAACGCCAGTGGCGTTGAGCTTTTTGTAAACAGGTGTAGACAGGTGCCAGGAGCTTGGTCTAGCTCCCATTCTGCATTAGCTTTCTACTCCTTGTTCTCCAGGGAACCAGGAGCCTTGGCTGCAATGCCCCAATGTCACGGTAGTTGTCAGCTTTCAGAATCCTCACGAGTAGCTAGAAAACACCCGTGGCTAGTGCCATTCTACTGGGATCGTGAATACAGCCAACACAGCCTCGTCACCATGCAGTGGGGCTGGTCGAGACCCCGTGTGTGGAGGTCCTGGCAAGGCCTCCCAGCCACCATCTGAAGGAGCCACAGCTGGCCCGGAGATCCCTAGCCCTGCCTTGAGGCTGCCATTGGCCATTAGCACAGTAAGTGTGGAGAACACATGACCGTGGCAGTGGAAGGGGAGGGTAGGCCCTTAGCCTGGCTGCTAGAAGAGGAAGGAATTTGTCTTCACTAGTATGTTTTTTTTTCTTTTACTTTCATATGATTATTCAGGTGATTATTGTTTTGTTACTCAGATTTCATAAATCGTGGCCAGACAGCTAGTTGATCCCCCTGGAATCAGGTACGATCCCGCTGCCCTAGTCAGCTAAGCAAGCCAGAGTGATGTGCTCTGCCCTGTCCCCAGCCCCAGGAAGTCTGGCGGCAGCATTTTAGTCTCCAACCTAGAGAAGCTGTAAGGACAAGGAGGAACACTAACGCACCACCCCAAACCCTGATCCCAGGCAGAGATGCTCCCAGACCGCCTCTTTCCAGAGAGACTGCTGCCTAAAGGACCGGGTCCGGCAGGACTTGTCAACCACATGTCAGGTTCAGTACTGTTTGCAGGTTTGCTCCCGGTGGCCCCTTGTACAGTGATGTAGCCTAGATGGGTGCTGCCTCGCCTTGGTCTGGGGAGGGCCCGGGGCTGGGCTTAGGAGACAGAGGCTACTTGTGACTGTTGCCCAGGGGAGAGAATGGCACGGCTGTTTCTCCCAAACTAAAGGAGGCAGATCAAGTTTTTCCCCTCTTCAATTTCTTCCTGCACTTTGTCACTGGAGGTTGCGATTTCTGCCTGTGCGGAGAAGACAGCGCAGATGAAGGTGAGCACCGTGCCGCCGATGGCCGTGTAAAAGGCCCAGCCCAAGGAGCAGTCTCCGGGTTTGTAGGCCGACGCATAGTGTCCGCAGTAGCTGACAGCCTTCTGGCAGCCCCAGCCTGCCGGGTAGAGGACCAAGCCCAGGATGAGGAACAGACCTGCAGGGGAGAGAAGGCGGGCAAGTGAGGTACAGTCAGCAGGCAGAGAGAGACCTGCTGCGCCTGACTGCTGCTGGGGGCAGGGCCACGAGGTCTGCAAACAGTGTGAGGCTCTGTGTGACTTCCCTCATCGGAGCTGAGCAAGAGAGAGCAGTTTATTGAAGTATTTTCTGCCACTTCTGTACCTCGTGGGACATAACACACACCCATCATCAGGTCAATTCCAGCAGAGCAGCTAGCCCCAGCTTGCTCCTGCACAGCGGCTGGTGCACTTGAACCACCGACCTTGTCGTCAACGGTCCAATGCTCAACCCACAGTACACCAGGGCTCCTTGTTGGGACATGAAGCCATAACTGTTTTTCTTCAAGAAAGCCGATGTAACTCGTTGACACCTGGATCAGCCAGATGGCTAAGTCAAAGATTCCAAGCCCGGCGCTGTCTACAAGGAGAAACTGCTCTTGCAGAGCATATAGCTGCCCCATCCTTTAAGGGCAGCTCACCACCAGAGCGGTTTGGGGGTCTGGCTGCTCTTCCTACCTACATGAATCCCACTGCCCTACTCAGATGGGAGCTTTCTAGGCAGAGCACGAATCCATCCGTATGTCTATGCCCACAGCCCTCCGTGTCTCAGCAGGGCCAGCAGTGATGTGGAGCTGAGGCGACTCCAAGAATGGGAAGCGTAGGCTGGAGGGGAGCAGCAGAATGAGGCGTCACGGAGAGACGGTGTTGGAAATTACTAGGAGCATGGAACCAGTTCCCCCAAGGAGAAAGAATGCAGCCCGTTGAGAATGTTTCTGGAATATGGAAGGTCTTGGGGTTTTTTTTGGTCAGAGGATCGGAATCATGCAGCAGAAAGGCCCTGCAGTCCAGCAGGATGCCTTCAGCACCGTGTTTACTGAGGCAAAGGCTGGGGGAGGTCATTGAGTACGTGACAGCAGGCCTGAATCCAGACTCTGCCATTTTGGAGCTGGGGGATCTTGGGAAACTTTCCTAATCTAAGTCTGGTCCCGCACCAACTGTTAAATGGGGCTAATCCTAACCTCCTGATCTACTTGTATGGAAGTCTGTAAAAACCTTATTGCCTACAGCAAGACTCCTCCCTTAATAAACAAACGAAGTTTCAAGTGTAACACTTAAGACTATATGAGCCAGCTTCTTTTTGAACCTCCGTTTTGGAAAGGGTAGTGATCTGGGCAGAGGGAAAGACACCTGGCTACAATTTAGGACCCTTGAAAGGACAGCGGTCACCATCTGAAGAGGCCTTGCTCAGCTGGGGAGACACAAAGTGGTTAGTCCTGATTGAAGCCCTGCCCAGGTTTGGATCTTTGAGACTGTCTCCTCTGAGGCCCTGAGTCGCCACACTGGCCTTCGGTAACACGTCACGTGTTGTCCCTCCCTACGTGAAAAACAGCTGGAAAGGCAAAAGTGCTCACATTTGCGATGTGCCTCCAATTACCTATTAAATGTATGCTTTAGAAACAAGAAATGCCATTACCTTGGCTGTTTCTGATGCTTTTTGGAGACCCCTTTCCAAGGAGCCCTGTATTGTGGGTAAGCACTGGGCTGCCGCCCACAAGGTCGGCAGTTCTCTGTTGTCCGTATGAGTGACTCTCAGCGAGTGAGTTGGGTGGAGTGAGCATGCTGGGCCCAGCCACAATGGTTGCCTCCAGGGCCGCTCCTCAACTCTCAGGTGTTTCCCTCTCCGTCAGCTCACATGCCATTCCCAAGGCACTTCAAGCCAGTTAACAATGGCTGCCTGCCCCGTGTCAGGTAGGGTGCCTGCTTATGAGTTTGTGCTGGCCGTCTGGGGAGCAGCAGCAGACTGAGGCCACAGAGGTGTCCCGAGGGAGGGTCATGACAGGAGTGCTACGGTGTGCCTGCAGGGCCCAGTGGATGTGATGTCTGCTGAAACCACACGCTCCCACCCGGCAGCCAGCCTAGACAAACACAAGCGTGCCTTTGCCCAGATTCCCATGGGTCCGAGAGGGAGTTGCCACTGCCCACCCAGCCCAGCGGATTGGCCCGAGTGGACTCTGCCTCCCAGCACTCATCAGCATTGTCAGGTTGCCATGAACATGCCAGCCATTCATCAGAGCCCAGTCTGGCCCCGACATTCCTGCGGCCACTAGCCAACACCCTAATACGCATGTCCTTTCATCACAAACATCATCCAGGCTGACTCTTTTGCTTCCTAGGAAGTGGAGGGGAAAGGCCACACAGCTTTCCCAGTTCTCAGGTAAATCCCAGACTGCTCCCCTGGCCGTGGAGGCCCTCGCTGATGTTACCTCTCAGACGCTCATCACTCAGACCCTTTCGACCGGAGCCACCCAGCTCGTCCTTGAACAAGCAGGCCGGCTGAGGTCCCTGGGGCTGCTGTTCCTTCCACGGGAGGCCTGGGTCTGGGTTGGTCTAACCACGGGGTCACCAGTAGGAACCCCCCAACCATCCCGAAGAGGGCAAGCTGAGGCCTTCCGCTCCTGTCCAGAGTTACAGCCTCGGGACCCACGGGCCACTCTCCGTCCTATGAGGTCGTAGGCGGCAGCATCGACTGGATGGCACTGAGTTTGCTGTTTGGATCCCTCCCCCGACACGCGCCTCTTCCCAGTAGCTTTCAGTTTACGTGCCATGTGGCCCACCCACCTCGCCCTGCTTCCTGCCTGCCTCCTCACCACACTGGTGTATGAGGGGGCTTCTAAAAGCTCATGAGACAAATGGACTTAAGAGTGGGATTTTTTCCCACAAACCTTTTTGACGCCCATAGAAAGGCCATTTTGTCAGTCACTTGAAATTGTCAGTGCTAAACAATACCTACAAAGGTGGCCAGTGTCACAGGGCTTCAGCTAAAATTTTATGTGATTATTTTCATGATCGTATACTCCTACCCCTAGATCGTATGCTCAGTCAGCGGGGGGGATTTTTGCATGTTTGGTTTACGACTGTAGGGTCTGCCCACAGTCAGACAGACTTTCATTGGATGTGAATAGAATGTGTTTCGTAACAACTATTCTTGAACCATACCCCTGTGATAAAATAGCTAAATAACTACTCAGCAAACACCCGAAGGAAACAAGGTAAAGCGCAGTGACTCTTTTAGTCATCCTGCTTCCTTCCGTCTCAGTCACACAATCACTACTCTCTTTGCCTACTTGCTGGCCAAGGGATGACCACGAAGGCTTGCCTTTTGGACTTCACCCACCCTTTGTACAGAAGGTGGCCATTTTTCGTAGTGAGAAAAGTGTGAGAACTATAAGCTGGCTCCCGCTCTACAGAATATATGACTAAGCAAATATATGACTACAGAATATATGACTAAGCAACTCAGGCACCACCCTTCTACTTCCTCTTCAGACAAGTTTGCAGACAAAATACTGAAGACTAACCACAGTTTGCAAAGGAAATTCTCTAAGCACAGGAGTAAAAGGAGAGCCATGCGTTACTGCTATCAGCAGCCTCCAAGAAGCTACTAGTGAGAGACAACTCTCAGCCTCTGCTAAGTCACACACAAGCCTCATTCTAAAGCTATGAACTACTTCACTATCTGGAGAGGGAGTTCAGAAGCAGCCAACTGGCAGTGGGCTTAAAATACATTCTAACAAAGTATGAAGAATGATAATGGCAGAACATTTAAGTGTGCTTATGTGGAACCCACATGTGGTAGTCACATAATCTGTTGTCAATTTGAGACTTAAGAGTGAAGGGGTGGAGTTGAGCCTCTCAATCAGGTGGCAGTTTGGTGACCTCATTTGGAGGCACTAAGGAGTTAAATAGCTCGCTGGAGGCAGGACACATGTACGCTGCCTGTAAGACATTCCTGTTGAAAAAAGACACATGGAGCTACACTAGAGCCGTAGAGCCCTGCCAGCGCTGAGATGGTTTTTCTGCCACTGGATCCACAAGACTTTCCACTCACTGGCCTGTGTTCTTCCTGCATTGGCATCATTGCAAGTGTTGAGTGAGTCTGAAGAGGAACTTAAAGGCTTGTTTTGGGCCTTTTGGGTTATTTTTGGCTTTTGGGCTTTGTTTTGGCTTGGGTTGGGTTTTTTTTTCCTTTTTCGTTTGTTTTTTTTTCCAAGCTCTTTCCTATACACATTTGAGCGTCGGCCTAGATTTGTTTCTCTAGTCCACCTGGAATAACACATTGCACAAAGGGCAAGAGGCACTTTTTCAAACAGAACATGGGACTGGTTTCAAATAGGAAAAGATATACCGGACGTTTATATCCTCTCACCTTACTTATTACATCTGGGTGCCTACTGGATCCTAGAAGCTAGAAGATGTGCAGAGCAGCAGGGTCCGAGGATTGGAAGAAGACTCAACATGCTGTGATGGGCAGATGAGACAACTTTCTTCCTGAAAGTGAACCTGGCCGGGGTGACTCGAAGCTTAGTGCTGAAGGCAAAGACTATCGCCTTCAGTGCTGATCATCAACACTGAAATGTGAAGAAAGCAAAACTCATCACTTTTGGACGGAAACATCTTGCTAAATGGAGTAAAAATAGACGTCAGACTCCATTTACTTGAATCAGTCAACACTAATGGAAGCTGCAGTCAGAAACCAAATGATGTACTGCGCTGGACAGATGTGCTACAAAAGGTCTCTGACGTTTTACAACGAGATGTCACGTTAAGGATGAAGGTACATCTGACCCAAGCTATCCATGATCTTCTCAGTGACCTCATGCTTGTGAGAGCCGGACAAGAAAGCAATGTGGAACATTGATTTGTTCAAACGGTGGTGTTGGCAAATACTACAGAACACATTGTGTACTGCCAGAAGATAGCCTGCGACCTGGAGATGTGAAACTTCATCTTGCTTACTTTGTGTGAGTCACCCAGAAAGAGCAGTCCCCGTAAAGGACAGCGTAGTTGGTACAGTAGAGGGTCAGTGAATGAGGGAGGCCCACCAGGAACTAGACACTGCAACCCTAACAATGGACTCAAAGCTGCTAATAATCAGAGATGGTGCAGGGCCAGGCACAGGTCACCATGAATTGGAGCTGATTTCTCAACGGCAGTGAACACTTGGACTCCAATTAATTCAAGTAGAGGAGTCCTGGTGGCCACAGTGGTTATGCATTGGGCTGCTAACCACAAGGTCTGTAGTTCAAAACCACCAGAAACTCTGCAGGAGAAAGATGAGGCTCTCTATTTCCATAGTTACAGTTTCGGGAACAAACCCACAAGGGTAGTTCTACCTTGTCCTCCAGGGTCACAGTGAATCAGAATTGACTTGATGGCATTGAGTTTGGTTTGAGTTTTTTTATCCACTAAGTAGAATGATCATTACTATCACATGCAAGTAAAAATGTTGCTGAAGGTTATCCAACAATGGTCACAGCAGTCCATTGACAGGGAGCTGGCAGAGGTTCAAGCCAGATTCAGAAGAGGATATGGAACAAGGAATATCATTGGTGATGTCAGATGGATCTTGGCTGGAAGCAGAGAATACCAGAATGTTTACTGTGTTTTACTATGCTAACTTATTCGACCGTGTGGTTATAACAACCTGTGGGGAGCGTTGGAAAGAATGGGAGTCCCAGAAGACTATATTGTGCTCATGCAGAACTTGTGCATGGCTCAAGATGCAGCTGTATGAACAGATCAAGGGAATACTGCATGGTTTCAAATCAGGATCGGGGTGCATCATACTTGTTCAGTCTGTCTGCTGAGCGTATCGTCAGAAAAGCTGGGTTGTATGAAGAAGAGTGTGGCATCGGGACTGGGGGAAGGTCTATTAACAAGGTGATAAGCAGATGACACAGCCTTGCTTGCAGATAATGAGATCTTGAAGTACTTGCTGATGAAGATCAGGGATCACAGCCTTCAGGATGGCTTAGAACTCACTATAAGAAGACCGGGATCCTCATAACTGGACCAGTAGGTAGCATCATGGTAGAAGGAGAAAGGACTGAAATTGTCAAGGATTTCCTCTTGGTTGGGTCACAGTCAGTGGTCATGGAAGCAGCATGACACGGTGCACCAAGTAAATCTGCACAAGATTTGTTGAAGAGCAAGGGTGTTACTCTGAGGAGTAAGGTGCAGATGACCCAAACCGTGGTATTTTCAGTCACCTCATAGGCATGTGAAAGTTGGACACTGAATTGATGCATCGGATTGGTGGTCTGGGCAAAGAATATTGAAGGCACCAGGGACTGCCAACCGAACAAGTCTGCCTCAGAAGAAGGCGAGCCAGAGTGCTCCTCAGAGGCAAAGACGGCAAGACTTGGTTTCATGCACTTTGCAGGGGTGGTCAGGCGAAACCAGTCCCCGGGCGGGAACATCGTGCCGGGTAAACTAGAGGGACAGTGAAAAAGAGGAAGGGCCTGGACAAGATGGGCCCCCAACTAAGAACTGTGAGACGGTGCAGGACTGGGTCGCGCTCTGTTCTGTTACACAGAGGGTCACTGAATCGGGACTGACCTCACAACCACAACACACACACACTCTGGGGGCTTGCCCTTGGTTAGAGGAGGGGAGGCTTGTATGGCTTGCAGGGTTGATGAATGGTCGCCTTCCTGGAACACTCATGCTGACTCAGGGACTCATCCATCTGGAAGGGCAAGGGGGCTTCAGAAGGGTTGCAGACTGGAATTAAAAGAGAATGGAATAGTCCTACAAACGTTTTGTAGCACCAACCCCCAGTTCAAGTGCACGTCTGTAAGAATGTCACTTCTTCCTGCAGGGTGCTAACCTCGCTGCTCCCTCTACCCTGCAGCCACCCCTCTACTTGATCACACTGTGCTATTTGTGTACTAAATCAAGTATTTTCGGAGGCACCACTCAGTGTCAAGACGCTGGCCCAGGCCCTGCAGATAAAGGATCGCAGAGGACTCTGAGTGCCTTGAAGGCAGAGTGGCTTTTCCTCTCGGTCTTGCCCCCCCCCACACACACACATCCTGACCTTATCATTCGCTCCCATGCTTCCTGAATCAACCGTTCTGAGCCAGCACAGTTTGCGCATGACACTCAACAATAAACCTGATGGGGAGGTACCACAGTTCACCCTGTGTAACCAGGTCAAGAATCCAACTTCTTTCTGGCTCATAAACAGCCATGGGCTCCTCAGAACACAGCAGAATCTCACCTGACACCTCAAACATCCTTGCCCCTTTTCACATTCCTCCGAAAATACTGAGGGTGGGCGGGGCTGGGTAGGTCTGGATTAGGACATCTGAGCCATGGTCCTAACCAACCCTATAAGGCTCAGTCTCTACAGACCCAGCCCAGTTCACTAGGGCAGGATGCCAGTACACTGCCCTGCCACTCCCCACCCCCACCCCCAAATGAAAGGAGGTAGGCCAACAGAGTGACTTGTGATCCCTCCCCACTCCCCAGCAAAGGGGGGATGGTGGCAAGATCTTTATCCTCACAGGAAAGGCCCAGTTCAAAAAGCACCGACAGTGCTGGGTTACGGAAAAAAAGTGCGATTATCTGCTGGTGTGCTGCTGCCTGAGGCGGGCCACGGCCTCTGCCCGTTATCTTTCCAGTCTCTGTACCCTTGAGAGGCCAGCGCTCATGCCTGGTATCCTCTGGCCACATTCACATGATCGGTCACACTTGGTCCCCTGGCTTTGCACACTCCGTCTAGGCGGCTGTCTCCTGCATGTTTATCTCCAGATTCACACGGCCAGTTTGCCCTGGGACCTGCGCCTGGTGGGCTGACATCATGGTTGGAAGCTCCGTGTGAGTCTCAGCTCCGAGCCCACAGCACACTCATCACCTCTGAGTGAGCTGTGTCGTTTACTTATTTCTGGTCTGTCTCCACCAGCTTGGTTTTGAGCTGCCCAGGTAGGGAGCTTTGTGTGGTGGCTCATTCTGGGTCTCCCAATCACCCGTGGCAGTGGCTACCCTGGACCAGGCGATCATTGGGCAGAGCTTTGGGACTAAACGGATGGATGATGGATGAGTGAAGAGTGCCGCGGGGTGACTGCTTTACATGCCATCTTAAGATGAAGCCACCAGGGACCATGCCTGCCATGCTTCTGAAGCTGCCGGAGGAGAAGCTTCAGTGGATAGCGGGACTCCCAAGGGTGGGCCCTTTGAACTCTGGCTGCCACTCCAGAAACGCATGGGGTTTAAGTTGCCAGCCAGCACTGAAAGCCTCATTCCTGACGACAGAAAATGATTTGTTGGGGGTGGGAGATCACGGGGGTAAGCAAGCTGATTAACCATAATGCCATTTTAATAACCTAGAGCCCAGCCTTAAAATGTAGCCTTAAAACTGAGATGTTTTCCAGCTCTGCTGGGCTGTATGGAGGACCACGGCGGAAGGGCCAGGGTGGCTGCTGGGTGGGGAAAGGGGCAGGAATGGGTAACAGGGTTCTAAGGGGGGGCATGAAGAAGGAGGGGCCCTGGACAGGTGGCCCACCAGAGAGGGCAGCAGAGCTGATGGCCGCGAAGGTAGAACTGCTCTTGTTCGGTTAGGTTAGGTTCAACTCAAAGTGACCTGCGCGAGAGCAACCCTCCCTGCCTCAGTGGTTGTTAGCTTTACAGAAGTGGGTCTCCAGATGTTTTCCGTACAGAGCTGCCGGGGAATTTGAAACCACCAACCTTTCCGCTAGCCCCATAAACACTATTTGCACTAGTAGGACTCCCCAGAATTGTGTGTGTGTCTACCGCAGACGATACCATGATCAGTTATTTATCTCTGAAGTCCGAGACCATCCATCTCAACCATGAGGTAACAATGTGCTGGCACAGAGTGCTATATATAACTTCTAAGCTCATCAGTTAATATTGATCCGTATGCCTGCCTGCCTCCATTTATTTAAAGTCATTTCCCACGTTGCCAAGTGGAAGTCACTCAGTAGTCCTTGACAGCTATTTGTGGCTCCTTAACTACGGTGAGGGGGGACACTTTCAGGATACCTGCTCCACCCACCCCCAATGGTCAGATACTATGAAGGCGGTGTTTTGAGGAGGACACACCGTATCTGTGCCCACCCACTTCCCTACCCACTGGATTTGCCATCAAAGGCTTCCCTCGTTGGGTATCCTGGTGTGATCCTGTGTACATCGCACGTGCAGGCACCTGGAGACAGTGCCATGATGCCCAGTCACCAAGAACAGGCTACACTAGGACTTCTACACTCTGTTTTAGGAAAGAAGAGAGGTAAAATCCAACTTGGAGAACTGTCCAGAACAAAGAGTAAAGAACACAAGTCTTAACCACTGTGACTCATTGTGTCCTTGCTCTGTAATGAAATAGCCCCCGTTTCGGGGCCTCCTGCACCCTGCCATCGAGTCCACGCTGACTCATAGCGACCCTAGAAGTCCTGGGCAGAATTGCCCTTGTGGGTTTCCCTGACTCATCTTTAGGGATTAGAAAGCCTTGTCTTTTTCCCTAAGGAGTGGCTGGTGATTTCAAACTACTAACTGTGAGGTTAGCAGCCCAACGTGAAGCCACTACACTCAGGGCCTTCTAGATCCCTCAAAGTAGGTCATTTGAGGCTCCTTTAAACTGTCATTTGATTGTAGCCATGGTGACAGTGGGAGGAAGTGTGTCCCCCTCATCCTGGGATTCTACACTTCAACATATTAGGGTGTCAGCTGCCTTGAACATCATCGGGGAGGCCACCCTTCTAGTTTTCGCTTCTCTTTGGGAAGGCCTTCTCTGGGTTAAAATGGCAGATTGCAAGCACAGATGACATGTCCCGGGTTATGGAATTGAAGCTATAAACACCCCCTCCTTTGACTAAATCTAGACGTTTGTGAAGGTGATTGTCATAGGTGAACTCTCGTGCTAAGGATCTCCGGCTTGTAACTAGGACAGCAGCTAACGCGCACAGAATACTCGGTGTGTGGCAGGTCCTGGGTCCGCACTTGAACTCCCGCAGGCCTCTCAACGATCCCGTGGGGCCGGTCCTATGTTTGTGCATTTCTTTCTAATAGGACTTTTCACAGGAACAATGGTCTGGACTGGTCCAGTAATGCATGTATTTTCCTCAATAGAGACCTGTGCAGAGTATTACTTACGATAACGTTTTGAACATCAAAAGCATTGAATTTGACCAGGCTAACCCTTGATTCATCTCTGAAGTGGCATTGATTTAGCTACTGTATTTTACAGCATTATAAAAAGCCTATGCCTTGGGTAACTTCTCAACAAAGTTATTAGACAGCGACATTTAGCAGATCAAACAGTGGCCCTCATCTCACCCCGATTCACAGAGCTGTGAGATAGCTCTGTAGGTGGAGTGGGAAACATGTAGGGCTGCTGACTTCAAGGTCAGCAGTTCAAACCCAGCAGCCACTCCACATCAGAAAGATGACTGTCTGCTCCCATAGAGCCTCAGAAACCCTAAGGAACAGATCTCCTCGGCCCTGTGGGGCCGCTGCGTGTCAGAAGGCAGGAGTTTCTAATGCTAAAAAGCGGACACGTAAGACAAAAAAAAAAAGTACTCCTAACCAGAGTTCGTCACCACCAGCAAGGAATTATACTGAAAGCCTGTCTTCTTTGGCATGAAATCGGTATTACTGATATCATTTTACAGATGAGGAAACTGAGGACACTGAGCAGTTAAGTGAGGTTACACAGCCAATCAGTGAGGCCTGGGGCTCAAATCCAGGCTCCAGAGTCCACTTCCTGGACCTGCTGTGCTAGTCGGCTGCTCAGCTGCAGGCCAGCTCCCAAGACAGGGCTATCCGAGTGGGTGATGAACAAGACAGCTGAGTGCTGTGGGAGGCAAGGGGGAAGGAAGGGCATGCTAAAATCAAGGATCCGCCATTATCAAGCAGGCTGATTGGAGTGCCCTACACAGTAAGATTTCCCCCCTCCATTTTATTCCAACTTGTTTCCGTGCCCTTCGACTACAGGTATAGATGCATATACATTAGAGCAAATCCCGGGGAAACGCGCAGAGCAGGCGAAGCTCTGCTGTGGCGTGCAGCTGCGCAGGGGGTGGGGCACGTGTGAGCAGAAACCTGCAAAAGCACAAAACCCATCACGGACTCGACTGGGGGGAGGGGGGCGGAAGGAAGCCGTCAAATCGGCTCCTGTCTCCGCTCTGAGACCCTGTGTCTTTGGAACCTAGTTGAAATGGTGCGCCCACCTCGTGTAATAATGCCATCCACACAATGCTCCAGGGAAAATAACACATGTCCTTTCCAGCACAGACATCTGTAGCTGATTAGTAACTGGGCGAATTCTCAGACAGCTCCCCAAAGCAGCATTATTACATCATTCTGCCAACAGGTCAGATTGCGGTTGAATCAGCTTCGTACCTCTCCGAATTCCTAGAGCAGACCCGGTGCTCTTGGCTTCTCCTGATCACCTCCCACCCACGTGCACCCTCCCCTGTGTCCACAAGCAGTGGATGGTGCTGTCAACTGGGGGCACCTGGCTCCTAGGAAACCTGGCTCAGGACAACTGCAGACACCAGGGTCATGCCCCGAGGGCTCTTTCTCTCACAGAAAGCCTTTTGATCCCACAAAGCCCAAGTCCAAAGGCTCAAGCCAGCCTGACCTCTACTGCCACCAGGCCGTTTTTACACCAAAAAGGTGAAGGAGGTCCTCCGAGAATAAGGGGAAAGTCCTACTGGAGTGACCGGAGCTGGACCAACTGGAACTACATTGTCTGGTGTATGCTGTGGACCCGTAAAACCCCAGCACAGACCAGACCGGCAGTGTTTGCAGAACCACTTTGATCTTCTGGGGAGCAGGTGGCCAGGGGAGGGAGCCTGTGTTAGGATTCGGATGTCTGTCTTTCTAGTGAGCCTGCTCATTTACTGTGCGAGGCCCAGGCTACAGGTAAGAAGGCTCTTTCTGCGTCTTCTTTCCCCTTGGAGTCTACAGTGTAACCTTGCTTGTGTCGCATCTCATTTTAGTGTTTTAAGTGCCAGGAGCCACCAAAAAAACCTAGCACATCTGTCTCGGAAGGACAGTCAGAATACTTCTTAGAGGCAGGATGGCACAACTCGTCTCATGTACCTTGGGTAGGTTGTCAGGAGAGACCAGTCCCTAGAGAAGGACATCTTGCTTAATAAAGTGGAGGGGCCGTGAGAACGAGGTAGGCCCTCAAGGAGGTGATTGGCACAGTAGCTGCCACGATGGGCTCAGGCGAAGAACAACTGTGAGAACGGCGCAGACCGGGCAGTTATACATCAGAACGGGCTGGACGGCACCTAATAACAGCAAGAGCTCACAGGCTAGCTGGGCGGGGCTCTGCTGCTGGGACTCAGTGCGATGATGCCGGAGCTATCAGCTGGTGGCACACACTCTCTAAAGGCAGAGGAGAGGAAATGGGAGGGGGCTGGCTGATATTGGCAGGTGTCAGTGATTTAATAAGAAAACATGCTTGTCTTCACCTTTATATCTGCTCCCCACAGGAGTCTAGGGTCTTCCCCATTTCCTAAAACCATTTCCCTGGAACAATGGAGCATGGAGAAAGGATGTTGGAGCACACAACAGAACTACTTGAAAGACTCTAGAGCAGAGCAGTCAGCCAAAGACCTCCCACCTCGGCCCCCAGAGGACATTTCTGTTATGATTGCTTGGAATGAATGATCACCAGTTCAGGATTGATGAGTTTTGAATAGGGAGAGGGGCACTGCCCTGCATGGTTGAAGCCTCCCCATGCTCCCTCTCAGCATGATCCTTGTGCATGTGCAAAGCAACTTCACTGGTCACTTCTAAAGCCCTGACTCTTAGGTGTTGAAATGGATCCCAACAAACAAATGGAGTCAGATTATGCCTCCCCATCAGTTAGTGGCAACACTTCCTTCACTTTCAGGGCAAGAAGCTGTTTGCCGAGATGTTTATATGCAGCTGGAAGGGCTTGATGAGGTATTTTTTCTGGATAAATAACCATCGGATATGCAAGATTAAGCCACAGCCAGCTCTTACTGGCCTGGAACCTCAATGCACGGATCAAAGGACGTTACCCAAGACAATAAAATGCAGTGTCTTACAGAGCAAAAGACACAATTATTTAGAAACAACTATGAGATTTTGAGGACAATGAAGTCCATTTTTACCCGCCACATCTAGAGAAGGGTAGTGCGCCAGGGCCCAGCTTCTGTGTTCTGGGTCCGCTCTTTGACATCTAGCTCTGCACACACAGCCACTGTTTGAAGTGATTTCGAGCCAAGGATATGTATTTGTACTGATTCTTGATTTCCTATCGCCTTCATTTTTCAATTCCTGTATGTTACGCCTTGGTGTATGCCAGGGGCTCGTTGGCTTTGGTTGTTGAGACCGTGAGCCATTTTGTCAGGCGACTAGAAGGCCCACACAGGAAACAGGTGTCTGAGTGCAGCCGACAGTGCGGTGCTACAGCCCAGTTCTCCTCCCAGGAGCTCCCATCATTCCTGCGGTGGCTTTACCGCCCAGAAGGAGACTCCTGCCCCAGCCAGCTCTTCAAACAGAGCCCCAGAACCGCTCTCTAAACCTTCAAAGTCACACTTCCTGATTATTTGTTAAGGCAATTTGAATCTAGACCATTCAGTGGTGGCAGGATAATTTGTCTATGATGGAGTAGTTACCATGGCAGACCACTTTCCACGTGGCATTTGCATATCAACCGCAATGGCGGGATTTTCAGAGTTTGCCCGTTTCTTCTACACTTTCCAAAACGGATTCTTAGAGGCCGGTCTCTACGGTTTACTTGCTTTAAGGCAGTAGTGTTTTGTTTTGTTTTTTCATACAGTTGAGTTCTTTGTTCCCTTGAAATCTAAGGACATAGATTTTGCTTCTCTGGGGCATGGCTTATGAAATTATGATTCTCTTTAACATACTTGGGAGCAGAAACTCAAGAAATTGTAGCCCTGAGTGCTTCTGGGGCAATTGTTTGCACTTAGTAGGCAGATGATCAAAGCCCCCCAAACCTAAATTTAATGATGGCCTCCTCGAGCATACTGTTAATGCATTCTAAGTTTCTTTGCCAAGGGATAGATAATAAAAAGCTGATGATTTTGTAGAATATCATTGTAGATTCAGATGGGGGATGGGCTGGCCCGCCTTCTGGGGAAGGACCTAGCTGCAGCAGCCGGAAGCTTCCAGGGCCGCCTCTTCCCCAGGAGACACCCGGGGCTGCTGGGGCTAGTGTCCCCAGCCACCTTCTTTTCCACATTGTGAAGCCGGGCAAACACGGTCACACTGTGTGGAGAAAGCCAGGTGGACTCTTGGGGTACAAGAGTAGGGGGTAGGTCTTTGTGAGAGCAGGGAATTCCCTGCCCTCTCCCAGGGCCTCCCAGACCTCTTCCTATTTCCCTCTCACCAATGCCCGGGATGGATGAGTGGGCTGTCGGACAAGTCAGGGACT
>NW_022111373.1:72713173-72747767 GCF_000313985.2 Echinops telfairi | reverse complement strand
GGTGGCTTCTTTCCCAAACCTGAGTCACCGGGGATTCCACGGACTTCTCGCCGAGCCCTGCGTGCATTTCCAACAATAAGCAGCTCCATGCTGTCATGGAAAACCGGGATCTTTGCAGGCTACGGTTTCACGATGGATTACATCCAGGTCACAGCCCAAGGAAGACGGCGGGCAAAAATACACCCCTGCTGGCTGGTGAGCCGGCTTTGGTAATGAGTCCCAGAGGGCTATGAACATGGTGTGTCTCTGGCTTCGCCAGATCCTGGACAAGGTCTCACCCAGGGAAGGCTGATCAGCCTGTGATGGATTCTGCCAGGGGAGTCAGAGAAAACACCGGCCATCGAGGCTCGACTGTTCAAAGCTGCTTCCAGCAAGGAAGGCCTAGAGACTGTGCCAAGCAGGGGAAGGGAGGACGTTCTTTGTTTCCCTGTCCACTGGATTACTGTATCTGCTTTCCAGAGAAAGCACCTGTGGGCACCAAGGGAGCCCTGGTGCTGCAGTGGTGAGCACCGGGCTGCGATCTGCACGGTCGGCAGAGGGACATAGGCTGGGCTTTCTGCTGTCATGGACACCCACTGGGCGTTGCTAGGAGTCAGCACTGACTCGATGGCAGTGAGTCTGGTGGACACTAAAGCCCAGGGGCTGCTCTCTACGGCTAGGAAGGGGGGAAGGGGGACTGGGCTTAGGCAACATATTCCTATTTTATTTGAATGAATAAATTCCTATTTTATTTGAATTAATCAGGGTCAATTCTAATGGCCATGAAATACAGCCCTATTCCTTAGATTCCAGCAATTCGAGGAACAAAAATTTATCCTAAAACTTGGTAGGAAAGCAGAAATACCTTAAGACTAATGTAGCTCCACCCCCCCAGTACTTCAAATGCTAGCAAGGTCACCCATGTCGGAGGGGCTTCAAAAGAATTTTCAGACAAAGGCTAGGAAGAAAGGCCTGGTGATCTACCTCCCATGTTAGCCAGTGAAAATGCTATGGGTCCAAACAGAATGCTCTCAGCTGGAAGGCGAGTCCCCTCAAAGTACAGTGTCCTCGACAAGGGACTGAGCTCATCACCCAGGGTGAGGCTGTGCAGCATCAGGCCACACTTGGCTCTGTTGCACGTGGCCGGCGTCGGCGCCCCTCCACAGCGATGCTCTACAGGACCCACCACACAGGCAACACAGAATAGTTACTGTCAGAGAGCATGCCCACTGAGCCTTTTCCACACATTCGCAAATCCAACCCTCAAACCAACCCTGAGGCACGCCCTGCTATCCCTCCTTTCTCTTTGTGAGGAAGCTGCGGCTCCCAGAAGTGAATTGGTCAGTACTTCTCAGCTGCCACCATAAGGACAGGGGTGGGGGTGGTGTGTGTGTGTGTAGTGAGGCATGAACTGTATCATCAATAGAGTCATGAATACCACCCATCTTAAAGGCCAACCTGAAAGCTTACAGGTTTAATAGTTGGTCATGTGTGTGTGCATGTGTGTGTTAAAGTTTTCAATTTGAGCATTTTCATTGGAGTAGCAGCTTCTTTCGGACTCCTGGAATCAAAATAACAATTTTAAAATGATTTTTGCTATGCTTTTTTGGGGGGGGAAACAAATAGATCAAGAGGGCTTATGTAAGTCTGTGGCCAATTTAGTATTTAAAATGAGATTAGCCAAAGAATATGCTTACAATATCTTATCACTTCCCCCTCAGCCACATTTTATAAAAAAGGCACTTTTGCCAAAGTGGAAGCTGTGAGAACAGACTAGCGTGTTCCCCAAATCCTTGGGGGTCTCTGGCACAGCCTCAGTTCTCACCATTTGTTTTACTGTCTGCTAGAGCCCAGGCTGACAGAGCCCAGGGTATGGAGGGAGACGGGAGAGGAGTGGGGGGGAGAGCAGATCTCCACAGCTGCAACCAGTCCTGGTCCAGCCTGATCTGACTCGATGTGTACGCAGGTTGGCCAGCAAGAGAGAAGGCAAGTCAGCTGCCTTGGACAGGGCTGTGCAGGCTCAGAACCAATGTGTTCATCCTGCTTCGATGGCCTGCTGAGAACCCAGACACACGACATCACTCTACTGTTTAACCCAGGCAATTCTTATGAAGGTGTCAGATCATCTTGGTCTACCTAAGAATCATCCGGGGAGCTGATTAAAATGTAATAGAACAAGCAAAATAACTTAACCTCGCTGCCACTGAGTCGATTCTGATGCAAAGCACCCCTGTAGGGCGGAGCCGGTTTCCCTGTGGGTTTCTGAGAGGGACTCTTTACAGGAGTAGAAAACCAAGCGAGTAACCGCAGACACACGGCCCCTTCCGTAATGGCAGGCATGCTAAAATCAAAGGGGAAGGATGTTGAGGTTCTATGGATTTGGATACAGCTGTGTGGGGCACGTATGTTCCAAGCGGGCTCTGGTGGTGGGATTGGGGTTGAGGCACCTTCTTCAGATTCCCGCAGTTATGGGACAGGCTCCAATAAGAGGTAGCAAGGGGACAGGACATTCCCAAGAAATCTGAGAAGCTGAAAAGGTTGGCAGGTCCTACAGGTTCTGAAAGGGTTCAAAGTCTGAGTAATGTCCTAAGTTTTGAGGCAAAGTCATAAGAGTGGGAAGAACATGAATCTGTCTTTTTGAAAATGCGATCATTTTTTCCCAAAGCCAGAGAGCCTCCCACTCCCACCCCCACTCCCAGGTGTGCTCCTGCTCCTCCCTCCCATCCCCTATCCCCCTTTCCCCAGGGGCCTCAAGAAGAGAAAGGGAGAGAGAGAAAATCGGGAATAACAATCGGTCTGTGTAAGTAAGATCCAAGATTTTTCTGATCTCTGTGCCAAGATAAACGCTTGTTGCCACTGATCTGAAAGAGCCAGCCAGAGTACCAAAGGAATTGATAGACTCATCTGCATGCTTGGAGCAGAGCTTGGATGAAGTCTTCAAGATCGAGGTAAATCCGTCCTTGCTTCTGAAGGACTGAGAGAGAGACAGGTCAGTGTGTCAGGGCCCAAGATGTCCCACCCTTGGCCTACACTGCTGGGAGGCACTCACCATCCTGCCTCTCAGGATGGAAAGCATCCCTCAGGTCCCAGACCTGAGGTCCACCCGCCTGCCAGTGTGTGGACAAGACCCCTTTCCAAGGCCTGAAGTCTCCGAGGCTGCGCTTGCTGTACAGTGCGTGAAAATGAAGCGGCCTCGCTGGCTGCTAGCACTCTTCATCGGGACTTGCACACGGCCTGTGTGCTGGTGTCTTAGACACGTGTTTATTTGTGATCTTTCAAAAACCGGTGGTAACCTTGCTCCGCAAACTTCTAGAGATACACACACCTGTGTAAGCACACACACCTGTAGCCCTGTGTGAGGAGAATACGGTGAGTGCTGTTATCTGATAAACAAAAGGTAGATCAGTACTGAACGCTGTCCTGCTTAATGTGAACACTTCTCAGAGTTCAAATGGAATACAGTGAACCCTCGCCACTTCGCGCTTCGACTGACTAACGCGGCTTCACTCTATCGCAGTGTTTGCGTAACAGTGCATGCTCTGTCATTACTGCCACTGATTGGCTCACACTGTACACGCTTCTGTCTGCATCACTACGTATCGGAGCTACGTATCAGATGCATTTTTGCTTTTGTACAGTGTACTGTAATTGCGATTTTAAAGAAATTTTATCTAAGCCCTATGATGGCTCCTAAACGAGCTGCTTCTTCTAAGCCTTCTGACAATAAAAATAAGCGCCAGAGGAAGATGCTCACCATCCAGGAAAAGGTAAAACTTTTGGATATGATCAAAGATGGCAAGAAAATCGTGGAGGTTGCACGCCATTTCGACTTGAATGAGTCTTCCGTTCGCTCCATCCGTAAAGAGGAAAAAAACATCCGTGCTACGGCTACTTTCACTTTCAACAAGGAAGCAAAGCGCATCGTGACAAGTCTTAATACTGTAAACTAGATGCCATAAATGATATAATAAATAATAAATGATAATTGTAACGTCCAAAATGTTTTACTGTATTTTCCCTTTTTCATTTAATAAATTGGGTAATACGAGTGTAATGGTGACTAAAGGGTGTTTTTTCATGTCCTCTATGCTCTAACTACGAAAATATTTGATTTACAAATAAGGAATCCTACTTCGCGGAATTTCATTTATCACGGTAGGGTCTAGAACCGATTAACCGCGATAAACGAGGGTTCACTGTATACTTGTACATTTCAAAAGGGTACAACAGAACAGAATTTAGAAATATATAGTTTCATATCCATCTATGTGTCCCAAGTCACCCATTTTTCAGAAGAGGAATACTGAGGTCTGGTGAGATGACACAGGCATCCCAAGTTAAACTGCTAGGAACAAGGTTCGAGATGAGGATTGTAGCCTAGCTTGACTCAGGGACTGCCTGTGTCATTGGTACTTGGACTGGCCTGGGTAAATAATGAGACGAGGGCCCTGGGATTGTTTTTTGGGGGGCAGAAGATTTAAGGATTCTGGTGTCTGATTAGAGAGTATCCCCTATGTGGACAAATCTGTAATTGTCTGTTGGTACCTTAGCTACACTGCTATGGAGCCTCTGAGAGGGGAAGAATGGAAGATTTTCTCCTCCCAAATGTTTGAAAATTAAAACCACCACCACCAACAAAAAAGAGCATCTCATTTCATCAGCTTATTTGGAAGCAGCCCTGCTGAGCTCGGAGCTCAAGAGTTTGCTAAAAGGCAAACCAGAGTGAAATCATCTGGGATCCTGTGCTGAGAGCTGTGCCCGTCATCTAGGGCTGCAGTTGGCTTGCCATCTGTCCAGCTTGCATTCAGATGAATAAATACCTGCACTGGGATTGTTTGAAAAGTGATCAACCTCCCCCCCTTTCCTGAAAATTAAAGCAGGAGCCTTTTTAGTTCCTTGAGGATGCCTTCAAGCTCATCAAAGGGGGAGGGGGGATAGGGAAGAGGTGGGTGTGAGAGAGAGAGAAGACAGATTGAATTTCTGTCATCAAGTTAGTAAAAGTCCACATGAAAGAAGTACACCAGCCTGTGTGATCCAAGGATTGCAAATGATATAATCCAAATCTAAAGGAGGGAATAGCACTAGAGCTTAAATTGTGAACATGTGGTTTGCAAAAAGTTCTGGATGATAGTGGAAGCCCAAAACCCATTTACAGGGTCCATATGTGGATTTACCCTCCGGTGAATCCCCTCTGATCGTTGTTTAGGGATGTGAATAGTCCTGTTATCTGACAGAGAGTATTGTGAAGTCTATTATGGCAGACATAGGTCAAACTGTAATGTCATTTGATCTCCCTTTAGGCCCATTTTAAAGCTTTAGACCCATAATAATGTTTTATTTAATAATATGTATTTTTAAAGGTGAAGGGGAAATCCGTGTGGATTAAGTTCCTGGGGAATCCACTCTGGCCATGGACCAAGGATGTGACTGGCCTTGCTATCATGCAGGGTGCATTGGAAAGTAGATGGTGGGGGTGCCATTTGTTTAAAATTCAGCACCTGTCATTTGTTCTTCCTTATGACCCATTTAAATTTGCTCTAGTTCTTAACTTTTTCTATTGAGGCTTTTTATCTGTCCTGTTACTCTTGTTGGTTTTTTGTTTTGTTTTTAATGTTTTTTCTGTATATGAAATCCAGGATAGACAAATCTATGTAGACTAACTGGTTGATGGTCTCTCGGGGTATGGCAGCGGAGGTTGGGGGGAAATAGGGAACTAATAAAGATGAAAGCAAAAATGAAGAAAATGTCCTAAAACTGATTGTGGTGATGACTGTACAAATTTTCCTGATGTGACTGAAGCCACTGAATTGTGGGATATGTGAATTATTTGCCAATAAAACTGTTGGGGGGAGGAGTGAAAAAAATTCTTTGATTCAAGACAGATACTCGTGTGTGTGACAGTTATAGAGATAAGGAGAAACAAAAATAATTTCAATGATGGCAACATATGTACAAATGTGCTTGACACAATGGATGGATGGCTTGCTTGTGGTAAGAGCTGTAAGAGCCCCCAGTAAAATGATTTTTAAAAAAGAATTTCTGTTGCTAGTATAAAAGGCTTTGAATGAAGATGTGCGCTCGCTTGCACTCTCTCTCACACATACACGGATTTCTGTTGCCAAGAAGAAGCCCTTTGAATGAAGACAAACAGATGAGAGACAGACAGAGACCGACACACAGAGACAAAGAGAATGAACTGCTGCCAAGAACAAGCCCTTGGAATCAAAAGCGCACAGAGTCGGTTCAGGACCCAACTCAGGAGCGCGAGCGAAGTTAGAAAGCTGGCAGCCACCGCAGCAGCTCCCCCTCCCCGCGACTTCCAAGGAGCTCAGTACTGAGAACTACCCGGAAGGGGGAAGGATCCCCTTGCCGTTTCGGGTGGGAGAGTACAGAAGATGCCGCCAGTTCCGGGAGACAGACAATTTCAACCAGAGGGTCCCTCGGCGGGGAGCGGCCGACACTCCTCCCCGTGGGGACTCGCGGAGCGCAGTGCGCGGGGACCAGGCGCGCGGACCTTCCTGCTCAGCCGGGATCCCTCCGTGGGGAAGGCACCGGCATGGGAACCCTGCTGTTAACTACGGGGGCGGGGGAAGTCCACAAGGCCATTTAGTGAACCCAAACCGACAACTTCAAGCCCCAAGAAACAACCAGTCCAGAGGATGGCTGGAGCCCCAAAAAGGACAAGACCCCTTCTCCCAGGTAGGGGCGAGACACACCCGGGAAGCGTGGTCCCGAATCCCGTCGCCTGGGAGGGGGGGCACTTTGACTAAAGCAGCGCGACGCCCCGAAAGCAGCCAGTTGCCGGGCCGCGGGCGGCGTCCCCCAGCACCACGCTCACCTGCGATCCCTTGCAGCAGCCCGCAGACGTTGAAGATGCTTTTCTTCATGATGCTCTGCACGCACATGGTGAAGACGGACACCAGGGCCACCGTGCACAGGATGAAGATGCCCAGCGCCAGGAAGATAGCGGTGGCCTGCCAGAAGCCGCTGGCGATCTCGCCGAAGTTCTCGGCGTAGGGCCCGCACAGCGTCTCGCGCTGGAAGTGCTGCACCCCGGGGTTGCGGATGCAGCGGGCGTAGATGCCCAGGGTGGGGTGGTAGGGCTCCCCGGGGCCGCCCGTCTGGTTGTCGGGCCCCGCGGGGCTGCGAGTCGCCTTGGCTTTCCCGATGAGCCAGTCTGCGCTCATGAAGGCAATGAGTTCAGCAAATGCCACCACGATACTCAGCAGGGTCCAGAGCATCGAGCGGCAGGTGACAATGACATGACACATGTTGAGGTTCCAGGTGGCGTCAGGGCGCCGCGGGCTTGATCGGAGGAGCAGGAAAGGCGCCCGAGGCTCGGCCAGCCTCAGAGGAGGAAGTTGGCCGCGCCGATCATCCGCTCACTCAGTCCCGGGGCTGCTCGGCCTTTCTCCGTCGGGCGCCGGGTCTCGAGCAGGCGGCCCGGCGGTCAGCGTGCATACTGACACATGGCGGTGTGGCTTCCCCAGCTGGCCCGCCCCGCGGCTCTCACCTTGGGGAGAGAGAGGAGGAGGGCGGTTAGCCGAGAGCGCAGGCCCCGCCCAGGCAGCGCGGCCAAGAGCACAGCCCCGAGGGCTGAAACCCAAGCGTCGGTGTTTCAACTCCGGCCTTGGGTCACACCTTCCGGGCTGTTCCCGCGGCCGGACCTCTCCTGCCCAGATGCCCTCCCGGGCCTCCCTCAGCCCGGTGCCTGCTCTGGTCGCAGGCAGTCTCCACGCCCCCCCCCCCACGCCCCCAGGTCCTGGTCCGGGGCCAAGGTCCCTGCTGTGCCTGTGCATTTGCTGCTTTTCTTTGTTTCCAATGCTCCCTTCCCACACACTGGGAACCGCGTGTGGCTGTTAAACTTATCTTTAGGGAGCAGGCAGGGCCTGGTGACCATTTCGGCTTGCATCTCCGCACACCCTGAGGTGTACAGGGGGCATTGCTCCAAACTGCTGCCCTCGCAGGGCACCCTGTCCCATCACCTCTTACTTAACGCCCCCCCTCCAACCCCCTCCCCCCACCGGCCAAAACCCCCCCAAACGCACTACCCTTGAGTTGATTCTGACTCAGAGACCCTATAAGGCAGGGTAGAACTGGCCCCCTGTGGGGATCCAAGGTTACGTGTTCAAGGGAGTAGAAAGCCACCTCTTCCTCCAGCAGAATGGCTGGTGGATTGGAACTGCTGACCGTGTGGTTAGCAGCCCAGCAAGTAACCCACTACCCCACCGGGGCTGCTGCTCTGATGGAGCAAGTCAAACAGCAGGGAGGGCTATAGCAGATGGTGACTTCTTTTTTCTTAGTTTGTAAGACTCAAACAAAACACACCTCTCACTGCTGTTGAGCTGATTCTGATGCATTAAGACCAGATAGGACAGGGTGCAAGTAACTCCTTAGGGGAGAGAGAGCCCCATCTTCCACCCTCGATTCGTTAGTGCTCTGTAAACAAAGGTCTGAAACATTTGCACCTAGATAACACCCAAGTTTTATTACCTGGAAATTATAACTAGCAAGACACTAAACACCTGTGGGTACTAACTGGCTTCTTACTTAAATACAAATGCAAAGGAAAACAATCCCATGATAAATAATAAAACAGTGCTACCCCTACTCTCTCATCCATTTCTCAAAAGGTTATTTTTAGACCAACGGCATTAACTATGAAGTCAGGGGAGAGTTCTTAACTTACTCACTTGGGGGAAATTTTTCAAAACCCAGGCATTAATGACCCTTAACTAAGTGTCATTACAACTGAGTTGACTTGTTGACAACAGAAATTTGTCTGGAAGAATGCATCCCTTGAACTGTCCCAATTCATCACCATGTGCCTCTGCCCCCCAGCTTCGACTCACCCCAGGTCTGGAACTCAACATGCCCATTGTTTCTGATTTCACAGAGGAGCATTCTGTTCCCCGGGACAAATGACTTCATCACCAGAGGACTTGCTCACACAGCCCAAACCGCCAGCAGAGAAGCCTGCACCCTGAACAGGCCACCAGGGCCATCAGGCCCGTTTCTGCCACTGCTCCAGGGCAGGGTGAACAGGGCAGCTCAAATCTGCCAGACGGGCACATGGCTCTCTTCTGAAGGACGAGGTGCAGGCTACCAAATGAACTGCAGAGAGCGCCCTGGAATGCTGGGAGCAGGCGTGGGGCAGTGGTTATCTGGGTAGCGGGAGATGGGGAAGTAAGGAAGCCCAATACCAAAGCCTCGCTTGCTTGTTCCTACCCTCGACATCGGAAGGCTGCCTGCTGGGTGGCCAGCCAGCTGCCTCCAATTAAGGTTTGACGCTCGTTACCTCATCAGGCAGGGTCTATCACATCGCTCTAGTATACAAGATGATATTGAAGAGAATTAGCAGGCATAATACTAAGGCACAGGGTGTTTGTGTGTGCAGTACTGTAAAGGAGAGATGGGGTGTGCTGCTACATGAGAGTTAGATTCCATCGGACTCGGGTTCCAAATCCAGCCATGTGGATCTCTAACATCTCTGAGCTCCACCTTCCTCTCTCCCACATGGGGATAGTTCTCATACCCCTGACACCAGCTTACAGCTGTAAGGAATAAGCAAGAAGCCGTTAAAGTATCCAGCACAGCCACCAGTAGAGTGTGAACTCCTTTCCCTCCCCTCAATGATGCTGGCCGGATAACGATTTCCACAATGCAGGTGATCAGTAGTCGATCGTAGAAACCTGGTCATTACAGACACAAGACTCAGTTCAAGCTCTTCAGGGACAGGTGGATCTTGTCTCTAAGCTTCCCTGGTGGCTTCAAAGGCAGGGTCCTGGTCCTTTGGTCTTCCCACTGCCTAGCTTAACTGCCAACTCAACTGGTGAAAAGAAATTATCGTTAGGCCAGAAAGCTCTTTCTTTCTCACTCACTCACTCAACCTCCCCTCTTAATTTTGTTGGGAGAAGCCTTTTGGGAAAGAAGCGATCAATTCGGAAAAGCTGTGAATGGGATTGCTCAGCCTGACCGTGATCATTCTGAATGAGAATGAAATAATAGAGGGCAGTGTCTCTGGGGAGGCCCCAGAGGTTACACCTGCCCACCAGGTTCACAGAGACTCTGAACCCGCAAGTGGAGAGCCTAGTCCACTACACATCTATAAAAGCCTGGTCTCTCTGCAATCTTCTCCCTCTTTTGTTAGTGGCAATTAAAGGGGAAAATTTTTGTTTGTGGTTAGTTACACACACATACACACGTTTTTTTAAGTTTGTGGGACAGTGGAATTAAAATAATACAAATTTCCCACGAACTTTTCAGAACCCCTTCGTATATGCAAGGAGATAAAAATTCCATTCTCTTTTCATTCCCTTTGTCTACAAACTTTTTTAAAGGCCCTTCCCTCCTTTTCTGTGTGTAACAAAACATTTGCCTCTAAAACATTTCTCACACATCCAATTCAGTGACATTCAGTATAGTCCTCAGGCTGGGCAACCACCATTTCTCGACATTTCCAAAATTTCCCATCAACCTTGACATCCTAACAGAGTCTCTAAGCAGTATCTCCCTTTCCTCCTCCATCCTGCCAACCAAGTCTGGTTTCTGCACGAAACCCCACATCCAATGCCATTGAGTCGATCCCAACTCCCGTCAGTGCCTGAGCGGTACAAAGGATTTGAGCTTCATTGTTAACCTAGCGGACTTGGCATCTATCTCCTTAAAGACTATAGCTAAGAAAGCCCCATGGAATTCTATTCTGTAACACATGGGGCCCCATGAGTTCATTTCTATACATTTGCCTATTCTAGATATTTCATAAAAGGGGGTCCATACAACGAAGGGTTCCAAAGTTTGTGAAACTGTTCCATGCCATTGTGTTTTCATTCCATACTTCCCTCATCTGGGTTCCACGCAACAGAAAATCATACAAAATCAAGACGGAATACAAACGACCCCACAGCAATGATGTATCCGGACTTGTTAATGGCAATATAAAACTATTTTTGTCCTCTTGAAGAACCGGAGGGCCCCGCTGCAGTTTCTCAGGCGATGGATTACTCGCTGAAGGGCTATACCAAGTGGCCCCTGTCCTGGCCAGCATGCACTGCTGACTTGGGAGAGCAGTTAGACTGCAGGGTCTGAAGGGAAAGGGTATGAAACTTCAGGAGGAAGAAGATGGGACGTCTGTGCTTAGTCACTGTAGCCAAGAACTCACCAACGGGCTAAACTGAAGGCAGGACTATGCAGCTGCTAGTGTCCTGGTGGCGTGGTGGATAATGCCTTGGGCTGCTAAGCGCAAAGTCAGCAGTTCAAAATCACCAGCTACTCTGTGGGGTAAAGATGAGGCTTTCTACTGCAAAGAGTTATAGATGCTGACACCCACAGAGGCAACTCTACTCGGTTCTAGCAAGTTGCTAGGAGTTGTTGTTTTAAATTTAGGGACCCATGAAGTAGAATTCGATCTTCCCATCCTGTGCACCACATTTCCATGTCCACATCAAAGTAGCTTGTGTGAGGCTGTTGGCCTTCTCTGTTTTAAACAGGGACATTCGATGTTTTGGTCCCCCCACTCCCCAAGTTCATGAATTGCTACTAAAGAAGGAACGGTCACTGTGAGCAAGGAAAACTCCAAGGAAAGTCCTCAGGTTCTTAGGGCAAGGAAAACCCCAGAAAAACACAAGATCAGTCTAGAATGCTTTGTGGTCTGTACGGTGTCACATTTTGGCCATGTGCACCTGCAAAGGGAAAGGCAGGTACTTGCTAAGAGGACACCTGCATCAAGTGGAAAGCCACCCTCACCAACTGCACAGCACCAGCACAGCGGCTCAACAGGAGCACTGGTTCCTGCGGACAGTAAGTCTCACTGCTGCGAGGCTCACTACTAAACCCAGGTCTTGGACAACCACGGGAGCCCTGGTAGCGTAGTGGTAACACAGTGGTGGTTGCTAACTACAAGGCCAGTGGTTCAAATCCACTAGTTGCTCAGGCGGGGTGGGGGTTGGGGGCAGGGGAGGGGGGAAAGAGGCTTTCTGCTCTGGTAAAGATGTATAGCCTTGGAAACTCTGAACTATTCTACTCTGTCCTTCACTCAACCCACTCCCTGCCATCAAGTCGATTTGATGCATAGTGACCCCACAGGAGAAAGGGGAGCGCCCTTGTGGGTTTCCCAGGCTGTCATCTTAAGAGAGCGCAAAGCCTCCTCTTTCTTCCAAGGAGCAGCTGGTAGTTTCGAATTGCTGACCTTGTGGTTAGTAATCCAACTCGTGCCCCACTTGTAACCCTATGGTTCTGCCTTCTAGAGACCACCTTGATGGCAGTGGGTTTTGGTGGGCTGGATGACTACAGTAAATGCCGTCACACACAGCTGTGCAACAGCAGGAAAAACTAACAATACCGTGTGAGATGAGGCCCGGGGAACGAACTGTGTCAGATAGGTGAGGGAGACGGCACCGGAGTCCACCTGTATACAAACAGAGGTACCTCCGCCACTTCCTCCCCAGAAGACAACACTAGGCAAGCCTGGTGAGAATGGGTTCCAGAAAATGTAGGGCAAAGTTCAAAGCAGAAAAAGAGAAAGACCAGACTGGCGGGTTCAGAAGAGATTACAGGAACTCCTGAGACGATGGTCCTGAGATAACTGTCTAACCTGAAATTGAAGACACTCCCTTCGGCCACATTTCAGGCAAATAATAGGACTATACACCAAAGACCAAGAAGACCATACAGCTCTGTGAGACGAAAACAGCACCCTGTACCCCAAACTTAAGGTGAAAAGACAGGGAGGGAGAGGGGCAATGGCAGAGTAGAACTGGGGGCCCCCCTCCCCATGAGGAAACCTCCAATGCTGTGGAGCAATTTCTCAACTCCTGGTTGAGAACACGAATTTGCTCTGTCAACATTCACCAAAAGTGCAATACAATGTGAAAACACACACTAAGGCGCCCTGGTGCCATAGTGGGCTATGCACAAAGCTGCTAACCATAAGGCCGGCAGTTCAAACCCAGCAGGGAGAAAGAAGAGACTGTCTACTCTTTTAAAGATTTAAATTCTCAGAAACCCCAAGGGGCAGTTCTACCCTGCCCTATAGGGTTGCTATGAATCGGAATCAACTTTCTGGCAGGGAGTTTGGGTTAGTTTGTTTATTATTGGTGGGCTACTCTTCTTTAAAAGACCTGACTTGGCGATCGATCTAATTCCTGATGCTCGGGGATCACCTGGACCACCTTTGGGCTTTTGTTAAAATGATAGTATGGGTGTCACAAAGGCTTACAGAGTAAAGCCTACTAGCAAGTAATTGAAAACAGGAAGCCCACTACAGAAACCTAGAGTAAGAACACAGTTAGACTCCAGAGGCAGGCGTTTTTATAGCTGGTGGTCAGTGCGAGCCAGTCATCCACACTTTCTACAAAGGCCTCACTTCTCACAAAGGGTGAGGCTGCCGAGCAGAGCCGGCCTGGTGTGCGCACCTTATGTCAGGAGGGCACTATCTTTGGCCACTTCCTCTTGTCAGTAGGGAGTGTGACCCACGCTGCCCAGGGCCCGTTGGCTGGAAGATTAGAAACCCAGGGCAAAGTTCCCATTTGCTGAGCAAGGTGGAGGGAAACGAAAAGGACTTCAATCAAAGGTTTCTCACACAGCCCTACGTGCCATTACAGGAACAAGAAACCCAGTGAACGAGGTTACGCGCCCCCCCCCTCTTTGTCTCAGCTTCATCATGAAGTAGTTCCATCACAGAGGTAAGCTGAAAAGAGCAATGAACAGCTTCCTCATATAGCCAACACCCAGATTCAACACGTTAACATCTTGCCACATTTGTTCCACCTGTCTATTGCTGGGAGTCCTCGGGGCACAATGCTTAGTGCTAGGCTGGGGTGCTGGTGCTCTGGGCGAGCAAGATGTGGCGGGTTGCTTTCATAAAGGGTTTACACACTCAGAAATCCTCTAGGGCGGTTCTGTTCTACGGGTCAGTATACACTGGATTGACTTGATGGCAGTAGGTTGGTTTGTTTGGGGAATCTATAGTAAAATCAAGGAAGCCCTGATGACTGCTAACCTGACAGTGAGTGGTTCGAACCCACCAGTCAGTCAATGGTAGACAGATGAGGTTATCTGGCCCTGTAAAGATTTACAGTTTCAGAAACCCTGTATAGGGTTGCTATGAGTTGGAATCAACTCGATGGTAGTGTGTTTGGATTTTGGTTTTGTACCGTAAAATTGATCAAACTTGCGATCAAGCTGCACCATTAATTATTGATGATTTGGAAACAAAGGAGAAGGATCACTAGCTAAAAATGTTTTTTGGTAATAGAAACAACATTGGTGATTACATGATAGAATTTTGCAAGACCAACAACCAATTCATTCTCCAGACTCACGGACATACAATCGATTAGGCCCGATCGATTAGGACTCATAGTGACCCTACAGGACAGTGTAGAACGGTCCCTTTGGGTTTCTGAGGCTTTAAATCTTTACAAGAGTCGACATCTTTCCCCCAAAGAGCAATTGCTGGGTTTGAACGCATGACGTTTTGATTCCCCATCAATGTGTAACCCACTATGCCACCAGATCTCCCAACCAATGAATTAAAAACACCTTATTTCAATAACATTAGTGATAACGACACAAAAGGACCTTGCCAGAGGGATACACAGGAATCAATTTGACGACATCTCTGGAAGAGATGATGGGCCGAGTTTGGAACAGTTCATCATTTGCAAGTTCAAGTGGAAGGTGAAGAAAATTAAAACAAGTCCATGCGAGACAGAATCATACTTTGATACACCCACTTAAACTTAGTGAGCATCTCAAGGATAGGTTGGACGCATTAAACACTAATTCCTCAAGACCAGATGGATGGCATCAAGGATACCATACATGGAAAAAGCAAAAGGTCACGGAAAAGATAGGAAAGAAATAAGAGAACAAAGTGGATGTCAAAAGCGACCCCGAAGCTTGCTCTTGAATGCAGGATAACTTAAACGAATGAGGGAAAAAATGCCAAAGTTCAAGAGTTGAACAGAAAATCTCCGAGGGTGGCTGGAGAAGACAAAATCAAATATTATAATGGATGGATGGATGGAATGTAGTAAGAGTTGTACGAGCCCCCAATAACATGATTTTTTAAAAAGAAAAAATCAAATATTATAATGAAATGCATTTCACAAACTGAAAGAACTGAAGAAAAACTTCAAGCATCAGGTTGTAATACTGAAGGGTTCAGTGGGCAAAATACCGAATACTGAAGGAAGCATCAGCAGAAGATGGAAGGGAGGCAAGTTCAGGAGAGTTAGAAAAGGAGGGGGTGGAGACAGAAACACAGGGAGGAAGTGGATTGCAGTACATTAGCAAAATGGCATGCACTGTTCAAAGTAAAACTGCTGATCTGATCTGCAGTCTATACCCAACGGGCAATATAAAGTGTTTTATTAAGAAAGAAAAACCTACTTTTATCAATAAGAATAATTACAACCAACTGAAGCTTGGAATTCACTCCTGTTAATGTGCAAAATGAAATTCACACACAAATATATATATGTGTGTGGGGTGTGTATATATATATTTATATTTTTTTAAAAGAAGTTTTATGGAATACACACATCCATGGTTCCAAAAAGAACTGGAGGTAGCATAGCACTGAGAACTGATGATACTGAAGCAAGAAGGTCAAGCAGCACTGAAGGCTTTGGCAAAAAATGAGGTTCCAGGAACTGACAAAATACCAATTGAGATGTTTCAACATATGAATACAATGCTGGTAGTGCTCAATTTGTACTAAGAAATTTAGAAGGCAGCTCTCTGTCCAACTGATTGGAAGAGAGCTATATTTGTATCCATTCAAAAAAAAAGATGATAAACCGAATGTGGAAATTATTGAACCATCTAATTCATAGCGCACAAAAGTAAAATTTTGCAGAAGTTAATTAAAAAACACTGTGGTAACCAAAGGGGCCCACCAGAAATTCAAGAGGGAGTCAGCGGAGTAGTAGAACAAGAGATATCATTACTGATGTCAGATGGAATTTGACTGAACGCAGGAACTATCAGAAAGATGTTTAACTGTATTTTATTCTCCATGAAAAGACATTCAATTATGTGGATCATAACCAATTATGGATGATGTAACAAAGAATGGGAATTCCAGAAAAGTTCATGTGGACTCTGTTCATAGACCAGGAGGCAGTTGTTCAGGCAGAATGAAGGGCTACTAAGGGGTTTAAACATCAAGCAAGGTGTGCAGCAGGGTTGTATTGTCTCACCAGACGTTCTCAATCTGGATAATGAACAAATAATCTGAGAAGCTGGAATTGTTTTTAAAGAAGACAGCATCAGTTCCTCAACAAGCCGTGATGCACAAGTGACACTCTTTTGCTGCTGAAAGTGAGGAAGACTCGAAGCACTTACAGATGAAGAGCAAAGATGGTGGCCATTCGCATGTGTTACAACTCAGTGTAAAGAAAACAAAAATCCTCACAACTAGACGACTAGGCAACATCATGATAAACAAACAAAAAATGTTGACGTTGCCAGGGATTTTATTTTACTTGGATCTAGTCAACACCCTTGAAAGCATTGGTCAAGAAATCAAATGACATATGCATTTGGGCAAATCCACGTACAAGGGAAAGTAAATCGTGTAGCTCCTCGGTTCCATCTATTGGTAACACACAACAATGAACGAGGCACGGTGGACACAGTCTCACGAACATGCAACCACACTTTTCTTCCTGGATCATTCGAAGAGGGGCTGTCGTCTTGGCATTTCCCCCTAGATATGTTTGCACTCACCTCCTAAAAATCAGAGAGTCACTTTGCTCTGTGACCCAATTAAATCAACGAGTCCAAGAAAACTGCTGCTAACTGCAAGGTCAGCAGTTGGGAACCACTAGGCGCTCTGCAGGAGAAAGGCAGGACTTTCTACTCCCGTAAAGAGTTACTGTCTCAGAAACTCACGGGGCAGTTCTACCCTGTCCTACAGGGTCGCTATGAGTCCGAATGGACTCACAGGCAGTGAGAGAGGCAGGGCAGAGGTAGAATGTATGTTCTTTTTCACTCCAAACGTTGGAAAGACCTTCTAGAATGCTGCTTCTTAAGAGTGTGGTCCTTGGACTACCCCCATCTCCTAGAAGAGGACACGGGCCACCTGTTCAAAAGGCACTGAATCAAGGTTGCAGGAGAATCTTTAGGAGGCTCAACACTCCCCGCTAGGCAGGCCAGCCTATGCGGTTCTGTGGTGCTGGAGAGGGAGGTCAGAGAGGGAGGAAGGCTGAGGAGAGAGGGAGAGAGCGAGCCGGTGGCCAAACCACCTGTCCTCAGCCCAGCCCTCAAAAGCACAAGTGATCCTGTCCCCCAGCTGTTCCATCAGCTCACATGTTGTCCCCAAATCCTCACACGCCGAGGCAGCTTCCAGCCCTGAAAGGCTAGCATGGGTGCAGGAAGCCTAGCACGTTGCAGGACACCCACCCTTTTTCTTTGTTACATCAGTTACCAAAATAAATTCTGAAAACTCTTACTTCCCCGGCCACCCTGCACAAACACATTCCGATTACAGAAACACAGACTTCTTGATTTTATTTGAGAGAAGGCTCCAAATGGACTTATAACCACCTTGTTTGAATTACTGTCTAAATAGGCTCGGCATCCGTATCTCCTCTTCCTCGGTGAGAACCCTCTACCTCCATCCCCTCGATGAGCACTGGTTTCCGTTAGGGGTGATGGTGCCTGCCAGGGGACAGTTGGAAATATATGGAGAAGTTTAGGGCTGTCACAACTTTGAGGAAGAAGCTGCTCTGGGCATCTAGTAGGTAGAGCCCAAGGATGCTATTAGCTCTCGCAAGGCTCAGAGCAGCCTCAACAACAACATGCTCCGGCCCCAAATGCTGGTCCTGCCAAGGCTGAAGGGGCTCTTTCCTGGTGGTGTCGCGGATTACGTATTGAGCTGCTCACCTCAAGGTCAACAGTTTGAACCTACCCGGGAAGATTTACAAAGGGGACAGTTCTACGCTGTCCTAAAGGGTCTCCATGAGTCCGAATCAGCTTGATGGTAGGGTGTGGGTGGGTGGGATGGGGTTGAGAAATCCCTTTCTGGAAGCTTCTCAAAGAAAGCCACTTTGAAATTTGCAGGTGCATTTTAAAGTTTATTTCTATGATTTTTACAAGTAAAAGGGCACTAGAATATGAATAAATTGTGTTTTCTATATACAGTGAACCCTCGCCACTTCGCGCTTCGACTTCCGCGGCTTCACTCTATCGCGGTTTTTGCGTAACAGCGCATGCTCTGTCATTACTACCACTGATTGGCTCATACTGTACACGCTTGATGCCATAAATAATATAATAAATAATAAATGATAATTGTAACGTCCAAAATTTTTTACTGTATTTTCCCTTTTTCGTTTAATAAATTGGGTAATACGAGTGTAATGGTGACTAAAGGGTGTTTTTTCATGTCCTCTATGCTCTAACTACGAAAATATTTGATTTACAAATAAGGAATCCTACTTCATGGAATTTCATTTATCACGGTAGGGTCTAGAACCGATTAACCGCAATAAACGAGGGTTCACTGTATTGATACTATTTACTAAACTAAGTACATTTTTTGTTGTTTTCTTTGAATATATATATATATATATATATGGTCCGAATTAGTTCATATGCCCATGATAGCAGGCTAATAGGAAGGAGCTGTCACCTGCCAGAGCGGGCATACTCAGGAGTACTGCCCTAAGCCTGCTTCCCCCCACCATCATTTTATTGGGGGTTCTGACAGCTATTATAACATTCCATACATCAGTTGTGTCAAACCTATTTACACATGTCGCCATCATCACTTCCATGACAATTTATGTTTGAGGCCTTGATAGAAGCTTCTCTTCCCTCCCCCTCCCTCCTGCATCCTTGGTAATTATATATTGTTATTGCTCAAGTCTCAGGGAGTTTCTCTGGAACACAGACAACACTGAGCTTTTGCTTGCGGCAATCTTTATTCTTCAAACGGACAAACGGACTGCCAGTTTGTCAGAGCGGGAATTTATTTGCACTTCACTTTTTTGTTTTTGTTTTTAAATAGTTTGATTGACGCTTCATCCATATATCATACAGTTGAATAGTTCCGTCATATCAAGAAGGGTTGAACAATCTTTACAATTCACGTTTTTTACCTCTACCTAAGGGCCATGGATTTGTTTCAGGAAATTGCAAGCGTGGCCTCCTGTCCTTTCCGTCCCTTGAATTTCCCCCCACCAGAGTTGGACTGGCCATTTAGGCCACGCTCAGGTGGCCTTGGCCCCTCTAGGTGGGAAGGACTCTTAAGGAATATAGGAAGTGGGCTCAAGTGACATTGAGACAGACCAATGGCGACCTGACCCAGCAAGACTTTCTTCTGCAAGAAGCTTCCCTGCTGCCATGGAGTGGAGGAGGCAGAGCCTCTAGGCTCAGTTTCAGGCACCTGGGCCCCCCTCTTTGGAATTTAGAATCTCTCTCTCTTTTTGGGCATGGGAGCATTCAGGGAGCACTCTAAGCAGCTGCTTGCCATCAGGTGTGGTCTCTCACCAGCTAGATTCCTATATTTCTTCCCCAAGGCCCCCTCGCTCCAACTCCTCCCAGAGCTAATCGTTTTGCTTTCTGAGCCCATTTCCAGAGGGGTCATTGTCATATTTCTTATCCTGAGGCTTCAACAGCCCTGGATACCAGGGCCACTTGTTTGGGCCCATCTTCTAAACAACCCATTCTGGGAGACCTTTGAAGTCCACTTAAACCTTCCAGAACTTTTTATTTTCTTTCCATCTATGAATGCCATCGTCTCAAAACTGGTCGGAAGCAAGCCCTTTCTTTGGGTCTTCCTGCTTCTGTCTCTCAGTCAGAAGGGACTGAAGATACGCGCTCCCAAGGCAGATGTTGGCAGCTCATTCAGCCCTGGTCCACTCAGCCAGGGGCCACATGCACTGGGCCTGGAGGTCAGTGAGGTCAAGGGTAGTTTGGCACATTTATATGGAATGGGGACTTGAGCTTGAAGGGTCGCCGTTGCATCTTGCTGATTTACATCATTTTAAACCAGCAGTGTGTTTTTCAAGGGTACCATGAGCTGGATGGTATTAGCTCAGATACAAGTCTTACAGTGGGTTGGTCTCCTTTGGCTTTTCGGGATCACTATGAAAGTAGGGTCGCTCTGAGTCGGAACATCTCGACAGCAAGCAACAACAAGAAGGCAGATAGCTTGAAGGGGTGGAAAGTAAAGACTGTGTACAGACGTGTGCACAAGGATCAGGATCAGTGTCCTTCTGCATGAGTTCCCTGCTGTCCTAAAAGCAGGGGCGAAGGTTGAGGGGGAGGGCGGTACACCAAATGCCCTCTGTTCAATTAACTCAACTCTGAGAATAAATCACCCTCAGAGAATAAGCTTCTGGCTTGCCTAAGTGGACAGCTGGGCAGCCAGCCTCTCCCAGCACTGGCGAAGCAACCAACGCTCATTCTTACAGCAACTGACGGCTCTTTCATGCCTTTTGTCCAGAGGCAGAAAGAGCCATTGCTTGTTTGTAAGACGTGACGTCATTGGCCCGGTTCCCTTCCAACGGCTCAGGAAACCCGAGCAGGGTAAGCGGAGAGGATTATGCCGGCTGTTCTTTCCAAGTCTCTCACAGAAACCCACAGAACACTAGCGCACACGAGGGTCAACCCCAACCAGAGTGCTTCCCGGCTGGGAGCTGGGGGCAAGCTCCTGTGGCAGACCGCCCTGCGGCCTAAACGACTCTCGCTCCTCTGGAAACGTTCTTGTGACCGTGACACCCAGCCTGGCCATAAGACTCCCTCTCAACCCATCCAAGGGAGAAACGACAGGGGGACAAGTCTAGGAACTGGTGCTTGGCCCTCCTTCTCGCTTCCTCTCCTCTGCCAAGAGATCAGAACAATAACCGAGCAGCCGGGTGGAAAATGGCAGTCCTAAAGAGCAGGCTTTATCAGCTCAAGAGAACGTCTTTAAAAAACGAAGGGATGCTTGAGATGCCCCCGCCTCAACGCCCTATGGGACGCATCTGACTTCGGGACTCTGTGCCTGTGGCCACCGTTCCATTGTGGAGCGCAGTCTTTGCTAGATGAATGGACCGGCTTACAGGGTTAAGTCACACCTGATTTTAATAGAGGGTGTGAACCAAGTCACACCATTTGTTTCCTGGGGGTCAGGTCTGCTAAAAGACAACACTCACACCTCCATCGAAGTCATTCCTCTGTGTAGAAGAGCCAGTCTGTGGACCGCTGGAAGACCCGAGACCTCTGTCTGCAGGGGTGGAAGCCAAGACCAATGGCACCAGACACTGCGGCACAGACACATGGGGCAGAGCAAAGAGGCCAGGCTGAGACCCGAGGGCAGACAGAGGGGCAGTGCTGAGACTATGGGCCTGGGAAGCAAGAGTGCCAGGTCCCGGGCCGGCCAGGGACCACGTGGCTGAGAGGCTGAGGACCTGAGAGAGACTTGGCTGCTGGCTGAGCAGAGGTCTGCTCTGGACCCAAGCCTGTATCCTTACTGCTTACTGATCCTGACTTGTGATAACCTATTAACGTCCCTAATAACTCCCCCTCGTCGTGAGTTTTCTCTGTGAGCGGTGTGTGGCCACTACAACGAATGACTGAGCCCCGCCTAGAAGTAGGGTATGCGGGAGGCGCGGTTGGTGGCAGAGTAGGTAAGGGACGGAGGGCAAAGGCAGGTCTGATTAATGCCTGTGGGCAACAGGGAAGCCATAGGAGCTCAGATAGAGCCATTCCACCCTCCCTCCACACTGTTTACTGCATTTTCATTTAGGAATTGTTTCCTTCTGAGTTGAGGAAACCTTAACAAAAAAAGAGTGATATGGTATTTTGTAACAGACAGATATGTGAATCTAGGAATCGCTACAGATGGTTAAAAAAATGATGCGAAAGCTTTTCTTTCCTCCCACCTCAGGTGGCCCTGACAACATGAGCCCTTCCTTGGCATGAGCAGGAAAAAGGGGAGTGGTGACATTTAAGTGAGGCCTGACAGCTAGGGGTCCAAGCAGCCACTAAGGAGGCGACGGGCAGCAGCAGCCTTCTTCTTCTCCTGTGGCCAAGGGGACACTTTGGCTGCAAGAACCTCAGGAGGGGGTTCCTGGGCTGCCAACCCAGGAGCTTCCAGAAGGGTCTGGGGCAGGAGCAGCTCAGCAGAGCAGTCATCCCCCAGGGGAAGCAAACAAGCAGAGCTACTGGCCTTAATCAGGTTTGCTTGCCAGCCTATCAGCAATTACCCACTGGAAGATTTTATCAGTGACCTCACTGGCTGCCCGTGTCTTTAAGAAACCAAGAGCCTCATTTGGGACTCAGGCAGGCAGCAAGACAGTGCTAGTTCTTGCTCCTTAAAACAATGTGCACAACTCAACTTGTGCTAGTTTGAGGGAGGTTCCCACCCTCTCGAACCAATACGACCATAGCCGTCGTGGGATTTTGCGTCTTTCGGATGATTCAGCATGAAGGGCGAACGTAAACTTTCTTTAACGTAGGGCATATGGAACTGTTCAAACGCACCTGTGTCTGATTAGGCCCTCACGCTAGCGACTTTTGTATCATTTAAATCTTTTATAGTTAGATACAATTGGCCAGATTTTTTAAGTGTACAATCGAGGGACATTAATTACATTCATAATGTTGGACAAACAGCACCACTATTTGTTTCCAACAAATTTCAGCTCCCTCAATGGAAACTTGGGACCTATTCAAGAGGAACTTTCCCATCCCCCAAGCTAGCTTCCCTGACCCCCCACTCCCACTCCCAACCTCCACTCCCGTCCTCAAACAAAAAAGACAAACTCATCAAGTTTCTGAGGCTGTAACTGTTTACAGGAGTAGAAAACCCCATCTTTCTCCCACAGAGGGTGGTTTTGAACTGCTGACCTTTTGGATTGCAGCCCAACGCATAACCACTACCCCATCAGGACTTCCTGTTTCTGGTGACCACTGGTTTACTTTCTTTCTCCATCCATTGACTTATTCTGGGATTTTCATCCATGTAGAATCCTGCCACGTTGGTCCTATAGTGGCTCGTTCATTTCACTTAGCATGTTTTTAAGCTGCAGCCACGTCACAGCATGTCAGGTTCATCCCTTCTTCTGACTACTATTCCATTGTATTTACAAACCACTGTTGTTTACCTATTCATCTGCTGAGGGGCCTCCGGGTTATTTCTGCCTTTGGATTCTTGTGACCATTGGTGCCCGAGTACCTGTTTGCACTTCCTACTTTCTACTTCTCCGGGTACGGGCCTTGGAGGGGACTTGCTGGGTTCCCACAGTAATTCTCTGGCTAACTCTTGGAATGCTGCTGTCTTTTTTTACAACTCAAGGGCAGCCTGCAGCTCAAAGGTCGCAATCCCTGTCTTGGTATCTTTGTCCGGGCGGATTCCATGCCAACACGCCCACAGCCAGCATAGGTGTGAGTGAGGTTATAAAGATCAGCTGCGTCTTCCAAATATGAACATCGCCTGCATGAGACATGGGCCCCAGGCTGAGGGAGGGCTGTGAAGCAGCCCAGGCTTTCATGTACTGAGCCCACATGCAGGGACGGGCAGGAGGGTCCACCAACGGGGCTTTCTTTCACTTTCCTCAAGCATCAACAAACCCTTTCCTTTCGGCTCCTTGGCATCTCTGGCCCACCTGGTTGTTACTAGGTGCCACGGAGATGCTTCTGACTCATCATCCTCATCATCGCAGCCCTGACCTGGGGGACCGAGCAGAGCTGCCCCATGGGGGTTCCTTGGCCGGCACCTGTAGGGGTCAGATCGGCAGGACCCTGTCCTGCAGAGTTGCTGGGTGGGCTTGAATGGCCAACTTGCCTGTTGGTGTAAGGTGACCAGACGTCCCGCTTTTGGCGGGTCAGTCCTGATTTTTAACAATTTTTCCCCCGCGTCTTGCGGCGTTTTTAAAAAGTCCCAATTTTTGGAAAGAATGCACGACAAGCTAGGGTATACGGTTTTCTCGGCTGCCATGTGGCTATTTTGCCAGGATATGAGTTTTATCAATGGTGTCCCGCTTTACCAATGTTACGATCTGGTCACCTTAAGTTAGTGGCCATGGGTTTAAATACTGCACCCTGCAGGCTTCCCCCTTTCACACACAAGACCCATGAGCTACCACGTGGTTAGGAATACGGGGCCCCCCACTTGAAATGTTACGTATCTTTCGACATGGGAGACAACCCCCAGCAAAAGCTGCGTGCATGCCGGTCACGTGCGCACCGGCCCTTCTCAAGAGAGCCATCTCCTCAGGGTTTTCCCGCTTTTCCAATGAGAATGCCAACTTTAAAACCCGAGACAGGGTTTTCACTTCCTCCATTTGTTCACTCGAGGAATTCCCCAGCTATTTGGGATGCAAACTGTGTTTTGAAAACAGACGGGCTTATGTGTCGCTCCCAGAGGGAGGCAAGCTCAAATTCAGCACGCAGCTGCCTCGGGCTCCAGTCCTTGCAAGCACAGAACGAACGTTCCTGGTGCTCGGGCAACGGGCTTGGCAGCGCTGCGGAACTGGCCTCGTGCCACAGGAATGGCCCCCCGGGGAAGAGGCGGCCCAACGGGCTGCCCCTCATGGCAGTCCAGGTGACGTCACTGCGGGCTCCAAGTTCAAGAAAGAAGCCTGTACCCTCCTATGTGCTCAGAGCAGCCAGTATCCTTTCTGCACAGCCAGTCACTGGAGCCCTGGTGGCGTAGTGGGTTCCTCCCTGAGCTGCCGCCCATAGGTCTGTGGTTTGAACCCACCAGCTGCTCCTTGGGAGAAAGCTTGAGGCTGTCTGCTCCCGTAAAGATTTACAGCCTCCCAAACACAAAGGGGTAGTCTGCCTCTGTTCAAGAGGGTCGCTGTGAGTCGGAACCAACTCGGTGACAGTGAGTGTGGTTTGGTCACAGCAATCACCAGACATGATGAACAGTGACACAGCTAAACCAGCTATCTTGGAGAGCCAGAGGATGGCTCGGAAGAGCGGAAAGCACACCTCGGGCGCAGAAATGGCTTTGGGTTGATTTCTGTTCAGAGAGACGCCTCCCAAGATCTTATTCCTGAACATCCGGATTAGCTTATTCGGTGCTCCAGAAGCCCAGGGGCCACAGGGGGCCTGGGAAATCCTCCCACCATGAGCCAGGCTAGGGTGGAGGGTGACTCACTGAGCTCTCCTGGCTCCCAGCACTGGCCAAGAGGGTTTGGGGGAGTCGGCAGAAGAACTGATTCTATGCTGGTTAGGGCGTAAGAGGAGCATCTTTGGGGTGCTGCTGCATATTTTCTGAGGTAGTTAGACAGAACAGACGTTTATTACAAGAAACCATTTCCTTCAGTCCAGATCACCCCAAGCCCCGAGAAGACCCTGCATGGGGCCCCTTTTCTCGGCACACCAAGTGCTGAACTTCCCTAAGCGACGGCGTTGGACATTCTGGGTCCAGCATAACTTGGGGGTTGATCAGTGCCATTGAGGAGGCTCTGCCAGGCTTCTGGAAAAACACACAGCCCACACCCGGGCTGCCAAGAGCTCAAGGGCCACCCTCTGCTGCTCCACCCACCCAGAGCCAGGAGCTCCTCCTTCAGACAAGCAGCCTCAGGGAGGACTGTGGCTGGAGCCAGGCTGTCTGCATTGGGATCCTCGGACTACTGCCTGGGTGGTGACCAGAGATAAGGCTCGGTGCCTTGGTTCCTGTGGCCCCACAATGGGCACTTGGGAACATCAAATGAAATAAGTAACATTTAGAACAGGGCTTGGGATGTGGTCAGCATTCCAGGCACACGGTGTGCCTTTTCTGGACCAGGATCTGTCTCCTCACCCCTGCCCCAGCACAAACATGGCCACCTCGGAGGTCAGGATGTCCCAGGTGTCCCTTTTGCCCTTCAGATCTTCCGTTCTGGACCCAGCTGGCATGTGGTCATTCAGCCTCATTCCAATACCTATTTTCCCCAGGTGAAAGGAGTTGTGAGGCTGCTACTATGGGATATCATGGATTCAAGGAGCCCTGGGGGCAGCTAACCCCAAGGTCAGCAGTTTGAAACCACCAGCTGTTCCTTGGGAGAACCATGAGGCTTTCTACTCTCATAAAGAGTTCTAGTCTCAAACACCCATTGGGCGAATTCTGTCTTCTGCCTGTGTTCTAGGGTTGCCATGAATTGGAATCGACTTGGTGGAAAGGAGTTGGGTGAGACTGGTTTCAGTGCTATAAACCTGGCTCACCCATTAGCCAGCTCTTGGGCCTTTGAACAACTAATCTCCCCTTTCTGGGGACCCACTTCCTTACCTCTAACGTGGGGAGGATTACCTGGATGACATAAACCAGGCATTTCCAGCCAGGTCCGATTGTAGCCAACACAAGACTAGTCACTGCCATTACTATCATCGGATTGGCCAGCACTTACTATTTTTCTGCTCTCCTAGGGCTGCTTGAAGACCTGGGAGTGCTCTTGGGTGAGTTTGGGACTGTTAACCGCAGTCGACAGTTCAAATCCACCAGCTATTCCATCAGAGAAAGAAACAGCTGTCTGCTCCCATAAAGATCTGCAGCCTCAGAAAGCCCTATGTAGGGTGTCCGGGGCTCAGAACGGACCCCATGGCAGTGGGCTGGGGGATAGGGCTCCTGGCCTTCACGACGAAGAACAGCCGCCACGAGTTGACTCTGACTGAAGGCGACCCCACACAGGCAGAGCTGAGCTGTGTTCCAAAGGCCCCCCCCCCTAAGTTTTCAAAGGGGTTCACATGGGCTTTTTTCTAAGGTGCCTGCAGCTGAGTGATTCACCATCTGCACCACACAGGGACTCCCTCGCCTCCACCCAGCCGCACAACCAGCATCAGGAACTCGGCAGACAGAAGCTAGTCCAACGGCAAAGGAACAGGTGAGGGAAAACAAACGAACAGTCACTAGACGGGACGTCAGGGAGAACGGGATTCTGACACAGGCTGTTCACTAACAGGTGCGTGAGCACACGCAGCTCCCTGAGCGACGGACTCTCGTGTCTCAGGTCCCAGGTGAAGGGCGAGATCGGCGCACAAATCCACAAGGCAGTTCTATTCCAAGCCCACGGCCATCTCTGACCACTTCCTCCAGAAGTCTCCCAGACTGCTGATTCTGGCTCTCCTTCTGAGGCGGGCGGGGGCAGGGGGCGTGTGCTGGCTGGAAGGGGGAGAGGGAGACCTTGTGGGGCGAGCAATGCAGGCGTGGCAGAAGAGGAAGTCACACTGTCTCATAGTGGGCGAGGAGTCGGGGTCCATTCTGACGCGCCACACAGGGAGCTGCTGTCGAGGATTATGGCCAAGGGGAGTGGGCTGGCTTGGCTCTCTCTCCCAATTATTCTTTTTTTTCTTTCCTGGAATGAGGGATTCCCAACTCAAGCCTCTCCTTTCCATGCTAGAGCTTCCTCCATTCTCGGGGACACGACAATGGTCTCCACATCTCCCCTTGGCCTAGTGCCTACAACGGAGGCCCCTTCAGTTCTTCGCTTCAGAGATGGACCCTGCCCTTGGTGGGCCCTACACTCCGTTCTGAACAATCCCCAGTCATAAAAAGGTCCCTTCTCCCTCTTCCATGCATGCACTTCCTGTTCTGGGCAAGTGAAATGCTTGGCGTCAGGGCCACTCTGACAACTGCATCTTAGAGGACACTGCCAAGTGCAAAGTTTTTCATCGCTTTCTAAATTATTTACACGCCGGCCACTTGTGTACTCCCAAGGAGCCCTGGTGGCATAGTGGTGACGCACTGGGCTGCTAACGGCAACGTCAGCAGCTCGAACCCCCCGGGTGCTCTGCTGGGCAAAGACGAGGCTATCTACTTCCAGAAAGTGTTACAGTCTCAGAAGCCACAGGGCTAGTTCTGGGGAGTCTGAATCTAAGCAATGGCAGTGAGGTTTGGAGTGTGGAGTTCAAGGACGGGCAGCTGAGCACCACAGACAAGGGAACACGAACCCTCAAGCCTGGGCAGCCGGTGACATGGGCGGCTCCTTCCCAGGGCTGCCCGTGCAGGCAGGAGTCAAAAGTCGTGGCCCTCTGACCTTAAAACATAGACCGTATGAAACTGGCCTATGAAATTAAGGCTTGATGTTTATGCCTCTGCTCCTTGGTGAGTTATTCAAGGCAGGCAGTGGAAGCCTCTCCTCAGTTATAAACGGCCCCAGAAGGCTGACTGACATTCGTTCCAGGGCCACTTACTTTTGATTTGGATTTTTATTAATGATCTAATAAAATGTCTTGTTTGGTCATGATCAACCCAATGCTTCCAAAGATGTTTAAAAACAACAAGAAAACCCAGCACTCTGATCCAACAGACGGCTGCTGATGTCACTGAGCTGACATTAATATAAAGTGATTTTCAATTTTACTTGGCATTATCAGTGAGTTCAGGGGTGGATTAGAAAAATTATTTAAAATAAAAATTTTTTTGGCCCCAATGCTGTCAAAGGCAATATTGTACAAGGCTCCGTACAATTGATCTGATTGCAATGATCATCATAGAGTGAGAGAGCCAGAGGTGGGAAGGGCTGGAAGACAAATCACTTGGGCGTGAACCACACACAGGCTAGAATGGCAGGCAGGCTTGCAGGCATGGCTGTGAGAATCAAGCAATGTGAACACCCCCACCACTCACAACTCACAAGTACTTTCAGTTTCACTCCCTCTCACTTCGTGACTTTTGGTCCAAACCACCTTTTAGCAAGGGCGGCTACCATAAAAGCAAGGCTATGCCGTATTAAGCCTTTGCGATAAGAGACAGGAATAAAAATGTCGTCACATGTATATATTTCAGGGTGGCAGCCCAGGCACACAGAGGAGAGGAGAAGCAACATGACTGTGGCCACAGAGGCAGAGATTAGAGCGATGTGGAAACAAGCCAAGGGATTCCTGGAGCTACCGGAACCAGGAAGAGGCATCTCCCCTAGAGCATTATGATGGTGCTTGGCCTTGCCTTTGAACTTCTGCCTCCAGAACTGTGAGAAAACACATTTCTGTTGTTTGTAGCCATCATGTGTGTGGTCATTTGTTAGGGTAGCTGTAGGACCCTGAACTGGTACATCACAACATTCCACTCTTGCTGAAGGGCTGGGTCATGTGGAGGTTGCTTATGTTCTGAACATAAGCCTTGTATTTTCAGAGAGAGAGAGGAGAGAAGGGAAAGAGGGAAACAAATAGAAGACAGAGAAAAACGTATTGGGAGGAGAAGGTGAACGAGGAAGAAGTAGAAGAGAGAGGCAAAATAGAAATAAATGATTGCTGAAAGAGTGGATGATATTTAATACGGACCTATCTGATAATTATTTAGCGTAACCAACCTTAGAAAGAGTTTAAGTTAATGATAAATCCTCAACAGCCCTTCTTACCCATTCCAATTTACTTTGTAACTGACAGGATTATTATAGTGATTTTTTTTTAATTTTTAGGAAAGGGCACTGATGGCACTGTGGGCTGGGCATCGGGCTGCTGACCAGAGGGTCGGCCGTTCAAAACCATCAGTGGAGTGGGAGAAAGAGGAGGCTGGTGGCTCCCGTCAAGATGTACAGTCGTGGACACTCTATATGCAGTCGCTCTGAGTCCAATGGCATCGAGGATGACGGTGAGGATGACCTTGCAATAAGTTCGACTTTCTGGTCCAAATCCTTTTGAGGAAGACGCTCTTAGGCACCGTGCGTTGTGCCAGCTTTCGCTGGGTGATAAACGTGTGTGGTTCGCTTCGTGACACAATCGTAGTTTGAAAGGGTGCAGCTGGGCTTTTGTTCCACGGTCGCAGCAGCGGCCTTTCCGGAGAACCCTCGCCTTCTGTGCAGGAGGCCAGGTTCCATTCTCAGCCAACGCACCCCGGGTACAGCCACCACTCTCCTGCTAGTGGGCGTGTGTGCACTGCTACCAATACTGAGCAGCTTTCAGCAGAACGCCCAGGCTCAGATGGACTAGGAGAAAAGGCCGCCCACCTGCCCTACAAATCACTGGACAGCGTTCCGTTCACCCTGAGTTGGGACTGGCTGAACACCAGCTCACAGCACGGTGCCTGGTACCGGTGCACATCCCAGGCCCTGAAGAGCTGGTGCAGGGAAAACAAACTCAGAAGCATCCCAGGAAGGCATTTGTGTACTAGGGATCCTAGAACAAACAGGGGCTGTGTGTGGTTTGGGAAAGACCCACTACCACACCAGGGGGAAAAGGAGTGAGGATAAGGTGTGATTTTCCCCAAAGCAATGCACAAACCCTTTTTCAAGGTGTCCCACCTGGCTAAAGTCCCTCCAGCACATGACTGAAAAATCTAAAACCAATCCCACTGCCAGGGAGCCGACGCTGACTCACAGTGACTTTATAGACCAGGGTTCCTGAGACTATTCCTATTTACAGGAGCAGAAAACTCCCCTCAGAGTGGCTAGTGGTCTCAAACTGCTGACCTTTTGGTTAACTGCCCAATGGATAACCACTAGGCCACCAGGGCTCTTTTGCACATGGGCCTTTTCAGGCAAGGAGTAGGACTCCCATGAACCCAATAGAGAAAAGAGCATGCTTTTCCTTTTATGTCAGACATGCTGTCTCCACGGGTCCCCTAGCTTAGTCAGCTGAAAAACAACAACAAAAACAGAGCCAAGCTGAAGCTGGCTGGCAGGCTGGCAGTGGTCATTCTTCAGGAACCACAGGGCCAACCCCAGGCAGAAGGGTGAAGCTGGTCCCCTGCAGCTACTGATCAGAATGAGAGCTGACCACATTCACAGGTCATTAACACATTAGCTCAAGTTGCTGTGGGCCAGGCTTCTGAGCCCCGGGAGGTGTAATCCCACTGTGAAGAAGGGCTCAAGCCAGCGAGGTGACAGAGAAGTCAGCAGGCAGTTGGAACACAGCATCCGTGCCAGGGCGCACCAGAGGGGACCTGTCCCACCCAGCCAGGGAGGCAGAGAAAGCCAGACAGAGCCAGTGCCCGGGGCGACATCTGTGTGTTAGGTGTTAGGGCGGGGAGGCAAGGATGAGGAAGAGCCCAAACAGTGCAGAGCTGGGGTACATGTGTGTTTTGGATTTTGAACTCGCTTACACATTCTGATGGGAAGCACCTGTAATCGTTTCCATGTGAGAGCAACAGGTGAGGTGTGTGTTTTAGAAAAATTCCCCTCTAGGACACCTGTGAGTGTGGGCAGGTAATGGGAAAGGACAAGCTTGTCACTCAGACATGTGTGTCGGAGTGTGCAAACACAGAAACCCTGGGGACGATGGGAGCTGGGGGCTGTGAAGTGTGGAACCCAGGACCCAGATCCAGCAGAGCTGCCAAGAGAGCGTGCTGTGCAGCTGGCAGAAGCCTGGGCCCCCTGGAAGGACGAGGAAAGCCCTGGTGGGCCAGAAGGCCAGTGAGGAAGCTCTTGCTGTGATCCAAGTGACAGGGACGACTGCACGGAATGGAACCCTGGTGGCACTGCTGGCCAAGTGCTGGGTTGCTTAACCTCAAGGTTGGGGGCTCAAAGTCACCAGCCACTTCTTGGGAGAAAGGTGAGGCTGTCTGTTCTCGTGAGCGTTTGCCACGCTGGAAACCCTACATATAGGGTCGCCCTGCGTTGGAATTGACACGATGGCAGTGGGTTTGGGTTTCCTTTTCTGTTGTTGTTGTTGTAGGAGGGAACTCTGCCCACAGGACAGGAGACCTGGCTGCTAATGGGCGAGGCAGGTTGCTGGGGAAAGAGAAGTCTTGGGGACTCCCGGATCTCAGTGCAGCCACCCAGCTATTGTCCTTCTCTGGCATATGACTGTGAGAGAAGGGGCAGGTTGGGGTCAGCTCCCGAGTCCAGTCTGGGTCACAAAGAGCTTGAGGTGGCTGTGGAGCCATCCTGGGAGCTTAAGGGACACGGGGATGACCAGCGCTAAGGAAGCCTGGGGAAGGAAGGCGATCCCGGGGGAGGGTGTGGGGCCAGGGGCCAGGAGAGGCAGGAGTATTCTCCAGGAATACTGTCTGCTCAAGACAGGCAAGGAACAAGAAACCAGCCAAAAGACTGAGGAGAGCAGCAGGCCGAGGGGGAGGGCTGAGGAAGGGAGGTGCTCTGGAAAGGCCGGGAGGAGGGCCATGTAAGGACTGTCCACAGGCAGCAGAGCCCAGCGGCCAAAGTCACATCCTGACCTCAGAAACAAGCTTCTACCCTAAGAGCAGCCTGGTAAACAGGGACTGAAGGCCACCCCACTGTGGTCTGCGTGCCACACTTCAAAATGCGGTGTACTTTTGCTAGCTCCTCAATTCTGCAGCCCCTAAGTGTTTCATGAAGAGAAAAAAGAGGGGGGAAACACATCCCAAGGAGGGCTTTATCGGCAGTCACTACAATAAACAGGCAGTTAGCACAAGGTCAAGATAAGGAAGTGGTGAAGAACACAATGGTGCAGAAGCTGCCGGGGAGGGTGAGGAGGACGCTGGGGAAGGAAATGAGCCGGACAATGCACAGATGTCTAGGTTTTCGCTGCCAGGAGTTCAGACAAACAGGAAGGCCTGAAACTTCTCCAACAGGGAGAGCGGGGTTTTGCTCGATGAGCAGCGGGGCTGAGCAACGTGAGGGAGCGCAAAAGCGCTCCACACAGAACCTACGTCCAACCTCGTTCTCCACACAGAACCTACGTCCAACCTCGTTCTCCACACAGAACCTACGTCCAACCTCGTTCTCAGAGCAACTCAAGCGCAGCGGATCCTGGGCCCAGATGACACCCCTCGGTTTGGGGGCCTGCTCTCCTGGGCTAGTCAACGGGGCTTCTGCCTCGGGGCCCCTGGTGCAGGTGAGCGGGCCCTCCTCACAGGGGCCTGGGACACCAAGGACAATGCCCCAGATTTCCTAAGTGTGAAGATGCCCGCTGACATTCGCAGGGATGATGGGCATATCCATTAGGGGCAAACGCTCCCAGGGGGGACCAAAGGGAAAGGAGGTCTGGTGTAATTATCCCAATGACAAGCTCTGTTCCAACACCCTCACCATAACACCTAAGAAGTATGGGAAACCCTTCCAACTAGAAAAGTTAGCACTTTGAGAAACTTGCCTTTCCTTGTAAACAGGCATGCACTTTCCTCTTTCTCTGGAGTACAAATGCTCTTTAAAACTATGCAGATAAGGAGTATTTCTTGAAATCACTGAAATTTCAGAAAAGGGTACCTTTACATGCTAGACGTGGATCCTCTGCTATGTCTATAATGTGACAGTTTTCACATGGCGGGTGAGTCGGAATCCACTCCATGGTGGTACGTTTTTGGTTTGGGTTTGACAGTTTACCGTAGACTCTTTCGTGTCATCCTTGGCATTTCCCCACTATATATTGCAGAACGCACCCAGTTACGACACAAAGAACTCGGTGCCCCTGAGGGGTCAGTCAGTCCGCTGTAGAAGGTACTCCCTTGTGGTTAAGGCAGAGGATCTGGACTGAGATGAGGGTTCAAGTCTTGGTTCTACCACATATGTCAGGATAAAGTTGGGCAGGTGACTAACTCCTTATGCCTCAGTTTCCCCGGCTGTAAAATGCAGATAGTAATACATACCTCGCAGAGTTCATAGCCACCACTCATCTTTCAACTTGTCTTACTGGGCTGGATTTCATGTTCCTGTGATGTTGGAAACGACATCACCAGTATTTCAAATACCAGCAGGTTCACCCCCCCATGAACAGGTGTCAGTGAAGCGCCCAGAGTAAGGCACACTGGGAAGAAGGAAGAGGTGGTTGACGTCCGAGGGACTAGCCACGGAAAGCCTTACGCATAGCCATAGAACCTTGCAGGAATGGTGCCAGAAGGTGAGCCCCTTTGGGCAGGAGGCACTCAAAATACGACTGAGCAAGAGCTGCCTCCTGAACTAGAGCTGACCTTCATGACACAGGTGAAGCAACCTTGAGACATTCATTTGCCGATGGGCACAATTGAAAAGGAGATGTAACAGGTGCAAGCATCTAGTCACCATTAGAACATGGTGTATGAATGTTGAATGAATGCTGCATGAATATGAATCCAGGAAAGTTAGAGATGTACAAAGTCCTGACGTTAGAAAACCAAAAGGGAAAAATATACTCAGTATATATCGAGCTGAAAGATCTCAAGGAAAAAAAATGCAAGCTTTCAGAGGCACGATTGAAGGATTCAACGTGCAAAACATGATCCAGAACCAACGGTCGTGAAGGAAGTTCAAGCTGCAGTGGGAGCATTAGTGAAAAACAAAGCTCCCAAAAATGCCGGAAACCCTTCCACAGAGGGACACCGCACCGGACGCTTCCACCAGCCTACGCTAAGAGATCTGGAAGACAGCTACTTGGCTAACCACCCGAAAGAGACTAGCATTTGTGCCTGTTCTAGAGAGAGAAATTATCAAACAGTATCATTAATATCACATACAAGTAAAATTTTGCTGAACATAATTTAAAAGTAATTGCAGCAGTGTATTGACGAGTAGCTGCCGGAAATTTAAACTGGATGTAGAGGATGTGGTACAAGGGATATCATTGCTGATGTCAGATGTATCTTAGCTGAAAGCAGAGAATACCAGAAAGATGTTTTCTTGTGTTTCATTGACTATGCAAAGGTACTCGGCTGTGTGGATGATGACAAACTATGGGTAACATTGCAAAGGACCCTTCATTGTCTCCTGTGCAACATGTACCTAGATCAAGAGGCAATTGTCCAAACAAAATAAGGGGATACTGAATGGTTTAAAAAGGAGAGATGTCAAGTACTCCCTCA
>NW_022111373.1:72710306-72712354 GCF_000313985.2 Echinops telfairi | reverse complement strand
AAAATGTTTTGAAAATGATGATGGCAACAAATGTACAAATGTGCTTGACACAATGGATGGATGGATGGATTGTGATAAGAGTTGTACAAGCCCCCGATGATTTTTAAAAAATAAAATAAAATGGAGATATGTGTGTAAGGACTATAGCCATTCACTATATTTAATCTGCACAGTAAACAGTACAAATAATCTAAGAAGCTGAACTATATGAAGAATATCACATTAGGATTAGAGGAAGGTTTCTTCACAGATGACAGCATCTTGCTTGCTGAAAGGGAGAGGATTTGAAGCACTCGCGAATGAAGATCGAGGGCAGCAACCTTCAGTATGGTTTACAACTCAGGGTAAGAAGACCAAAATCCTCCCAACTGGATCAATGGACAACATCATGATAGACAAAAAAAAGACTGAAGTTGTACAGGATTTTATTTTGCTTGGACCTATAATCAGTGCTCATGGGAGGAGCAAACAATCCAACAATGTATCGCATTGGTAGATCTGCTCTATTAGATCCACTTAAAGTGTTAAAGACCTCACACTTCGAGGACTCAGGCGTACTGGACCCAAGCCATGGCATTTTCAATCGCTTCTTACGTATATGAAAGTTGAACAATGCATAAGGCACACGGAAGAAGGATGGATGCATTTGAATCATGGTGTTGGCAAAACAATATGGACAGTCCCATGGACTGCCAGAAGAACATACAAATCTGTCTGGGAGGATGCACTGCCAGAAAGCTCCTTCCAAGTCAGGTAGTAAGACTGTGTCCTGTGGGTTTTGAACATGCTATCAGGAGAGATCGGTCCCCGAAAAAGGACATCATGCTTGGTAGAGAGGAGGGTCACCAAAAAAGAGGGCGACCTTGGATGAGAGGGATTGACACAGCGGCCCAAACAATGGGCCCAAACATACAATTGTGAGGATGGCGGTTTCGTTTTTGTCCGTACGAGTCAGAGCCTACTCAACCGCTTGTAACACTAGAGTTCACACAAAGATTAAATGAGCACAAATGTGTAAGCGCTTTGCACAGAGCCTGGCAGAGGGTAAGCATTTAGTAAACAGTACTGATGACCACCAGTAAGATGGGGTCCTAGGCTCCCACACCGAGTTGGCAATTCAGATGGCCATCCTCCAAGAGCTAACTGCCCACACTGTTCACATATACCATATAAACTCGTGTAAAAGCCGAGTCTTTCAGCACATTTTTAATGTGGTTTTTGGGTAAAATTAAGTGCCTCGGCTGATATTTGGGTTGGTTTATACTCCTGTATATACGGTAACTCTTTTTGAACAGGGGCAGCTATGGTGTGTGTTAAAAAGACACATACTAACTAATTATGTTAAAAAGATAATGACGTACTAACACTGTCCTTAATGGAAATTCTGTTGTTTTTATTTCTGGGGGTGGGGTTAAAGGAAAGTAAAAGAAATAAGTGAAACAGGAGAGAGAAATCCTGATACGAAGAAGAATGGGTTCAAAAAGGAGGGGTGCTCGTCTGAAAATGAAGCCCCACAAGGAGAGGGGCTGACAGACACAGTAGCTGCCGCAGTGGGCTCAGGCACAGAACTGCTGCAGGACCGGGCAGGGACCGGGCAGCACATTGGTCTGCTGGGCATCAGTCACTGTGGGTGGGAACTGACTTGATGGCGCTAAACAACAACCACAACAACAAGCTCTTTAAAACCACCTTGCGCCTTGAACTGGTCACACTTCATTTGGGGAAACGGTTCCACGGTCAGAGCTGGTGGGCATCCGAAGGAGGCCGGCCACAGAGGGTGCAGAGGAAAGCTGCGGCCGAGGCAGCACAGGAGACAAACAACGGAGCAAAGATCCAAGCAGCAGCTGACACGGGCAACCGAGAGAGCCTCTCTCTGACCAAGAGTTGCCTGGAGCGTCTTTGGGGCCACACAGCCGAGGGGGCACATGAAGGAGGTGGTGGCACTGCCAGGGTTCACTGGCTTGAGGAACTTCAAACCAGGGTTTCTGCCCCGGGCAGAGGGGCCAGGGGACCGTCAGGGTTTCACACTGGGCAGTGGGAAACTCCGC
>NW_022111373.1:72707677-72709769 GCF_000313985.2 Echinops telfairi | reverse complement strand
TGAAGGAAGATAAATAACCCAGAATAGTAATAGGCTTGTGCCCAGTGTTTAAGACTGCCCACGTTAACACGAAACAATGTGCCCACACATCGAACCTTCGGAGCCCAAGTCAGGTCCACGCAGAAACCCACTGGAGGCGGGGGAGTTAGAGCTGTGAGACGCTATTGTGGCGGTGTCCGTGGGATGTACTCTAAGAACCAAACGTGGAAAGCGAACACAACGGACTATTCTTTCCCGAGGGAAGGACCCATGGTGCCCTCTGCTTGACCCACCCATGTCAATTCAGAAGACAGCACAGTAGCATTTTAGGAGCCAGAGAAATTTCTACAAGATAAAAAAGTGCCCCGCGCGGCTGGGAAAAAGGAAAATAAATACCCGGCCAGAAATGTTTGACAGTAACTATCAGAACCCAACAGGTAGCAGCGGTTGGAAATGTGAAGAACAGGCAATCGGCAAGGAGTCGACCTGAGGTGTCCTCAGCCGTTCTGAGGAAGTCCAGCAAGCAGACAGTTGCATTTGCGTTGTCGGGAGTGATTTGGGACACAGTTCGTCCGGGCTGAAGGAGAAGGCCGGGTCCTCGGCCGATGTCTGGTCCAGTCACCGTTTCCGCAGCTGTTCGCGGGGGCGCCCAGGCTGAGTAACGGGGTGTTCCTCTTTGCCCTGAGCTGGGGATCAAGCTGAGGCCCAGCACCTTGGAGACAGAAAAACAAACGGACGCAGTCACCGGGTTGGTCACTCGGTTCTGTCTGGAATTCAGGAAGCACGACTCTCTGAAGACCAGGCTGATGAGAAAGAGTCTTTTTGTTGTGTTTGTTGTGTTTTTTAAGTTCAAATGAGAAGTCACAGAGAGCCTAGAAGTAGGCTGCTGGATGGCGGACGACACGCCTTTGGCTCTGCCCAGACTCGCTCCTCTGACAATTTCTTCAAAGGATCAGCTTTGGAACAGACTTGTGTCCCGTTAGTTGACCTGGCTCTTTGGGATTTGCCGGGAGGAAGATGGGGCTTTCTACTCCCGTAAGAGTTAGTCTCTGCATCGACCGATGGGGGAGAGGGAGTTTGCTTCTGCAGATGGGTGTGAACCCCGGCTGCTGTCGGGGAGGTGCTGTGGCGTGGGTTCTGGCTCGGGAGGGGACCTCCTGTGCAACAGAACACACAGCTGCCTGCCCCACCTGTGCCAGTTTCACAAGAGCCGCTTCCTTGAGCTCAGTGTTGCAGGCACCGTGTCAACTCTGGGGAAAGGCATGTCTAGAAATGGGCCCAGGTGCCCAGTTGCACCTCCGGTGGAGCCCAGAAATTAAAAGCCTTGATTTCCGAACTGTCAAGCAAATTTCACAAGAGACTAAACAGTGCTATCCAACCAACTGAAAAAAAAAAATTAGCTACATATCTTCTCACCAGCCTGACTCATTCACATACAGGTGGATTTTACGGTTTGTAGTTCAAAGCACGGAGTCCAGCGAGGCTTCGAGCTCTGAGGAGGGTAAGCAAGGGCTGGGTGGCGCCTAGAAGACGGAGAGTTGCATCCGTCTCTGTCCTTCATCTTCACGTCTAAGATCTCCCTTCATTTCTTGAACCTGGCAGCCACCAAGGCATTTTCATTGATGACAATCCTCTCCGAACCCCCTCTGTAGGGTAGCTGTGCCCCCAGGGGCTGGACACAATACTGGGGAGTTTACACCAATGTCTTTCACTTGGAGCCTGAGTTGAAGCCAGACCCTGTTATTTGCTTCCAGGTTAAAAGGCGCCCTATCTGGTGCACACCAACGTCCTACCTCAGCCCCGAGCACACGCTCCCGCCTTGTGCTCTTAGAACCCTCCCTGCCTGAGCTCTTGTCAGCTCACCGCAGTGTTTGTGCAGTTGTTGAAGAAGGCGGGCCCAGAACCACCACTAACAGCAATAGAGCAGTTGACAGCGTGACAAGGTGACCAGAAGCCCTGGTGGTACGTTGACTGAAGTGCTTGTCTGCTAATGGGAAAGTCGGTAGTTCAAATTCACTAGTCCTACCATAGGAGAAAGGTGGGGCAGCCTGATCCATCAAGATTGTTTTTAAAAAGTCCACTGCTATGAAGTCATTTTTGACTCAGAGCAACC
>NW_022111373.1:72705427-72707216 GCF_000313985.2 Echinops telfairi | reverse complement strand
GGTGACCTGCCTTCTGATTGGCTGCTGTGCTGACATAGCCTAGCTCTCTCTATAAATAGAGGAAGATCTGGCAGCAGATTGGACTGGAAGGACTGCTAGTCTCTCACAACTCTTTCACAGCAGTGAGCTGAATTGAGCCATTTGTAGTGCTTTATAACTTAACTGTTTCTTGTATTATATATTTAACTGTATATGATTTAACAGTTCATTCCTTGTTATATATCTTTATAAATAAATATATTAAATTATCAGCAGTTTGGTTTTTATCTCTCTAGAGAACCTTGTCTTACACAGGCTCTCATCTGAAGACTGCGGCCTTGGTAACCCTATAGGATCATTCACCGCTGTCCTAATGGGTGGCGAAGAGTCATCAGCACCAAGTTGATGGCCATGGGATTTTGATGTCACCAAGGGCAAACCCCTTTAACATCTGAAAAAGCAGTGTCTCCATGTCCACACCTGGGATCTGTGGCAGGTGCGCCTGCACTGGGACTGAGAGTTTCTGTGCTGGGGACCTGATTTTCCTTTCCTGTCACAACATTCCTGAGAAGAGTTGCTGGGGGACCATGGCGCTGCTCCCTGAAGCACGAAGCCCCAGGCAGCTTCCTGCAAGGGCTCAGCGGCCCAGACAATAGGGATTCATGCAGGAGCAAGCCAGGCTGCACAGCCTGACGGGTATAGCCCTGGGCGAGAAAATGCTCACCGCTTTAAAAACAGAAACCACGCCACCCAAAGAGGCAGCCGAAAGAATTTGTGAAACAAATTGCTGAATTTTCACAATACTACTGCATTTCAAGGAGAGAAATCAGCTGACAAACTGAATCATGCATGAATTTGTGCAATGCAGGACTTTATAAAGCATCAGGGCATGAATCATAGCCACCAATGTGTTTTGTACTTTATTTTTACCAGCCTTGCAAAAACTAGCCTTATGAATGTAGCAACTTTCCCCAAATCACTTGTCTTCTTTTGTTTTATGTGTTGACTCACTTAATAACAATTTATTAAAGGGGGAAAAAAATCTGTCAACTCTATCTGAGGATTCAGTGTCTGAAAAAGAGGAGGAGGAAAAGAAAATAAACCAACTCAGGTTTAACTACAGGAGCCTGCTGGTTACTCGCTGGGCTGCCAACCGCAAGGTCAGCAGTGCGAAGCCACCCGCCGCTCCAAGGGAGAAAGAGGAGGGCTTCTCCTCCTGTCACGATTACTCTTGGAAACCCATGCGGGCAGTTCGACCCTGTCCTATAGGGTCACTATGAGTCTGAACTGACTCCATGGCAGCGAGTTTGGGGTTTTGGGGTTTCATCCCAGCACATTAAATTGCTCAAATACCATTTTGTTGGCACCAGAAACATTACTGGGAGGGAGATTATCACCCGGTTTATTTCTTCTGATGCCAAGTCGAGCCATCAGCTTCACTGTGTGTGTTAGTTTTTGTATAATCACCCCAGTGCATCCCAGTTTTCAGTTAAACACCATCAGTATCTCTCTTCCCAAATTACAAATGATTCTGCCATGAAAGAACTGACAAGAGCTTCTCAGAAAGATCAGGTGACGTTTCAAGTTATGCGAAACGTCTAAACAATGACTTCTATCATCAGATCACATCATGCAACTCACTGCCGTCCAGGCGATGCCGACTCAGAGCGACCCCAGAGGGCAGCGTCGACGGCCCTTATAAGTTTCTGAGGCTGGAACTCTTTACAGGAGTGAAAAGCGTTTCCCCCAAGGAGCGGCTGGTGGTTTCGAACTGCTGACTTTGAGGTAAGCAGCCCAACTCGTAACCATG
>NW_022111373.1:72696910-72704424 GCF_000313985.2 Echinops telfairi | reverse complement strand
CCACTACCCTCTCCCTCATGAACTCTTGCTCATTTATAAATTATTATTATTATTTTGTCATATCTTACACTTCCAATAGAACATTCGTTTAGCATATTAAAATATCATTACCTTAGGGGGCAGGGAGTTCATGTTTACGGTGAAGGACTCATTTGGAGGGAAACCGGTGAGAATGGTGGCACAGCTTTAAGGACGTTCTTACAGAGTGTACTGCCCTAACTGCATGTGTAGAAACGGTTGGAACTGGGGGGCAGGGGAGTTGCCGTGTACAATGTGAACGACAAAAATTTTATATTTTGTATTTAAAAAACAAATTAAACTGTTAAAACCTCATTTTTTCCTTGATGGCTTAGGAGATTTTTGCTACCCCTTCAAAAGTCATGCTCAAGGCCAGTGCCTTGCTCCCCTCCTCTTAGACCTGGCCCTGAGAGAAGCCCTGTCTACCCACTCCTCACTCAGCAACACGACGATTAGGTACGGAAGACCAGGTGGTTGTGCATAAATTAGCAGGTCATAAAAATAGAGAACCACCACATTCTGGTCACAAAACGGAAGATGACTACATCATTACACACTTGCCAAATGACATCATTTCCTAAGTGCCAAACTGCATTGTGACATAACTGCCAAACCACTGAGAATTATGACCCCGTCAAATTGACACACACCATGCACCATACCAGCCTGTATTATTCTTCCATTGAAACAAAGATTTGTGGTGCTGGCAAAGAATATTGACAGTCTCATGGACTGCCAAAAGAACAAGCAAATCTGTCTTAGAAGAGTACAGTCAGAAGCAAGGATGGTGAGATAGTTAAGGTATATTGTGCCAACCTGGCCGATAAACACATGTGGAATTAACTGAAGGGCGGAGAGATAAATGGCTTGGTGAGCCCTGCCTTTTAGTTCTTGGGTCTCCCGCTTTCTGATGGTCGGACCAGGGTGCAGCTGCCTTAGCCAGTTCCCTGCTTCAGCTGGCAAGGCTCACTTCCTGTGAGACATCCCTGAGGAGAAGACACATGGGCCTACCCCGATGCAGCCCTGGGTGCTGAAGCAGCCGTGTGGAAACCACTGCCAGCACTGAGATGCTTACACGTTCACTGATTTGGCTTTCCTCCTGCAGTCAGCATCATTGCGTGTGTTTTGTGAGAGTGAGGAGGATTTTGTAGGTTGGTGTTGGACATATGGGCTACTGTTGGATTTATGGGTTTGGACAGCACTGGGTTGGGATGCTTTTTTAATGGACACTTACCCTTTATATAAAACTCTCTCTTACACATATATGAATTTCTGTGGATTTGTTTCCCTAGTTTACCCAGACTGACACAGATGGCGAGACTTCTCTCACATACTTTGGACATGTTATCAGGAGAGGCCCAGAGCCAAAAACCAAGCTCACTGCCATTGAGCTAATGGTGCCTCACAGCAACCCTATAGGACAGGGTAGGGCTGCCTCTGTGGGTTTCTGGGACTGTAACTATTTATGGGAGTAGACAACTTTGTCTTTCTCCTGGGCAGCAGCTGGCGGTTTCGTACGGTGGACCTTGGAGTTAGCAGCCAGTCCTGGGAAAAGAACATCATGCTTGGTAGCGTAGAGGGGCAACACAAAGAAGAAGACCCTTGATGAGATGGATGGGCACAGCGGCTGCAACACTAGGCTCATGCATGATCATGGTGAGGGTGGCACAGGACTGGGCAGGGTTTTGCTCTGTTGTACACCAGGCTGCTGTGAGTCGCACCAGACAGGCTGGCACCTACACCAAGAGCAGCAGCGCTGGCCTGATGCATGTCACCAATGCACCGGCTAATGAGACAGTAGAGTCTTTCCTGTGGTAAAGGTGACATGTTGGACAACGAGATAGTTGATAGTGAGGAGTGGGTGTATCGTGGGACGGCACTGTGGCAGTGGGCATGAGTGCTGCTGTTAACCCAAAAGTTGGCAGCTTCAACTCGCTAGCCATTCCACAAGAGGAAAGATCTAGCCGTCTTCTCCCATATAAGTGACAGCCAAGAAAATCCTAGGGAGCAGGTGAACTTTGTACCGTGGGGTTGCCGCGCATCAGAATCGACTCAAGGGCGCACAACCACAATTACAACATCCAGATAAAAGCCATTTCCCAGCCTCCTTTGTAGAAGGGTGTCCCGTAAGAGAAAGCGGAAGGGCTGGGGACGGGTTTCTGGGAAAGCTCTTACAAGGGACCTGACTCAGCTCTGACACTTGCCTGGCTTCGTGATAGGGACAGTGCTCATAGCAGCTCCAGTAACCCTCTCACACCAAGTGGGGGCGCAGCGCATGGGGAGCCAGTGCTGACCGCAGCAGTGCAACGGATGACGTTGTGCCGCTGCCCTACTGGCCTGCGGATTTCTTGTGACACGAAACCCACAAAAACTCCTGATTTCTCTAAGGCATGTAGCTTGGTTTTAGTCAATAATGGGCAATCACAGGAAGAGCAGTAAAACATACACACACCCACACGTAGAACAACGATCAAACTGTCTCGTTCACTGCAGTGAGGCCGTGACAGACATCCACCATCTCAGAGGCTGCTCCTTCTTCATCGTATTCACAAACAGCCAGTGTCGCCACCGTTAATCTGGCTGTCAGTTCATTTTACCGTGGCCATTTTGTTGGTCTTTCAAGAAACCACAGTGGCAAAAATCAGGCCAGGGCCTGGCTCTGACACATACCCTCTCTCACCCCCCTCGTGGTGAGTGCTGATGGTGAACAGAGGCTCAAGTAAGGCTGACAGCATCCTCCACTGGTGCATGGTGACAAGTGGACATGTGGAGTCAAGGCAATGGTGCCAAGCGACCCCTGCTCTGGTTTGGGCTGGGCAGGGCATCAGCTGACTTCCAGGGCCTCATCTTTGATGTGAGCTTTCCTGCCCCACAGAGCTGTTTTCTCTGGCATTGAGCCCATTGACACCCTAGCTACAAGGGCCTGGAGCACACTGGCTCTCCTTACGGGAACCACTGTTTGACTGAAGCCAAGGTTAACTTAGGTCTAGTCCCATGGGTGTCCAGAAGGCCAAACAAATCTGTCTTGGCAGACGCACGGGCAGAATGCTCCTTGGAAGCGAGGAGGCTGTGACTTCATCTGCTCTCCTTCGGAAGTGTTTTCAGGAAGGACCGTGCCCTAGGAAAGGACATCGTGCTGGGCACAGGGGAGCGTCAATGAAAAAGAGGAAGACCTTCAGGGAGACGGACTGACACAGTGGCAGCAGCCATGGACTCAAATAGAACAAGTGAGAAGGTGGCGCAGGACTGGGCAGTGATTGGTTCTGTTGCTTGTCCAGAGGGTGGCTAGGCGTGCAAGTGACTTCATGGCACCTAATGACCACCACCGCCAGAGGGTGCACCAGCGGACCATCTGTCAGTGGAAGCTGGACACTGTGCTATGACACTGGAAAGGAGCCTGGGTGGTATACTCGTTCTGAAATGGGCTGCTAACCACAGGGTCAGCAGTTCGAAACCTCCAGGCACTCTTTGGGAGACAGATGAGGCTCTGTACTCATCTTTGGTTTACAGCCTTGGGAACCCAGGTGAGCAGTTCTACCCTTGACTCAACAGCAGTCAGTCTGGGTTTTGGATGAAACTGAATGGGTTTCAGCAGAGCTTTCAGACTAAGCAGACCACTAGCCGTCTACTTCCAAAAATCAGCCAATGAAAAGCCGGCCGATCATAATAGTCCAATCTGCAAGGTTCGTGGGGAAGACCCAGGCCCGGGCAATCATTTCCTTCTGATGGGCACGGAGTTTCCATGGCGTCCCGGCCCGCTCAGCAGCAGCGAACAAGTCAATGTAGTTGTCTTTCAAAAAAAAACGAGGTTTTAGATCCCATCTGCACCTTCTTGATCTTGCTCCCGACCAGAACAAGAGCGCATCAGCTCGATCTCCGGATCTATTAGGGAGCACTAACGAATAAGCCTTCACTGAAAAAATATTTTTAAACACACGATGCTTTGTTCCACTAAGTACAAGAGTAATTTAAACCATATGAACCAAGTGGTGCCTGGTGAAATTCCTTAGAAGACTTGTGATGGACGCATGTGAAAATATCAGCGTACTGCATAAGGAACTGAAGTATTAGTTTGCAAACGGGACTGTGAGCGGTGGCGTGGGGAAGGGCATGAGAAAGGTAAGTATCAGCACAACTCTTCAAGCTCCTTACACAAAGGAACCCCAGGGGAAAGCCCCCTAGGTCCAGCAAGATCCCGGTGCTCAGACAGCTGGAGGAAAGGCTTCTCTTCCAAGGTCAGAGCCCCCCTTTCAGCAAAAGAGCAGAAGAGAAAGTGTCGTTTACATTTTTCTCTGTTTGTGGGAGTTGTTCAGTCATAAGCCATGTGCCCAAACCCTAATCTGCCAGATCAGCTTTGAAAAAAGGGAAGAACCCGGCCAGGCATTTATCAACACCTAAAATCGTTCCTTTTCATGCCAGGGTGAAAGCTAGTTTATGAAAAAAAGTTTTCACCATCTCCACCCCCACCCCCGCCCTCTAAACCTGCCTCAGATTTTAAGCCATTATTGCTCTAAGAGTGTGTGTGTGTGTGTGTGTGTGTGTGTGTGTATGTGTGTGTGTAGAAAAGTGATTTGGGCAACAAAACAGTGCAGGCTTCCTAAGCTTTGGCCCAGCCCAGCCACCATAAGGCCCAGCTGTGAGTCTCGGCTGTGCCAGCTCTCACACAGCCTCGTGATCACTGAGGAGAGCCCAACCCTGGGCCAGGAGGGTGGAACCCAGCCCAGGAGGACCCAGGCAATGATGTGACGTTGGTTGTTGGCACTGTGGGAGGAGGGTTAAGAGGACACGGAGACTGGGCCCCTGCCCCAGAAGGTACAAGTGGGGGTGGGGGGCACTCTCTGGGGGCAAAGACTGGGCCTCATATACCCCAGAGTCTCTCCTATGGGGGAAACGGGAGCTAATACTTGAAAGGACAGGAAAGGCTCACTTCCCTGGGCCTGGATGCAGCAGGATGCTTGGGGCCACAGTGGAGATAACAGACCAGGGGATTCTGGGAACCACCATGGGGCAGAGAAGCAAGGTCTGAGAGTCCAGGGAGCCCTCTAGCCGGCATGTGTGCCCTTGGATGAGTCATTTTTCTCCTCCAAAGCTTCAGCCAGCTCCTCTAGAATTAAGGAGACCGTTGGAATGGGAGATGTCTGCGAACCCCACAGCCCCGACATCTGTGACTCAGGGATTCCGAGTCTCCTTGTCTCAGCCCTCCCCTTTGCTGGCTGACTCCAGGCCCTGGGACCGTTGGGTTGTCTCTCCCTGACAATCCCTCAGAGTCAAGGCATGGAGGCCGAGCTCCAGAGACGGCCCACCTTCCCGGTCCCCTTTGTTCCTGAAGTGGCTGCAGACCCTTGAGGAAAACAAAGGCCTAACACTTTGGGTTCCTGGCTGTCCTCCAAGAGCCAGGGTCTCCCCCACTCTGAGCAAGCTGTATTTTGTCAGGAGACCTCTGTCAACAACAAAGGGGCCCCTAAATTCACAGCCAGGGCTTCAACGCCTGGCCACCTAGCCATCCTGAGCTCCATGCGCACAACGCTCCCTTTGCCTGCCAACCCGGCTGGGGGGCGGGGAGGCAAAGGCTGGGATGTGGTCCAGGGATTTCACCACTGCCAAACTCACACAGTCCTCTTAACTCCAGCTTTTAAAATCGCAGGATATTTATTTGTTTGCCCTCTACTGTAAGCCCACAGCAAAGGGAAAAAATGAAAAAGTCAGCGCTTGTTTGGCTTCGAGTTGAACCAGTTTGCTGGCACATGAGCAGAAACCCCATCACCTTCTTAGAAGTGAAGGGAAAGAGAGCCCCTCTACGAGTGGTCCACCAAAGGAGATGCGGCTTCCCCTGAACCCTGGGACATGACCACGAGGGAGCCTATCCGAGAAGGGGGTTTTGCCACGGGGTCAGAGAGAATTCCCGATGCTCTTAGCATCCAAGCACTTGGCTGACCCAGCCACCTTTCCAAGTCTGACCATCAGCCAATTCCTGTGGGGAAAACAGAGAGGAAGAGGCTACTTAGAACCCTCTAGGTCCCTCCTGTACAGAGACCCTGTCCTCCTCATCTTACTCCCCATTCTGCTAGCCTCTCATCTCCTCGGTGCTCCCCAAACGAAGTGGGCATTTCCCACAGTGGTCAGTAGGAAAGAGGAGGAAGAAAGAGGAGCGGAGAGCCAGGACCCTACCCTGTGTTGTAAGGGGGTTACCCCCAGGCTGGTGTGAGGGCCAGGGAGAAGGGGCGAGTCCATCCATGCGATCTGATCTCACAGTGGAGTAGGCTCAGGCTGCCATCCTCTGCAGAGCCTGCCTGTACCGGGAGGGCCCCGGGCCTCCCGTACCCGAACTCACCACGGACACGTGTTCTTAGGGCCACTAGACTCCATCCCCATAGGACCTCGTGCCTCGGGGGCCAGGCAGGTTTCTGTGGGACCCTTCTGACCTCTCCACACCACTTTCCTGTGAGAATGGGGCCCGGGTTCTGACACAACGCTGTGACCCATGACAAGCAATCACATTCTCACACGCCCGGGCCCCACTGGTCACCGAGTTTCAAAACGGATTGGTCCGCACAAAAGGACAAGTATAACATGAGTCTGCTGAGGTAAGTTTATATATATATGAAAAGAAAGAACAGAAAGGTAAATGCAAAAGGGGCTCAGGGAAAAAGCTACTGTATACAAACACTCCAGGGGTGAGGTCCAGGTAGTATGGCAGGGGCCAGACCAAATCTAGGGGTACATATGGTAGCCAATTAAAAAAAAGGGGGCAGGAGGAAAGGGGAAAGAAAAAAAAAAAAGATGTGTGATGGGGGAATAGGGCACTGACCCACCCAAGGGGAGGGTATTGTTTGGGTCTCCACAGGGAAAGAGGGACCAGATTTAAAGCCAGTGCCAGACCAATGCAGCATGCCAGCCTGACGGCTCGGCCCCCATACCAGCTATGTGGACAACTGCCCCTCCCCCCAGAAGAATTTACTTGAGAGGATGGCACTGAAGTTGCAGCTAGGGGAGAGGGGCATGTCTGACCAGGGCAAATGGGAGCACTCAGGGGGAGGAAGAGAGAGTGGAGCACATCTTGGCCCACCAGGCCTGGAGGATGAACGACATCCCTGCTCTGAACAGCCAAAGGACAGAGTGGACAATAAGGATGACACACCATCCCTTGATGGCCCCGGGCCCTAAGGGGGAAAACACTGGAGACCCAGTGTTGGGACTGGCCCAGACTGACCCTGAGACACTGAGGCAAACCACTAAAAGTGTGGGGCAAAGCAACCGTGGGAACAGAGCAGGGAGCCCCTGAGGGAGTACAAAGGACAGACTCTGGGGCCAGAGCATGGTACGCCATCGGTCCTGACTGAAGGACACGCCTAGAGATCAAAATACAGACCTTGATCTTTTTACTGGTTTTTCTTTCTTTTTAATTAATTTATTCTTCTATGGGTAATTGGTTTCATTTTTTGTTGTCATTCATCGCCACTGTGTTCTCAATCATTGCCTATCTTGCTATGGCTTGA
>NW_022111373.1:72694579-72695373 GCF_000313985.2 Echinops telfairi | reverse complement strand
ATGTGCTTGACACAATGGATGTATGTATGGATTGTGATAAGAATTGTATGAGCCCCAATAAAATTATTTAAAACAAAACAAAAAAACAACACAACTGATTGGTCCAAATCTTGGGGTGGCAGGCCTACCCACAAGGGGATGAAGATCAAAGATAAGACCAGTGGATAAAACTAATGGACAGGCCACCATGTGCTTCCATGATGAAGCTCACCCCACCGTGTCTGCCAGGGCCAGACTCTGCCAGTCTCTGAGGAGCCCATGCCAGAAACAAACCAACACGAGAGACTGACAACAGTCCTCCATGACTAATCGTGATCACTGGACAGCAGATCACCGGACACGGTGGGTGGGAGAAATGCCACTATTCCAGGGGCACTTGCTAAGGCACTGTCATTGTTGTGGGGACACTAAGACCCATCCGGACAATGACCTGATGTCCAGCAAAGGGCTGCCATTCCCTTCTTGCCTCTGGAGTCCCCGGCCATCTTGGTCAACAGGAGTTGGGCCGTCATCTTCCCTAGGGAACCTGGGAAGAACCTGGTCTCTCTGTCAGCGCTTCTATGACTTCCCAAAGGGGCCTTCACAACTTTCAGTGACCACAGGGGCCTCCAGGTCACAGTTTCAATGTCTGGGCCATTCCTCTGCCCTTATGATATAGTAAGTCAATGCTGCTTCATTATTTCAGCATGGGTCAGATTCTGCCCAATCAAGTACATGTTTAAACCAAGACACAACACTGGCAATCTAGGGATGAGAGGAAAGTACGGCAGGCAACAAAAATTCATGACAAAAAA
>NW_022111373.1:72691046-72693064 GCF_000313985.2 Echinops telfairi | reverse complement strand
ATATTTGACCCCCACAAAAGTTGTAATCTGTTGCAAACATTCCAAGATTGGAAAACGTAATATAAAGATCCAGAATTCTGGCTTTTCTTAGGGGTGAGGTCCTGGCTGATTCCCACAAAGCAGAAGATAAAGGAAGCTAAGTAGTGGCTGCTCCCTTTGCATGGGGCATAGAGTCTCTAGTTACCCCAGTCTCCACTACTCCCTAGTACCTTACACTCGCCATCACTGTGGTACCACAGTAGAGACTGGAGCGGCTTCCGACAGCAACAAGCTGACTGGGCTATGATGCCATCGTTCTCTAGCTGTGTGATGACTCTAGGTAGGTAAGTCGTTCAGTTTTGGGGGGCTGTTTTCCTCACCTAAAATTAGGGGTAAGATGGAACTTACTAGTCTGCTGAGTTATTATGAGAAGTAAAAGAATGTTGTAGGACAGAGTCTAGCATACGGCACACAATCAATAAACTATGAAGAAACTCCCTGTCCTCACGAGTGGATCAATGGCCAATGCTATGAATGATAGATGGAGCAAAGATGATGTTGTCAGGGATTTCAGTTTGCTTAAATCCATAATCCATGTTCGTGGAAGAAGCAGTCAAGAAATCAAGTGGCCTGTTGCACTGGGCAAACCTACCGCACAAGACCTCTTTAAGTATCGAAGAGTAAGAAGGACAAAGGTGCGTCTGACCCAAACCATGGTGCGTGTGTTCAGTCGTCTCAGACACACGTCACAGCTGGACACTGGCTGAGGAAGACGGAAGATTTGAATGAAGCTGTTGGTGAAGCAGGCGGAGAGGGCCAGGGACTGCCAGGAGGCAAACAAATCGATCCCAGAAGTGCAACCAGAATGCGCCTTCGAAGCAAGGATGGCAAGGCTTTGACTTACATGCTTTGGACATGCTATCAGGAGAGGTCTGTCCTTGGCAAAGGACATCAGACTCGGTAAAGTAGAAGGACACAGAAAAAGAGGACGCCCCTCAGGGAGATGGGTGGGCCCAGAGGCTGCACATGGGGCTCCTCCACACCAGCAGTGATGAGGACGGTGCAGGACAGGGCGCTGTTTGGTTCGGCCTGTAAGTAGGGTTGTAATGGATCGGAACAGGCTCACCCACACAGTACAACAACAAAAATAAAGTAGGTGGCGGGTGCCCCAAAATGTTTCCTCACTGACTAGCTTTCTCATTGCCTTTGACTTACTGTCTCTGCCCCCACGAAGGGAGTCTCCCCACCCTCGCCTCCACCTCCACTCTCAGGGAAACTGATATTCTTCATACCCTGCGCATCGTCCCTCAGGACAATGAATGAGGCATGGTAGACTGTGGGGTTTCCGGACAGGCTGGCCCACAGAGATGTGGGGTGATGGGGTCACTCTCACTGCCTTCGAGTCGATTCCAACTCAGCGTCCCTGGAGGAGAAGGTAGACCTGCCCCTAGGGTTTCCCAAGACTAACTCTTCATGCGAGTAGAAAGCCGCATCTTTCTCTTCGGAGGGCTGGTGGTTTCAAACTGCTGACCTTGCGGTTAGCAGCCAAGTGTAACCGCGGTGCCACCAGGGCCCTTGGGGTTGTGGGATAGGGACCCTGAACCGCCCAGCCTGCCGGCGAGTGGTACCTTCCTCCCCCTCACTCAGCAGCATCTACATGAACAAGCCCAACTTTGTTTTGTTTTTTTCCCTTAAGGTAGTATTTGCATAGACCTTTCTTTGAATTTACTAAGATACATTTATTCTTGTCAACTTTCTCTGGCCATAAACCTGTGTGGTTTCTGATCTTACACTGAATGTGGTTCGGACCACTCCGTTCAGTACTTCATGTTTTCTCGGCAGTTCATGTAGGCTGTTTGTTTCTCAAAGTAAAACCAAGCCAAACCTGTGAGTAGGTGCAAAGGTGATTTGCAGTGTGTGGTCAAGGGCAAGTGTTAAAAAAAAGGCCCAAGCACTCATATAATTCCCCCTCCCCCTGGTCCACACCAGACCCTCCGCCCCATTTCCTTCCTTTAGGCCAGTGGTTCTCAACCTTCCTC
>NW_022111373.1:72687741-72689885 GCF_000313985.2 Echinops telfairi | reverse complement strand
TACTCTAAGACACCTGGCTAGGCTGTGTGGCTTTAGAGGTGCTTGGGACCCCTTCCTGGCATCTGTGCTCTGGGGACACATGCTGAGGCACACTGTCACTGCTGCGTCTCCAGAGGCAGCGTGGACTCCGAGGTGCGTCACAGCAGCTGCACAACGCACGGTCCTAAGAGCAGCCCTTGGACAACACCTCCTAGACTGTGGGGCAAACAAGGGCCTTGTTGAGGAGACTCTCCGGGGTTAATCTGGAAGGCTCTACTTATCTGAACAAAATCCCACAGACCTGTGGGTAGCCGCTACCTTGCTATTGGGACAAGAGCATTTTTTATCCCGCACCCTCAGTCTTTAGCAATCAGGAAAGCCCCCAGTTCCCTGTGAGGGGAACTGACTTCTGGCCCTGCCAAAGAGAATCATGGGAGGGCTTTGAACAGGGCTCATGAGGGAAAACAGCATCAATATTAACACTAAAAACAAAGGAACAGAAAAATCCCTCACCTCCCACTTAGAGCAGGCATGCTCCTTAATTAATGGCTTGATAGATCACCATTTAGTGGGCAGCTCCACCTCCCCAAACATCCATCACCCCCGCTTCCCCCCAGACCTGTGTGGCGATGGCTGTCAGAACAGAATTTAAATCAGCCTGCTAATTTCTAAATCTGAGGGAAGTTGTTTAACCGGATCTCTTGGTTAGCCTGCAGTGCTAGGCAGATGAGGCATTTGGGCTGCTAGTGGGTGGGGAAAAGTGTGTGTGTGTGTGTGTGTGTAATCCCTCATGTATGTATTGATAAAAAAGTATTAACACATTGACCCGAGGGCCAGGGGTCTTTGGCACTTTCTTTGATGTGTCTTGCCCACTCCTAAGATACCCCAAGCATCTTGGTGAGCTGTGGGCACTGCTGCGGGAGGGCACGGGGCTCATCTTTCACATGTGACCGCAGCTCGTGGAAGCCCGTTACACTCTCTGCCAGGTCACCACCGTGTCCTCAGGGAAGCATGTGGGGTCTCTTTCATAAACGCTTGCAGGGAGGTGTGTGATTGGCCTGGCTCCTGATAACTCAATTCCTAAAACAGATCCTGGCCTTCCGGTGACTGGGGATTTGATAACACTCAAAAAGAGGGAGGTCACACACACACACACACACACACACACAGAATCCCATAAAAGGCTGTGCTTCAAAAGCTATACACAAAGGAGAATTTTCCCTTCAGACTTGACTTGCAAGAAAATGGGAGTCCTTGAAGCAGCCCCCAGGACCTAGCCCCCCCCTAGCCCACGGAAACCAGTGTGGTGACATGACATTAAATCCATATATGTCTATAGAGCACCCCTGCCTTTAAGACAGATGTCTGCAGGAGAGAGATCGTTATAATGTTTGATGTTTGAATGATGGCAGGGGTCCGGTCCACAAGGAAAATCATCTCTCATTCCAGACTCTTAAGTTCCAGGCATGTAATAGCTGTGTGACCTTTGGATTCATTGCAAAGCAGACCACTGTCGTTGAGCTTTTGTCCCTTCGGAAATCAATCCCAGCACAGCGTGGAGGCTCCGACCTGCCATTAGGAAAAGCTCCTCTCACATGCACGCCTGCCTCACGTGACCCCGCGACTTGCCTTCTCCAGCAGGTCCCTTGAGAGGCTCGAGTTTCTGAATGGGACCTGCTGATGTGTCCGGCCAAGGGAGGACGAGCGCATCCAGCCACTTTCACAGAGCTAGTGAATGGGCTCTCCCTCACCCTCATGAAGTTGAATCAACCAGCCCAGGCAGGGTGAATTGATTCCTGGGACTTCCAGGAATTGCTTTCACAGGCTCCTCCCCGTTGGCCTGCTCTGCTCGCATCCTGGTGCTCTCTCAAGCTCCGGCCAAGGGGACTTCCTGCACACACCCACGGCACTGCCTTTGTTTCGCTGACTGAGGCTTGTACCCCTGAAGTGCCGCACGTTTATCTCACTCCTACTTGTCTCTGAGGAGCCCTCAGGGCACAGTGGTTATGTGTTAGGCTACTAATTGTAAGGTCAGCAACTCGATACCACCAGCCGCTTGAAGGAGAAAGAGGGGCTTTCTACTCCAGTAGAGATACAGTCATGGACACCCACAAGGGAAGTTCTATCCTGCCTTACAACAGCAGCATCGACTGGATGGGGGGGGG
>NW_022111373.1:72674866-72686651 GCF_000313985.2 Echinops telfairi | reverse complement strand
GTGTGTGTGTGTTGGAATCCTAATAACCCCTCGACCTGTGGCTACAATCCTATTTGCCCGCCTCCTGCAATTACAGGCTGAGCTGTGAGAGCCTGTAAATTCGGGAGGCAGTGCCCAGCCAGCAGGTCAGGCCAGGGGCCCTCACATGTGCTCTTTCCTGGCTCTGTGAAGCCCGCATGCACACTCCTGGGCCAGAGAGGGGCAGGCTGGGGTGGCTGAGCAAAGTCACCGACCACCGTCCGTGCTGGGGTGGTGACAAGAAGGAGACAGCTTCATCTGCAGAGCCGCAGTTTCCAGGCATAAGCTCCCTGCAGCTCTGTGCATGGCACTGCTCCAGGGTAGTGCTATTCCCTGCCATCAAGCTGACCCATGTGGCCAAAGCGTCAACACCTAGGTTGCTATGGGCAGGGCAACAGCTGTGTGCGTCTCCCCATCCAGCAGCTGGCACACGTGGCAGGTGTCCACTGAAACGCCTGTTGACTGGCACTGTGGGGACAAAGAGCTATGCTCTTTTGCCAGAGGCAGCACATTTTGAAGGAGGCTTGGTAACACGATGCTTAAGCGCTTGGCTGCTAACGGTAAGGTCAGTGGTTCAAACCCACTAACAGCACTGAGAACGAAAAGACAGAAGAGTTTGCTCCTGTAATGACTGCAATCTAGGGTGGATCCTGAAAAACAACGATGAATCCATCGAGTGCCTCATCGACAAGGACAAAACTGGGGGTCTTCATGCTCATCAAAGTTCACCCATCTTATCAAGATAGACAGGAAGGGGGGGAAATGGCTTCACACCAAAGCAATCCATTTTGAAGACTCCAACGAGGCCAGGGTTGGGAGTGGGGGACAAGGGAGAGAAAGACCTGGGAGAGAAAGAGGGAAGGTGGGGGAGCAAAGGGGGAAGAAGAAGAACGAACCACATATGTGGGGGCAGGGAAGGACTGTCCTTGGATGCTGTCACTGTTTTGAAGAGATGGGCTGTGTAACTCCATCAAACCACCTAGGACACGTAGGGGCAGTTCTATGTCATCTTACGGGTCACTGTGCTTGTGGCTGGTAGGTGCCATCGAGTCGGACCTCGAGACAACAGAAGGAAACCCTCCCCGGTCACAACTATCCTTCCGCTTCAGTCCACTGTCACAGCACGGTGTCCAGGCATCTCGGGGAGGGCAGTCATCTTCCTTGCTGCCCCTCAGCTTCACCAAGCATGATGTCCTTCTCCAGGGAGAAACCGAATGACTCCAGTGGAAAGGGACTCAAGGGCGCACGAAGACACTTTTACAGTGAAATGTTAGCAAAGAAGCGCGCTGCTGTGATTTCTGTCTGAATCCTGAAGCAGCAGGCGGGTGCAGATACAGGGCAGACCCAGAGGTCTGCTGATGGCAGCAGTCTGAAAGCCCCCCAAGTTCACAGCTGCTCCTCCCAGCAAGGTCAGGCCACCAGGGGGAGATTGAGGGTCTGGCCGATGGCCGAGTAGGAACTGTAGCTTCTTGCCACTTTCTTGCACAGAGAAAACCACGAAGTGATGGCTTAGCAGGCGTGGGTCCGCGCTACAGCCTGCTTTTCAGTAAGTGGGTCAGAAACCCAGCTTTCTCTCTTTCTCTCTTTCTCTCTTTTTTAAAACAAAACATTCCCTAACCAAAATATGGAATTCATCTGCATTGTAATCCCAAGTGGAGAGTGGACTCATTTCCTCTTGATCTGTGTTTCACTCACTCCCACTCACTTGCGTTTCTCATGGACGATGAATGGAAAACACTCCCCTGTTGGAATTCCAACCGCCCTCTTTGAGGCAGATGTTTTGGAAACGGCTGACAATCTGCCTGTCCCTGTGAGGCAGATCACACGCTCTCCAGGCCGTCCAGTTCCAAACTGTACCAACGGGGCTTCTTTATGACTGTGTCAAAGGACCTGCGAGAGCTCAAAACATGTTTTTTTTTAAGGGCTATTGTCATCGAGTCAACGCTGATTGCTGGTGATCCCGGTGTGCCACAGGAGAACTGTGCTCCGGAGGATTTTTAAATGACTGATTTTAAAAGTAGACTGCCAGCCCTCTTTGGTGAGGGGCCTGTGAGTAGACTAGAACCAGTACTCTTTCGCTTACCAGCCGCATGCCTTAACCAGTTGTGCCACCCAGGGCCTCCTCTGAGATTTGGTTGCTAGCTGCCCTGTGGTAGTTACATAATCTGTTGTCAATCTGAAACGTATGAGTGAAGGGGTGGAGTGTATCAGGTTGTAGCTTGATGACCTCATTTGGAGGCGCTAAGGACATAAATAGTTCATTGGAGGTGGGGCATACGTTCACGCCCTGCGAGACATTACTGAAAATGAGCCACATGGAGACACACTAATAAAGCCACAGTCTTGGAGCTGGAGAAGCCAAGTGGAGACCCACACCAGTACTAAGATGCTTCCACCACCACTGAATCCACAAGACTTTCCACCCACTGGCCTACGATTTTCCTCACTCAGCATCACTGCATGTGCTGTATGAGTCTGAAGAGTAACTTATGGACTGGTATCGGACATATGGGCTAATATTGGACTTATGGCCTTGATCTGGACGGGGCTGGGATGTTTTCTCACTATTAAATTGCTCTTGTATATAAATCTCTTTCTTATACACACATGAATGTCTCTGGATTTGTTTCTCTAGTCTACCCAGACTAACACATTCCCCAAGTGAGTCCCCAATACCCGGCAATCCCATGAGCAACAGAGCAAAATGCTGCTGGTCCTGTGCCGTCCCTATGATTTATTGCTGATTTGACTGTTAAATCTGTAGGGGTGGGTTTCACTGGTTGGTTTTCAGAAGTAGAACACCAAGCCTTTCTTCCTAGTCTCTCTTTGTCTGGAAGCTCTGCTGAAACCAGTTCAGCAACACATCCTCCACTGTCACATGGAGGTGGTGGCATAGGAAGTTGGTTGGCCAAAATCAAACCCAGGTCTCCTGAAAGATAGTTAAGACATCCTACGGCAGAACCCTCAATGTCTCTTCCGGATTGTCCCTCATTCACTGCCAGTGAGGTGATTCCAACTCATCACGACCCTATAGGCCAGGGTAGAACTGCCTCTGTGGGTTTACCAGGCTATTAGTGTTTATGGGCGCTGAAAGCTGCCTCTCTTTCCCACAGAGCGGCTGGTGGTTCTGAACTACTGCCCTTGTGATCAGCAGCCCAACGCACGACTACACCCCCAGGGATCCACTGCACGACCTTAGACACATGCTACAAGACAACTGTTCTCGCTGGTGTAGCCAGGTCTAAAAGACTTTCCCATGAACACCCTCGAGGGTGCATCTCATCAATTGCGGTGGCATCAACAGTTGAATTCCTGAGCATTTCCCTGTGGAGATCTAGTGTGGTCAAAGCGTACTTCCAGGAAGTGACTTAAGCTCTTGGGATAGAAAATGGAACTTTCAAAAAGTCTCCAAAGGATTGCTCATTATCTGCTGGGTAACTGGCCTCCTCAAAGCTGTTCCTGGGTGCTCATCACTTCCCAGGGACCCACAGAAGTTCCCCTCATTCCAGGAGAGGACCTCATTACAGACTCAGCCATGCTGAATACGAGCGTGTGAAGTGTGAAGGCAGAAGGTCGTTCCAGCCACCTGGATGTGCTGTGAAAGAGTTTCCCACACAAACCCGGTTTTTCCAAGTGCACCTATAATAATAAAACTAAATACTTGCTAAAGTCACCCTCTATGGGACTTCTTTGGCCCCAACAGAGTCAGCTGACTGGAGAGAAGCTTTCAGAAGAACTAAACAACCTTGCTGAAACAATCTGCTGACTGGCAAGAGGGAAGGCAAAGCTCAGGCGAATTTGCAAGGCCCTGGAGTCCAGCCAAGAGCTCAAAACTCACTGCTCGCAGGTCCATTCTGACTCATAGAGACCCTATAGGACAGGGTAGAACTGCCCCTGTGAGTTCTTTATGGGAGTAGAAAAAGTATCTTTCTCCCACAGAGCAGCTGGTGGTTTTGAATGGCTGACCTTGCAGTTCGCAGTTGTGGTAGTTATATATCTGTTGTTAATTTGAGACTGTTAAGAGTGAAGGGGTGGAGTTTAGCCTGTCAATCAGGTCATAGCTTGGTGACCTCATTTGGAGGCACTAAGGAGATAAATAGCTCGCGGGAGGTGGGACACTCGCTCACTCTCTGTGGAGACATTACTGACAACAAGCCTGATGGAGCTACGCTGATGCAGCCAGAGCCCTGGAGTCGGAGGAACCATATGGAGACCCCTGCCAGCACTGAGATGCTTCCTCCACCACTGGATCTACAAGACTTTCCACCTACTGGCCTGTGCTCTTCCTGCATTTGGCGTCATTGCTTGTGTCCCGTGCGTTTGAAGAGGAATTTATAGACTGGTATCAGACATATGGGCAAATACTAGATCTAAGAACTTGATCTGGACTGGGTTGGGATGTTTTCCCAATATTCAATTGCTCTTATATAGAGAGCTCTTTCTTATACACATTTGAGTGTCTATGAATTTGTTTCTCTAGTCAAGCCAGACTAACACATTTAGGGCAAAGATAAATATTAAAAGGAATTACTAGAAAGAGGCAAGACAAGAGAGCATGAAATAGCATAAACGTAAGCCTGCAGACTCTATCTCCAAATGGATTACTTCATGAGCCTTGGAAAAACACTCAGCCCTTTTGAGCCTCAGCTTCCTCGTCTGGGAGCATGCGTATACGTATGGACTGTATCCGTCCCGGGCATTGATGGTGCAGTGGGTTATACGCTGCACTGCTAACTGCCAAGTCAGCCATTGGAAACCACCAGACATGCCGCTGGGGGAAAAGTGTTCTGTTCCCATAAAGAGTTAGTCCTGCAAACCCACCGGGCAGTTCTATGCTGTCCTTGAGGGTGGGTTTGAGTCAGAGTTAACTGATGGCAGCCAGAGGCTAGATGATACCTCCCAGGTATGATGCCCAGCAAGTGCAACACCATCGATAAAAAAGTGTTGCTTCTACCGTGTGCGTCTTCCTCACAAACTCAATTTGGCAGACTGACCTGTACGAATGACCAGCATTGGCCTCTTGCCTCCTCGCCCATTGGCGGGCCCGCTCTGTGTACTCTGTGTAGACTGACTAAGAGGTTCCTGATGACAGCCTCGTTGCACAGAGCCATCTATTTGTTTAGTTCTTTGCTTTCTGCTTCTTCCAAATGCCTGTGGGCTGATCTATGTGGATCCCAGGAATGTAATCAGTAGTTGCCGGGCTGAAGAAGTTTCTCCCTGTTTGTTTTCACTAGAAGTCAGTCCTCTAAACCTGCGGTTTGCAGACCTTGTTTTTAAGCACGGAACACTATTTATCAAACAGAATCAGACCAGTGTCCCCAGTTTCTATAGATGAAACACAAAAGTGGAGCTAGGCTGGTTAAAGAAGGGAGGGGCTGGAGAGAAGGGGTCGCATGCTCCTCGCCACCACCATTGCCTCCAGTGGCCCCTAAAAGGGAGCAGCCACCTTCAGTGGCGCATGCTCAGAAGATCCCGGATCTACCGGGGCCTTCCGTCTACCGCTGTCCCCACCGTAGGTCGCCTTGGCATGGCCTCAACTTGCAGTCTTATTGGTGCACGCCTGCTTTTCCTCTCTTGGCCTCCACGGGGGTGACAAAGCCAGAGACCCACAAAGCCATGAGCTTGCCCCCGTTGACCAAAGGCCCCTAACATGGCTGTGCTTGGCGCAAATACACCAGCCCTGGTTGTCTTTGTTTGGCTGATGGTACACTGAAGGGGCAGCAGTTCCCCTGTGAACCATGGGAGGACCACAGTAATTACGGGGCAGTGCCAGCAAGTTGGCAGGATGTGTGATGTCATCGTTTCTGGCTTCTGGAGGAGCCATGTGCCACGACTCAGAGCTGGTTTGGGTTGTTTTTTTAAATTTCTTAGGATATATATATATATATATATTATTATACCCATGTCAACCAAGGCAATCCAATCTAGCAAAAATTCACAAGGATTTTCAAATAATGTCTAAAGAACACAGTGTCCCCATTGTGGAATATACGTTCCTTATCATGCTTATCTGGCACCCCACCTGCCAAGTGTGTCACACAGTGGTGGCTTGCGTGCTGCCATGATGCGGGAAACAATGGAAGCAATAGTTCAACTACCTGGCGGGCCTCGCAGAGCAGACAGGTTTCTGAATGAGCGGCTGGCCTGAGATAAGACTAGGAAGAAAAGTCCTGGTACTCTACTTCCCCAAACCAGTCACTAGAATCGTATGGATCACAACAGACTACTTCTGCACGGCACGAGCAGATGCGCTCCTGTGCCTGGAAGGCCCAACAGAGTGACCACGCAAGGAACTCAAGCCTGCTCTGACCGGACGGCGCAAAGCACCAGCAGTGCTGCACTGTGGTTGTACAGAGGGTGGCCAGGAGTTGACGCTGGCTCAAAAGCAACCACCAGCGATGCCTGTACCAGCAGTTTCTACACATCTGAAACGTAACAGGAACACCAGGAACAAAAGAAAGAAAAACAGCTAAGTTCAGAGGAGGGGGTCAGACTCACGCAGCAGCAGGAGAAAGTCATGGCTTCAGGAAAGGCTGGGGAGCAGGCCCCACATCCTTGGCTTAATTGCTGCCCAGCTGAAGCATGACCAAGATTTCACTGTGGGAATCCACGAGGTGGAGGAGGGCTTGCTCAGGGTGGTCTGAGGGAGACCAGCCAGGAGTGATGGGGCTCCAGCCAGTCAACAAAAAATCCCAAGCAATCATGAGGAAAATATTTCCTCTGGAGCGAAGGCCACTACATCTCCCCAGGGAATGGCTGGAAGACTCCCAATTTGAGTCATCGGAAACAGATTTTGCAAAGCGCTCCAGGCCAGCCCAGCGGGACCAATCAGGCCTTGACTGAGGAAGAGGTTTCATGACCAAATAGGTCTCTTCCCACTTGAACTCCCATGATTCTCGGCTCCTTCTGCTTCTTTGAAGGCCATTCACTGTGGTGGACACAGCCCTAGTATGACAGTCCTGACCTCTGATGGCAGTGTCGTCGTCGTAAGGCCTGGGAGTTTCTGGCGTGGCTCTGGCTGAGGCCGGCCAGCTGTGGTAACGAGCCTGGGATCTCCACCTCCACGGAAACAGCCCCACCTGGCCTGGGAGCACCGGGAGGACAGCAAACGGACTTGCCAAGGATCTGGTGCTGCCAGGACCGGGCTCTCATCAAGCAGGCCTCAGCGTGGGGCCTGGGCCAAGGCCTCTCACATTTCCGCATCTCATCGGCCAACTGCAAGAGGTCCCCTTCAACATCTGCTCATCAGATTTTCTCGTCAGAGCCAGTAAGAATTAAAGCTGCTGTGTCGGGGTGTACTGGGATGGTCTCGCATTCCCACAGCTGGACAGGGGGCTGCTTAGGCCCATATCGGAAGCCATGTCTGCTGAAGTCTAATTATTAAGCTGTAAGAATAAGCCCCCTTCTGAAGAGGTTAACAGGTAGCCCTCGGGAAACGGTCACCTAGTGCAGGTGGGGAGGCTAAATCCTCTCACCGGTCTGTTTAACCTTTGGAAGGAAGCAGGAATGGGGGTGTTAGCCCGATGAGGCACCATTGTGCAGGGCTGTTAATTGCATGCCAGACACATCCTGCTCTTGTTAACTATTCACTTGGCTCAGACTTCTGGAAAAATCCTTATTTTAGTTAAAGCAGAAAAACCTCATAGAGAGTTACAGATTAAATAAACCACCCTGCCCCTTTTTTTCTGTCTTGTCTCAAAGTTTTTGTTGAGTGCTATCATTTATATGAGTGGTGCTCTTGGGTAAGGAATGGACTACTAACCACAGGTCAGTGGTTCAAACCCACCAGATGCTCCTCAGGAGAAAGATGAGGCTGGCTGCTCCTGTAAAAGATGCCCAGCCTCAGAAACTCTTTATAGGGTCACCATGAACCAGAATCGACTTGGTGGCAGTGGGTTTAGTTGGTTGGGGGATAGTCAACTATTGTTGGGTAGCAAACCAGCTCAAGAGTCAGTGGCTTAAACCAGCAATGGTTTGTTATGGCCTCATAATGCCACGAGGTAGCTCGGTATTTCCTCTGCTGGCTTGCCTGGGTTTGCACACATGCTGGAGTTTGGCTGGCAGTCCAGCTCTGCTGGGAAGTTCAAGAAGGCTTCCTTCACATGTCTGGTAGCAAACGCTGCCTGTCGGCTGGGCTTCCTCGGTCTCCTTCCCAGGGCCTTTCATCCTCCTTCCATGGAGGTCTGAGGGCTGTGTTCCAAAAGGGTGGAAGCAGACACTGGCAGACCTCTGGAGGCCTGGACTCTGGAACTCCCACAACACTCTTATCAGTCCAACCAAGTCAGCCCAGATTTAGGGGGCAGGGAAATAGGACGGTCCTCCGTGATGGGAATGCTGGAACCAATCCATGGCCTGGTTACTGCACCACACGTCAGGATCTCCCCAACGGTGTCGGAGCAACAGGTGTCTGGGAGATGGTTCTCTTATACCAAAGGGATCCTGGGACACACCTGGAATACCATATGCCACCTTGAAGGCTATGTACACATTGGCATGCTGAAGTCTCTGAAGTCCTAGAATGATAATACATCACCAGCTTCGTTTCCAAACCAAACCCGTTGCCCATGGCGACTCCTGGTGATCCTGTGGGTCCCAGGATAGGACTGCTCCATAGGGCATCCTTGGCTGTCATCTTGAGGCTAGTACACAGACAGGTCTCTCTTCAAATAGACAACCTTCGGGTTCATAGTTGAGAGCAACCCATTTATGCTACCCACAAACTTCCACGTGGTTTAAAGATTAACAGACGAATTTTAGAAGCACGGGAGGGCCACGCTCTGGACGTCATTGTGGAAAGGTTGGTCATGAATCCTGGCTTGGGGGAAATGGGTGCAATTTAGTGTATTCATCCTTACTGGTTCATGGAGTGTCCCGGAAATGCCACAAGAGTGTCCAAAATATTTTCTACTATGCGAGAATAGCCCCACTTCTCTATGCCCTGAGTTTCGGTTATAAAAATAAAGGCCATCACAGATATCTCTTCGGCAGTTGGAGTTAAGGAAACATTCCCTTAAGATCACCTGGATTCACTTTAGACCACTTACAGGTACCTACATGTTGCAGACACACAGATGTGGAGCCTCTTTCTTCAGGGAGGACATTTTCTGAGCATCGACCACAGTCTTGGGTCCCACGAAGGAATGTACACAGATGCACCTGGTGACTACACTTTGCAAACTTCCAGCTCAATGAAAACAGCACAGCCAATAGCAAGACAGGGGACTGGAGGCTATTCTCTGACAGGGACCGCGTGACCACTGACTAGCTCCTTTCCTTGAGTATCAAATGTCTCTACTTGCTGGCCTGTTGGCCACCAACCTGCACCCTCCCATACAATTTTCTGCTTCATTCAAAGACAATTCATCCCTTCTCAAAGGCTGGTACTTCCGTTAGCATGCTGTAAGATTATGGCATGGGAGAAGGTCGTGGGCGGCTGGCGATGAGGCCACAGTGGTCGCAGTAGCTGAGTGGTCATTCATGTTGGGAAGGCCGAGTCAAGTTCAGGACTACAGCTATTAGGAAGAGACCAAGAACCATCAAGAGCAGTCTCCTCAAATTCGGTGACCAAACCCCAGTCCCTATGCCTGGAGAGCTGTGCCGTGGACACAGTGAAGAGGCTGACCTTCTAGATGAAAAGTACAAGCCTGGAAAAAGGGCCAACACACTCCTTACTCATCAACAGGGTCAGTTTCAAAGCCCAAGTGTTATGGGAAAATCAGTGTTATGTGAAAATGGAAGACAACAGATGACAAAATGGAAGTCATATAAGTGCCACAATCCATCATTATATAACTGCCAACCCACTGAGAATCATAGCCCAGGCTAGCTGACATCTGACCTTAACCATTCACAGCCCGCAAACTCTTGTTACTCTTGCCCTACAGTTTGCCATTCATTACTGTGAGATGTAACATCATTACTACACAAAGTAGATGGATATATATATATATTTATATATTTATTTATTTATTTACTATCAAATAACAAGATATTCAATAAGTTAGGAGTAGGTGTACTTTTATGTTTACATTTGTATTGGAGAGAGTGACTTGTGAAGGTATAGATAGCAGGATCTAAGCAACTGGCTACTGGAACGATTTCTTAGAATGAGTTATTCTTATGTTTATTCACTAAAGGACAATGATTCACAGCGATCAGTGGCCAATGAGTGTACTCAGAGATCAGAACAGCCAGTGACCAATTTACTAAACTGGAATCAAGATGCCCCAATGTCTCTTCCTTTGGTGTCAAATGCCTTTAAGTTGTATTAAAGGAGGTGAAATATCGGGAAAGCATCTAAGTATCTCCTGACTGCACCCTAATGGCAATGCCAAGGGAGGGAGTGCAAGTGAATCTTGAGCAGAATGGGGAACCATTCCTTAAATGGTTAAAGATGAAGTAGAAATTCCTAAGGGAAAAAGATACAAGAGTTTTACAGCAAAGCCATTTGAAAAGCTTTTCTACGAATGGATGGTGTTCCAGCTTTACATGCAATTTGGAATTGAAGCCAGGACAATCCAACTTACCTGCCTCCTGGGGTTCCTGGAGGTATGTCTGGAAATTTCTCTCACCTCAAGCTCTTAGTTCACCTTGAGAACAAGCACCAGGACCTGTCCTGGACACCAGGTGGAATTCCTTTCTATTAAGCTAACTACTCCATCAGGAGCAAAATAAATAAAGACAATTGACTTAGCTCATGTAATATGGGGAAAGCCTGCTGCCCCTGACAACTGTGTTCCCGTTGACAGGCCATGTACTGAAGGAGTCTGAGATCAGGTGAGCCCCGAGAGTGTGCTCAAAAGCACCAAGACCTAGTGGGAAGACAGCCACTGCACAACACGGAGTCCTCAAGCTCCACCCACCAGTCTGGGCCAAAGTTGTTTCCAAAATGGTAGAATGTTTGGTGGCAACACTTGGGCATGTGCCAACAGCAAGGGTTCGGCCAGAAATGGAGCCCCAGGGGATGTTACTATGAGAGAGGCAGTAAACACCAGGACAAGCTGGCCTCCCCTGGTGGCCACTACCACCTGCCTAGACCTTACTTACACTTCCTGGCCAAAACCTGCACTTCCACACCTTCTTGCTTTTGCCCAAATTTGTCTCTACCTCGACTGCCAGTCCTTCCTTCATCTCTTAGCAACCTGGAGACATCTTTAAGGTCCAATTCAAATGTCACAGTCTTGGCATCAGTATCCATTTTGGCAAAGTTGAGCAGTCTCCTGCCTGCTATTTAATTTGCTTATCCCACTGCAATGACCTTGCTGCTTGTCTCTTCCCTGTTGGGGTGTTACGGTCTGGTGTTTGTGGAGTCAGTTACAACTCAGAGAGACCTTACATATAACGGAAGAAAGCAACCCCCAGGCCGGCACCCTCCTCACAATTGTCCCTGTGTTTGAGCCCATTGTTGCTGCCACTGGGTCCAATCCATTTTGTGGAAAGCCTTCCTTTTTCGCTGCCCGTCCACTTTACTAAGCATGATGTCCTTCTCCAGGGACTGGTCTCTCCTGACGACATGTCTGAAGTATGTCGGATGAGGTCTCATCGTTCTTGTCTCTGAGGAGCACTCTGTCTGTACTTCTTCTGGGACCGATCTGTTCATTCTTCTGGCAGTCCACAGTGCTTTCAGTCAGGACGGGGACACTGTCTCACACTGTGTTTCTCCAGCAGCACACACAGTCCAAATGATCAGCCGCCTGAGAACTTCAAGAGCTTATCCTCTCATCCCCCAAATGGCACTGGTGCACAGGATATTAGAATATGTTTTCCA
>NW_022111373.1:72659665-72673642 GCF_000313985.2 Echinops telfairi | reverse complement strand
ACTAGTGTCTTGTCAGCTACAATGTCTCCCAGGGAGTAAGCAGAGTTAGAGAGGTGTCTCCCACCTCCAAGGAAGAAGTACCAGATTTCCCAGAATTCTCAGGAGAAGGCCAGGCCTACACAGAGGCTATGATCATTGGCTATGATCTGATTGACAGACTAGACTCCACCCCTTCACCTTAATCCTCTCAAATTGACATCAGATTATGTGACTGCCACAGAGACCTTAGCTCATGTACTTTGGGCATATTTAGACATATCAGAAGGAACCAATCCCTGGAGAAGGACACCTGAAGACACGAAAGAAGGTGAATAAAAAAGTAGGAGACCCCAGTGAGATGGATTGACACCATGGCTGTGACAGAGGGCTGAAACATAGTAACTATTGCGAGTATGATGCAGGACCGGGCACTGTTTCATTCTGTTGTACACAGAGTCACTAGTGAGTCAGAATTGACTCTATGGCATTAATCAACAAGAGCTTATCAGCATTTGTTCCTACAGCAGAGTGTGCCACCCCAGGAACACGCCCGACACTCCACCTCCCAGCAAGGCCTTCTCATCAGAGGCCTCTCGTTCGGTTCAAGCAAAAGGTAGGCCTTAAGTGCTGGCCTCAACAGCAGCCTTCAGGTGCTGAGAAATGTGTCTTAGAGGAGATACATCCCAGTTGTCTGGATGCTCAGATCATCTAACTACTAAGGGTATTTCCTAGAGCCCATCAGACATGGAGTCACAGGTATCCACAGCTCAGTAACATACCCTTATTCACTTTCTCTCTTCCTGGTTTCACATCCTTATAGCTTAAGCCCATGGTTCATCTGCCAGATTATCACAGTGCAGTATCTTCTATGCTGCTGGGGTGCTAGATTGGATGCCACCAGTAAATCCAATGCCGGCAGGGGCCAGGTTTCAGCAGAGCTCTTTGAGCTTTCTAAGCCAGACTAGGAAGAAAGGACATTTACTGTGTCCAGCACAGTGCTGGATGACGAGCTCGAAGGCACAGCACAACGGCTGCGACACTGGACTCCGACATGCCAACAGCAGGACAGCCATGGCGGCAGAGCGGGGCCAGGCAGGGTTTCTCATTCTGTTCTGCGGAAGATCCTGCGATTCCCCACGGAACGGTCCTCTTGTGCTCGAATCTGTGTTTCAGGGTTTACTTTTGAGGAACTCAAACTAAGTATCAACACTAACACAAATTGACACAGAAAGGGAAGGCAGACCCCCAGGACCACCTCATGTTAAGAGGAGGTGACCCACGACGCAAAGTCCCGCCAATGCACATGTGTGCAGAAGAACCTTCCCATGTCATATCCGTAATGTGCCCGTAAAGGGTCTCAGGAAGGCAACTGACCTGTCTTCAACCTTGAGGAATTCGTATGTGCGATGCCTTCAGAGAGCTGCTTGGGTTTCTGGAATCCTTTCCAACTTCCAGGCTATTCCATTTGCTCTCATTCGTCTCAACACCATATGTCCAACAGCCCCCGAAGAAACTTACCCCCAGGGAAGAATACTTTGCTAGCTTAATAAAGTCTTCCAGTCCCGAGGAGACAATTCACTATATTTTCATTCTCAAAAATATTCATTTTACTTCCTCAAAGAATCTTATGAAAATATTTTTACTTCTTGTCCTGGGTTCTCTGGGAGGTAAGTTGAACATTTTTTCCTAATAAAGTATAATTCTAATATTACAAAAATAGCATGTAGTAGAATGAGCACAGTGAAGACCCAATTGGGGAACAAAAACGTCACGCCCGCAAATCAAAACCCCTTTAACCGGAAAGCACTGTCGGGAGACCTCCTTCGATTAATGCACATTAGATGCTTCAAGGTGGACTTTGCTGGCAGGCTAGCAATAAACTCCAAAACCAAATTCACTGCCATTGAGTCAATGCCGACCCACAGTGTCCCTACGGGGCACAGTGGAACTGCTCCTGTGGTCTCCGAGGTTATAACTCTTTACGGGAGCAGAGAGACTCGGCTTTCTCTTACGGAGCAGCTGGTGGGTTGGAACTGCTGACCTTGTGGTTAGTAGCCCAATTTGTAACACACTGCACACCCAAAACAAATCCAAGTTGCTACAAAAGGCAGATTCCTGGACGAGGATTATTCCTTAAAAGAATCAGTAGATTCCATCACAATAGCATGCCTTTTTCCCTAGGCAAAATGTACATTTTTACTTTAGAGGAATGTAATTTATCCATTTTCTTTCTTTCTTTTTAATGATTTTAAATTTTGTATCAGGTGAGAGTTATACATTTCAGATCATCAGTTTTGTTTCCAACAGTTTAAAGGATTTATAAAGCCTCCCAAATAGCTTACCATACCCTCTTTTGATTTTACTTCTCCCTCGTGTGAGTTCCTAACTTCCCCTTCACCCAAGTTAATACTGGTCACCCTCCTGCCTATTGCCCCAGCTTCCCTCCCTTGTCCTCTGGGCCCACCCCACCCCCTCCACTCTTTGGTATGAATGTCTTATTTTCTTCTTGCTTATATAAGTGGTCTTATCCAAGACTTGTCCTTTTGTGACAAACTGATTTCACTCAGCATAATGGTCTCCAGGTCCTTCCATACCGCGAGATGCTTCATAGTTTCATCGTCTGGGAGTGATGAAAAATATTCCACTGTGTGCAAGCCCCTACTTATCCAATTTCTTCAAATAATTAGCTAATTGTGAACCTCTTCATTCCTCATCCAGAATCTACTGATTGACTGGTCACAAAGCAAGGCTTGGGCTAAAGCAGTGGCCACAGGGATGCAGGGGAAGGCACAGCAACTAAGGAGGCAGAGCTGGGAGGATTTGAGCAAAAGGCTAAGGGGAGAAGAGGGAGTCCAGGATGCCAGCCAGGGTGGTCACTTTGGAGGTGAGGGAATCTAATCCGCAGGGCCAGTCAGGCGACACATTTCATTGGCTGTGCCAGTGGAACACTGCCAGGAGGCAGATGCCCAGGAGGCAGTTTGTTGGCAGTGTGGGTCTGCAGCCTGGGGGTGGGGGGGTGTCTTGGTATGGAGATATGTGGCTTAAGAGTGGCAGCTGCCGTCATGGTGTGGGGCTGGACAAACCAGAGAAAGCAAGAGGTGAAAGAGAGAAAGGAGCCAGGGATTACCAGGGACCAACAATTAAGGTGGAAGCAACAGAAGAGCCTTCAGCCCAATTGAGGAGAAATAGGTAGGGGAGGAAAAATCAGTAAGAATTACTTCTCAGGTAGACAATGACTCATTTGTGATGAGCCAGCATATTGCATTTATTATGATCAGTATTCTGTCCGAGACATCCTCCCTGGTAGGATTGGAGAGGTGGAGGGCAATGACAGGGCTGCGCACGCATCCCGGTGAGGCGAATGGGATGCCGACTGGGAAGGGCTGCCTTTCCAGAGGCTGACAACGGTAGCCAACAGGTCATTTTAGAGTCCGGTGGGTGCTCTGTTTGATGCTTCCACACCTGACTTTGCTTCAAGCGCAGGATCATTTCATATGCGGTCCACGATTACTGAGCAGAGAGTACGTGTGAAGCTCTGCACCCCGAGAAACCTTTCTAGACAAATGGCCCACCAGCCCACTGCCCCCTCTAGGTGCCATGGTGCCATAGTGGGCGATGTCAGCGGTTCGAAATCACCAGCTTCAGCGCAGGAGAAAGATGAAGTTGCGTTTTTTAAAATTCCTGTGAAGAGCTAGCGTCTTGGGAACCCGCAGGGGGCAGTTGTGCTCTGTTCTATAGGGTCACCATGAATCGGAATTGGCGAATGGCAGTAAGTTTTGAGTTGAGGAAAATGGCAGTCAGAAATCTCACAATTCCTACCCCAGAGGGACGACATGAAGAGACAATTCACAAAAGGAAAAATACAAAGGACTCTTCTCTAAATGAAAGGCATTCAACCTCGGCAGTAACCAACATTCTAAAATGTAAAATAAGGTATCATTCTCACTTCCAAAATTGGCCAAAATGTAATAATCTGGCAACTCATTCTGATTAGGGTGTTACAAAACAAGCATTCATACTGATAGTGTGAATAATAAACAAACTAAAAACTGAACAAATATACATAAAGGGCTATTCAAAGTTAAAATTTAACATGTAAACAAAGTGGAGACTCAAAAGCCACCTGTAAGATCATTGGACAGTCTCTCACAGAGGGGCCACCTGGAAGGGATGATATATCCAGGGTGCAGAATAGCAGTGATGAAACACTTAACTATCCTCTAGTTCTTTAACATTTCCTCCCCTTACTGTTACGGTCTTAGTTTTACCTCACTAATCTTGTTAGACCTGTGTATGTTCATTTGTATAATTAACAGCGGTTCAATGCATGAAATCCAAGATAAGTCAACCCTGCAACAATAGTAACAGGAGCAATGATTCCCTGAGGGTATGGGAAGAGATGGAGGAGAGGGCGCGATAGCAATGATGACTGTATAACCCCCACTCAGGGAGAATAAATAACATAATTGTAGGTATACAGATACATTGGATGGTGTAATATACGGGAAATAAATAAATAAATAAATCATATATACTATAATAATAGGAATTCCTGGGGGGGGGAGGGGATAAAGGGAAGCTGATATCAAAGATTTCAAGAAGAAAGAAAAAAATGTTTTGAAACTGATGGTGGCAGCAATTGTATAATTATGCTTGATCTAACTGAATTATGGATTGTTATAATATCTGTAAGAGCTCCCAATACAATGATTTTTTTAAAATTGAACATATAAAAAATTAATATGTAAATAATCAACCTAAATATTAGAATATAGAAGGTAGTTTTAAAATCATTTAAGATGGAATATTTAATTATGGAGATATGCAAAAGCACTTATAATATTAAATGGGAAAATGATTATACAGTTGTATACAGAGTGAGAATTGTGTAAATTAATGAAGGCACAACAAGAGAGACTCTTAGCAACATGACCCCTTGGTTAACAATGGTGAGCTCAAAGGGGATTGACATTTTGCCCCCTGCATGCTTATACTTTTCTGTATGAACATGGATAATTTTGGTAATGTGAACGAAACACTGATGAACATCTTCTGGCAATTCTAGGCCAGCTGAATAATAAGTGCTTGGATCCAGGAACGAGGCACTAGGGAAGACCGAGGTGTGAACCTGGACAGATGAAAAGTCACCTTTGCTTTGTGTGCCAATGATGTAAAGCCCTCCCCACTCCCTTCACCAAAAAATAGCTCCAAACGCACTGCTCTGGAGTCAATTCTGACTCATAGCAACCGTACAGTACAGAGTAGAACTGCCCTGTGGGTTTCCAAGACTGTAAATCTTTGTAGGAGCAGAAACTGTTTCATCTTTCTCCTGAAAAGTGGCTGGTGGCTTTGAACTGCTCACCTTGCAGTTAGCAGTACAACTTGTAACCCGCTACTCCACGAGCGCTCCTTGGTATAAATATGCAAGCATGAAACATGGGCTATCACAGCAGCTTGCTTAACCCCTTCGGGTCTTTCCCCAGGACTTTCTCTACAACCACCCTCTTACAAACATGCAGGTGAGTCTCTGGATGGCTAGATTTAGTGGTACTGGCTGTGGGGTGTAAATGACCACTAAATTGGTTCCCTTGACCATGAACAAGAATGGGAGGTCCCTGAGCGCACTGACTACCATCCTAGGCTGACCGTGTCTTTCCAATGCCCAGTCATCTGAATGTTAGGAGAAGATGCATCGGACATCAACAGAATTGTGGATGTAGTTTGAGAGTGAAGCAAGAGAGCGAGGTGGTGATGCAAAAAGAGATGAACGAGCTCTTTCAGATGAGTCACGCTGGGGCTCAAAGCTGGAGTTTCCAACACACTTGCTCTCATTACAAGAAAAAGATGGCCCAAGTTGTGAGTTAATGACAGGAAGTGTTCATTTCCCAACGTCACTTGGCTGTTTATATGGAATCATTTGGATCAAAACCAGGTACATTTCTAAGTCCACTTGAGCTTGCCAAGTCGTGTTAAGACTTTGTCACAGACACTCTTCTGGAAGAACAGCCCGAGAGACAGAGACGGGGCCAGCCCAGCTTTGCGGACTGGACTGCCTGGCTGGTGGCGAGTAGCTGGCCCATGTCTCAGAGAGGGTGCTGGTGCCAGGGGTGTGTGGAAGGACTGCGATAGGATCAGTGGGTCCCCATCATGAGAGCACAGCCCTGGGTTTCCCTCTAGAGGAAAAAGATGACAACAAGGATAGCTTGTGAGTAAATCCATCTGAAAGGAAAGAACTCGTTGGCATCCAACCATTTCAAGAGTAAGAACCAATGATACTGAAGGAAGAAGTCCAAGCTGCCTGGAGGGCATTAGCCCCAAGCTAGACTCCCAGAATGGATGGCCCACCAAGTGAAAGGCTTCAATAACTGAGGAAACACTGGAGGCCTGTGCCAAGAGATCTGGAAGACAGCTACTTCGCCAACTGACTGGAAGAAATCCATAGGTGTACCCACGCCAGAGGATTTAATAAGAATTTAATACAATGGTGCCTAACATGAACGCAAGGAAAGCAGCTTGAATCAACATTTCACCCAGAAGATGGTTTCAGTTAGGAAATCATGACCAAGTCTCAAAGAGCAGATAGGGTCTTTATTTGCTGTTGAGTCATCTCAACTAATAGCAACCCAATGGGCCAGAGCAGAAAGACCCCATCAGGTTTCCTGGGTTGAAATCTTCATTGGGGCAGATTGGCAGGTTTCTTCTCCTGAGGAGCTTCTGGTGGGTTCAAACTGCCCCCCTTTCTGTTAGCAGCCAAGGCCTTACACCTTGGGCCACCTGGGCTCCGACGGCCTTCTCTCGTGGTGAGCAGGAATGCACTGGCTTGGCAATGAGAAAAGATAGAGACGAACCCTAAAGGAAATGTGTGCAGCTACGACTTCCCCATATGAGCAAATTTCATAAAAGCACACACATATTTTACGGTCAAGATGGGAGCTATCCTGCGTGGCATCCCAGCATATAGTCACTCATCTCAGCTCCTTTCCTCTCCTGTTTCTACCTAAGGCTCATGGGCATTTCTTCAGGTAGCTGAAATGACAACAGTTATTGAATCCGCCCACCGCTCTTCAGGAGAAAGAGGAGGTGGTCTACTCCTGCAAAGATGTACGGCCTTGGAAAGGGTGACGGTTAGGGCTGATGGCAACTGTACGCTCCTGGCCAAGGGTAGGGCTGGAGCTCAACCGATCAATTACATTGCAGCTGCAAGACATTGTGACATGGCGTCATTCCCTCGGTCTGCTTCATAGAAAATCTGACAGGAAGAGCCAACAGAGACCATCAAATCGAAGCCTCGGTCTATTACATAAGGCTCTGGTAACACATCTAGTGAGTGTCCTGTTTTGCATTCTAATTTTAAATGTTTTTCTAAAATTCCTTTAAACTTGTTCGTTGGTGGACTGTAGATAAAAATCATTTAAAAATGAAAGGGGGAAAAAAACCTTTCATAGTCCATTCTTCATAAAGGATCGGGAGGAAAATATTTTCCTAACTATGTTAGAAAATATCTAGTTCTTTCTAGAATCTTCTAGAGTAACAGAATGTTCACTCGAGATTATAAATGAGCTGTGTGTATTACATACGTTTTAAATCTTAAATTAATAAAATAAAATTCAATTTAAATTTTGGTGTCTCTGTATATTGTATTTCAAATGTTCAGTCACCCCAGGCATAAGTATATGGCTACTATTTTGGACAAAGTAGGTCTAGAGATTCACTTTGCTCACCCTGTCAGTACTAGTACGTTCTCTTCCAGATGGGGAAAGCGCTGCTTCTCAGTTCACTCATGAAGACCCAAAGTGACTAATCCTAATTCTGCCCTCTTCTGATGAGGGCGTTCTACCTTACAGGGCATGGTCATTCTCATCTTACTCAAGGAAAAAAACATACTCTTCCCTGGTCCAAACTAATACAGCCAGAGTTCAAACTCAAGAGATACTGAAGCTTTTATTTACTGAGACTGGGTAGGTGCTAGTGACATAGTCCCCACGACACAGACAGTGAATCATTCAACCTCACAGCCATCCCGTGGGAGCCAGAAGTGTGTGCACCACTTGATGACGGTCATGAATCTCATTATAATAGGTGGAGCTGTGATTCACAAGTCAGACTCGAAAAAAAGAGTCTGTGAACAGCCCCTTAGACTAAGCACCAGTTTTTGTAAGGCACTCTCCCAGAAAGGGCAGGGAAAACAGGGCATAGCACATTTTTACCAATGAGAGCCAGGAGTGGGTTAAGATCTTCGGACAAATGCAAGACAAATGTATTAAGACTCTACCATCCAGTGCTCTTCCCAAGATCTGTGTCAGGGAGCCAGGCAAGGGGAACCCTAGTGGTGTAGTGGTTACATACTGGGCTGCTAACTACAAGATCAACTGTTCAAAACCAGCAGCAGCTCCCCAGAAGAAAGTCAAGGCTTTCGACTACTCCTTTAAAGAGTACAGTCTGGGAAACCCACAGGGCAGTTCTTGCCCCATCCTCCAATTCACAGCCATGAAGTCCATGCCGACTTATAGGGAACCTATAGGACAGGTAGAACTGTCACTATGGGTTTCCGAGACTGGAACTCTTTACGGGAGTGGAAAGCCCTGTCTCCCCACCCCCACCCCCAGTCTATAAGATTGCATCGAGTAAGAAAGAATTGGCTTGGTGGTAATGAGTTTGGATTTGAGTTTGGGGTTCAATACCACACATATTTCCTTTGTTGTTGTTTTTCTTCCTCATTCAGTCTTCCAGAAATCACCACGGGAGGCAGCTATTATCCACAAGTGAAGAAAAGGTAGTTCTACTAGTTAAAGGAATGCCTTTAACTCATCACACAGCCAACTGCAACACAACACAGTTGGGATCCCAACCCAGATCTGTGACCCGCAAAAGAGGAACCTTTGCCAAACATTGCCTGACACCAAGAATCAGGCACTTCCCAAGCATCGAGCATCTCTCCCAGCTGAAAAGAAATCTTCCACAAGGCTGATAAAACAGGCTGGTGACTGTATGTAACAGAAATTAGACTCCCCATGATTGGATGCCATTCATTCCAAAGGATTGTGCTTGTGCCTATGTGACTCAGTCAAGTTTTACTGTATTCGAGTGGGATGGATTTACAACCTAAAAAGAGCCGTGAGAAGAAGGCAAAACACTGAGGGGGATGAGCTTATCTGGTTGGATATTCGGAGGGAGAGAGTTTTAAAGGAAACCACAGTTGGTAGAAGCATAAAGGAACTGTTTTTTCCCTAGAGCTGGATTTACCAGACCCACCTGGCAGTGAGCCTGGATGACAAGCCACCATGGGGCTCAAAGCCATCACTGCACTACATCAGAAAGTAGGGGTCTTGGAGCCAGGGTCTTCACGTACACAACCTCACACAATGGTCCCAATGACAACCAGTCATGTTTCCACTCAAGGAGATGGACGCATGACACTCAGTAGCACAGACCAGTCTCTCGGGAGAATATTTTCACTCCTAGCATAGCGTGAGCAAAACCAGGCTCCCTCCCAGCCCCACTAACCACCTGATGAACGAACGAACCCAAACCCAAACCAAGCTCATTGCCATCGAATCAATTCTGCCTCGGGGTGCCCCTATAGGACAGGATGGAACTGCCCCTGTGGGTTTCTGAGACTTAGGGGAAGGGAACGTCTCATCTGTCACCCAAGGAGCGGCCGGTGGTTTTGAACTGCTGACCTTTTGGTTAGCAGTCCAATTCATAACTACTACACTACCAAGGCTGCTCTCCCAGGCACCTGAAATTATGGGACTGAATCATACCCCATAACCCACCACCTACTGCTGTCAGTGGCTTCAGACTCAGTGACCTTACAGGACAGGGAGAACTGCCCCGAGGGTTTCAAGGCTGTCAGTCTTCATGGGAGCGGATGACCTCACGGTTCTCCGGCCGAGCAGCTGGTGGGTTTGCATGCATGGTGACGTGTTACTATTATCAAATGTTATGCAGGTTTTCATAAACATCCGATTCAATAAAAATCACACGTCATAATTCCCTTGCTTTTAGGATACAGAAAAAGGTATTTACTATATTGTAAAATGTTTTTTAACATTTTAGTATTTTTATAATTTTAATCAATAACCTTTACTCAGAGAAAACCAGTTTCTCCCACTCCCACTAATGCATAGTAAGCAAATATTTAAAGATGATCAGTTTGCAAAGAGGTCAGTTTCAGGCGCCTGCTCAGGGTGCCTGATTATCTCAGGCCAGCCTTGGCTTGCCCGAGAGAAGGAACTTGGCTCCATACATTCCATAACTCCTTAAGTGTTTGCAGTTCCCATCACACAAGGAACCAAACTCCCTACCTTAACCCAAGTAGCCGCAACTGTTAGAACAAGTTAGACGTCCACAGTTTGATTCCTAAAGCAAGAGCCATTTTTCCTGCCTCAGCATCTCTAGGCTAACAAGATCGCCTTCCTACAAATGAGCTAGTGAAGAGTCTCTGGCACACGGAGGGTCCACCTAGAGACCGCACTACCTACTGAGTCCCCTGGTCTAAGTTGCATCCTTATTCTTAGAACACAGCCCTAGAGTCTGAAGGAGAAAGAGGCAGTTTTCTACTCCTGGAAAGAGTGACCGTCTCGGAAAATCACAGGGGCCGTTTTAGCCTGCCCTCTAGGATCGCTGTGAGTCAGAATCAACTCGGTGGCAGGGAGGGCAGGAGGGAGAACACGGAGTCTTAACTGAAGGAAGGTGGCATTGGCCGGGGCTTTCTTCTGAGAAGCAGAGCTGGACACAAGTGTTGAGGGACAATTATCTCATGTTCCACTGCTTTGTTTTTTTCTGAATGCATATTGCAGGTGATCACTCACCCACGATCTGTTACTAACACTTTCCAAAAGTACCCTTTGTAAGTCGAAGCCGTAGGATTCATAACAAATCATCTACTGGCCAATTGTTTTCAACTAGCAGGCAGTCTTCAGCTGGGCCGTCAGTACATGATAAAATTGGGTCTCTGGAAGTGACCACTGGATCTGGCCATCTGTACTTCCCCTTGAGAGCTCAAAAGAGAAGGCATTTTTAAGGCTCCCCTTACAAGGAGCTCTCCGATGTGCTCAGGGGTGATTTGAGAACAGAAGAAGGCAAATTCGAAGGGAGCCTGGGTACCCGAGCATTCAATCCAACATGGTTTATGAAACTTTATGGGGTTGTTTACAACCTTCATATATGTGTATCTAAGTGGTATATTTAACCCTAAAAACACCACCAACAACAAAAACAAACAACCCCCAACAGTTTACCATGCAGGTGCCATAGTTTGAAACAATGCACCTTCAAGAAGTTAGTGGCTAGCCACCTGGTTCAGTGTTCCAAGGACAACAATAGAGGCACCTGATTTCATTTACTTACCTATTCCTATCCCACAGGAATGCCGGCAAGTCACGCTGATCTACTTCAGGAAAATACCACCTGGAGAAACAAATCAAACAGAACATAAGATTTCCTGCCCCAATACCAAGAAGACTTACAATACGATTTATGCCTCATTAAGACATAAGAACGACACCCCAACCCGACCCCGATACAAAGATGACTTATGACACAACTGTAGGTCTCATAAAAACAGGTGATGTCCCATTTGGCTCTCTGCACGATGCCATGGGGGTTGGCAGTAACAGGTGCCCTACAAAAGGTGGCAAAAAAGGAGCTAAGAAGAACGTGATTGATGCTTTCTAAGAAAGATTGGCACCAGCCATGTTGCATCTAAGAGATATTGGGAAAACACTAGTCACCAGGACACAAGGAACCAAAATTGCATCTGGTGGCCTCAAGGGTCGAGTTTTTGAAGTGAGCCTTGCTCATCTGCAAAACGATGAGGTTGCCTTTAGAAAATTTAAGTTAATGACTGAGGACGTTCAGGGCAAACACTGCCTGACCAACTTCCACAGCACGGACTTTACGCGGGACAAGATGTGCTCCCTGGTCAAGAAATAGCAGACCATGATTGAAGCTCATGTTATGTCAAGACTACCGATGGGTATCTGTTTCGTCTGTTCTGTGTTGGTTTTACTAAAACACGCAATAGTCAGATTCGGATGACCTCTTATGCTCAGCACCAGCAGGTCTGCCAAATCTGAAAAATAAAAAAAAATGATGGAAATCATGACCCGAGAGGTGCAGACAGATGACTTGGAAGAAGTGGTCAATAAATTGATTCCAGACAGCATTGGGAAAGACAGAGAAAAGGCTTGCCGGTCTATTTATCCTCTCCATGATGTGTTTGTCAGAAAAGTAAAGATGCTGAAAAAGCCCAAGTTTGAATTGGCAAAACGCATGGAGCTTCATGGGGAAGGTGGCAGTTCTGGAAAAACTACTGGTGACGAGACAGGTGCGAAAGTGGAACGAGCTGACGGCTCTGAGCCACCAGTCCAAGAATCTGTTTAAAATTCAGACTTCATGTGGACAAATAAAAGCCCTTATTGTGAAAGAAACAAAAACAAACAAACAGGTGATGTTTCACATCTTGATTCCCAGGCGCACAGAGTGCAACACGCATCAGAATGACACTGACCCTAGCCCAGGTGCACACCGCTGACGACCAGCTCACAGTAAGCGAGGGCAGAGGGGATGTGCAGCCCACGAAGCACACACCTAATCACAGCTCGCCTCCCCCTCACCGAGCGGCGACTCAAAAACACCACCTTTGTCCTCGAGGGCACTTTGGGAGTGACCATCAAGGTTCAAATCAACCAAAAAACCAATTACAGAATGAAATACGAAATTGTCGATGAGGAAACAATGCTGGCAACACGTTCTATCCCGCTCACTCTATGAACTAAAAAAAAATTGCAAAGATGTCACAGAGGCTAGAATCTGGGGAAAACAGTCATTAAAATCCGAACACAGCACCAAGATAAAAACGGAGACATTCGAATGGGCTTCACGATGAGTTAGCTCACGCAGAAGGCATTCCTTTTGGGGTTCTTGATGTCTCTGGGGAAGTGTACGCACCTGAGTACATCCACCAGGAGGAGAGGCCCATAGGCTTTATTGCTATTGCTCTGGAATATTACCATATAGACTCGTGAATAAGCCAAGTTTTCCAGCACATTTTTAATGCAGTTTTTGTGGTAAAATCAGGTGCCTCGGCTGATATTTGGGTTATACTTGAGTATATATGGTAAATATCAATAGAAACATTTTTAATATAATCAGAGTTACCATTTCTTGGATATCTAGGAACGTATTAAGCACTAGACAGATCCCTGGTGGTGTAGTACTTACAAATTAGGCTGCAGTCTGCAAGGCCAGCAGTTCAAAACCACCAGCTGCTTGGAAGAAAGATGGCCCTTCCTACTTCTGTAGTTAGTCTCAGAAACTAGACTTAGGGGCAGTCCGACCCTGTCCCGTAGAGTCACTCTGAGTCAGCATGGACAGGGTGACAGTGAGTATTAGGGGCTGTACTATAACCCTTTCAGGCAGGTGCTATGTCAATTAGAAGGTAGGGAAACTGGTCTTAAAAGCAGAACCAGGCCTGATGGCACACAAGTCGTTAAAGGTTTCCACATCACGTCTTTTGCACCCAGGTAGTTGACCTGGCTCTTGAAAGCAGTCCTTAACACTCCACCAAGCCTATGATCACCTACCCAAATAGAACCCTGGCATTCTTCATGCAAGACTGAGGAAGGAGCAGGCTAGCTGGGAAAATGAACTTGTGCTTTTGGCATCTGCATGTATGTAAAAGTAAACTGTATTTTTAAAAATGACGAGGATAATGATGTGACTTAGGGCTCTCAGGTATATAGGATACATTTTCGGGAATAAAGGCTTGTTGTTGTGTTCTTGGGCACCATGGAATTGATTCTGATGCCCTAGCAACCCAGTGGCACAGATCGGAACTGCCCCCGAGGGGTTTCCTGCCTGTAACCTTCACAGGAGCAGAGCACCAGGTCTTTCGCCATAGAGCCACCGGGTGGGGGAAGTCGGCCAGTCTTTCACCTGGCAGTTGAGTGTTCAATCTCTGGCCCAGCAGGGGTTGGAGTGTGAGTTTCTGCG
>NW_022111373.1:72655315-72659523 GCF_000313985.2 Echinops telfairi | reverse complement strand
GAAAAAATTATTTTTATATTTAATGCAAGAGGTGTCAAAGAAAAAATTCAACACACTCAATTCTCTGGAAGATCAGCCATACTACAGGGAAAATCTCTATGTCCCTTTCTTAGTCTCCACCTTGAAAGTACACCCAGAGGTCACTAATGAAAATCTGTAATAGGGCGCTGAGACCATTCCCACTTGTATCGAGTTTTGCCTCAGCGGCACTAGTTTTCATCCAAATTACACCAAAGGTTGAAAGGTTAGTATGTGATTGAAAGGCTCCTTTATCTAAAGAGATTATTTTAATGTAGTAACAATCTTGAAGCTCAGTGGGGTCCACTTTATGAAGAAGAAAGGCATGAAAGAATTCTGAACTCATAAAGAACCATTGTTGCAGCAGCTGAGGGATGCTGTGTTTTGTTTTGTTTCATAAAGAGTTCCTTGTAAGTTGACTACTAGCTAAATTCCAAGCATTTCCCACAATTTTATTTTCCCCCTTTAGGGGAAATCATGATCAGGATATTTATCTACCAATGTCATCTGGGGAGGTCGGGGGGAAGGCCACTCGTATTATTCTGAATGGGTCTATTATAAATGGAGCTTTTGATCAACATTTCATTGCCACTAAAAGTGAAATGAGTCACAAAATGTTTGAATCATTGCATTGGCCAAATTGGAAAATAGTATTTTTTACACTTTCTTCTTACATACAACACAAGCAAAGTGCTGAGTCATTAAGACATATTTCGAGGCCCTAACAAAAATAGGCCATGCGGAGTCCTATCTTGAATCCTGCCTGAAACTTTCCAAACTTACACTGCCAGTAAAAAGCACCTCCCAGAGTAAACAAATGTGACGCGAAGGAAAAAGGGCATGTTGTAATCTGTTAACAACAGTATGATTAAGCTTTCTAACAATGAAGTCACATCTTGTGAGACCATTAGCATGATCCGAGAGAGGAAACGGGCCACGTTGGGCACTGCTGTTGGTGATACATAGGGTGTCTCGTAGCTTGCTCTCTGTTTTCTATACCAGAGGAAGTCCAAACGTGGTTGTTGGCCCATGCAGTTGGTTCTCACTCGTAGCAACCCTTGTCCAGTAGAATAAACACTGAGTCAAAGCACCCGTCCTGGCATCCTGGAGAGAGTCAAATTGTGTTCCTTTACATTTACTTGTTTGAATGTGCTCAACACAGTGGATGTATGTACGGACTGTGGTAAGAATTGTATGAGCCCCCAATAAAATGATTAAAATTTTTGTTTTTATTTGAGGACCAAAAAAGAAGTGTGAAGGGCAAAGGTCAGGCCTGTAGGGCAGATGGGGAAAGGTTTACCAGTGAAGTCCTCCTAAGACAGCCTGTGCTAGCCTGGAAGAATGAGCAGGTGCATGGTCGTGGTCGACAAAGATTCCCAGGTATAACTTCCCTAGCCTTTTCCTACCCAGCACAGTTTTCGATTTTCATAACCCTTTTCCTGATAAGACCTGTGATTTTCTGGAGTCCTCTGAGAAAAGTCAATCAGCTGGACTCCTTTGAAACCCCAAAGAAACAGTTATCATAACCTTCTGAGCTGACCCTTCTGCCCAGAAAATCCCCTAGGAAGTCACTTAGGTATTTATTTTCTGGGAGGCTCCCCAACAAGACGAAGACAAGTGGACGCCCGAGAGAACTTGTCTGCAGCCAACCACTGATGACTGAGACGACACAATAGGACCGTTTTAGTCGGAATAAACCTGTGCTTGCCTGAATTGGAGCCCTAGTAGCAATGCCTTTTTACTTACCCTTCATACGCTAGGGCCCCAAACACAGCACAACTCAACCACGACAGAGTCATCGAGTCCCCAAAGGGTGGCAAGCAACGGGGCTGCGTGAGGCATTCAGCATCAGGCACAATCTTACATACGCTCTAGAAATGAACTCATTTGTTCCTCACAAAAACTCTGGGGTGGGTGCTAGGTGTTAGCCTTCCTTTCTATTTTATTTTTCAGTACTTTTTATTGTGAAACGGAGGGTTTACTGAGTGTTAACCGGTTTAAAGACGAGAAAGTAGGCACAGAGGTGTAAAGAATGCTTTCCATGGCTTATAAATAAGAGATGGAATCAAGATAGAATCCGCATGCATTAGCTTAGTTTATCCCAATAACGCTACGGTGCAGATGGGCAGAACGCTGGCGCCCCGTTTTAAAGGTGAGGGAAATTGAAAATCTGCAGAACAAAGTCTGGCTTCCTCAGAGTCCTGCAGCCTGGAGGTGACAGGGCAAGAACAGGACCCAGGGCATCTCACCCTGAGGCTGTGCTGCATAGACGGTTGCTTTAAATTCTGTAAGTCACCACGCAACTCAACGAGGACTGTGTGTTGTGCCTCAGGCATTGGGAGGGCATTTAAAAGCCCTCCCACGGATTATGGCCATTATTGACTGTGTCATGTGTATAACACATACAGGTATGATCACGCTGCAATAGCATGTTTTCCCCATTCCCCAATGTGCAGCTGTTTGTCACTTACGAGTGGTTACGCCATCACACTCTCACCACAATTTCCCTCCATTCTCTTGTCTTTTCGTTGGCCATTTACAGCAGTAACTGGGAGCTCAGTAAGGCCGCCACTCCAAAGCAGACTCATTGCCCGGAGTCCATGCTGACTCACCGTGACTCTGCAGGGCAGGGTAGAACTGCCTCTGGGTTTCAAGACTGTAATTTTTTGCACGAGTAAAAAGCCCCATCTTTCTCAGTAAAGGCAAGCTCTATTTATTCTGTGTACATTTGAAATCAAATGAAAACCTTAGCCTTTGTTTGCACACGAAGGGGTTAAACAGATGATTTTCTTTCCGATTCATCTCCTCTTGCGTCTCATGCCTCTCAAGTTCCACTTCAGGAAACCAGGGGGAAAGACACATCGTTCCCTTCGCTGTCTGCGCGTAGCCCTGGTGACTGCCACCGCTGCTTATTTATTGATTTGAATGACAGAAAAGAGGACGCAGACCCAGGACCTCCTTCTAAGGCTTGAAATGGGCTCATGTGAGGGGTTTCGCGTTTCGCTCTGTAGGACTGGGAGCAAGGTGTGGAGAGGGCTTGGGAAACTACCAGGAAACGTTTCAGCTCAACTAAAGAAAGCCCTGTGAGACACAGGCTTGCCCGCGCCCTCCCCCCGTGGTCCAGGGGGCCTCGGGGCTGGGGTGGGAAAAAAGTGGCCAGCTGTCCCCTCACAAGGCGAGATCTTCAGGAGAAAGCCCACTTCGCCCCACCCTTTGCAAGAATGAAGGTTCCCAGCCATGCACTGAATCAGTTACATGACTTTCACAGTCCTCTGTCATTGGATCCTCCCTCTGAGAGGAGCTGGCTGCAGGGAGGGTGAGGACAGACATTACTTATCCCGGGCGGCGAGGAGGGTGAGCAATATGAGCTGAATCACACAATTACTGGGTGCTGGAATGTGGGCACAGTCGAGGACTTGTGACTCCCAGGTTGGGTATATTTCTGTGTGACCAAGACAGCAATGGCCAAGAGATGATGCTCTTCAGCCATCAGTCTTGTTCATCAGACACTTGAAGCATGAAGGCCAATGCCAAAGGGGAGTTGCTAATGGCCTCCCCCGCCCTCCTGCACACTAAGCAGTGAGCTGGCATTTTGGAGGCAGGCGTACTCTCCAAGGGTCTCCTTAAGTGAGTCAGGCTAAAGGAGTTAGTGCCCAAACCTGACTTAACTCTGTGCAACAACTGTATCTGGGATGCAACAGACGTGGGGACGTTGTTCTCAGTGCTAAGTGAGTCAGGGGCAGCACCCTCCACACAAGAGTAGCAACCCATTTCTGCATCTGAAGCATAACGGATCAGAGACGATGAAAAGGCTGGTAGCTTTATGAAAATAAAAGTCAATGAAATCCCCTGACTCTATTCTGACAATGAGCCTAAGATAAGCAGGGCGCTTAACCGAAATGGGTCAGCCAAGCAGGGATTGCTGAACCTTTCAAGATTTTCAAGGAAAGGCATGAGGCTTGTCAGATTTCACAAGCTTGTCAACCAGGAAGAGAAGAGTGGCAGGCTGCCAAAGGCGAGACTGTGTTAACTCTTAACATGCTGGACTCAGACCTCTAGGTGCCTGATCTGCTGCTCAGCGAAGACGGCGAATGGCTGACGTTCACAGTTTTCCAACGACCTTACAGACCATGATCATCACAACTTCCTTCCATTTTGAAGCGAGGAGGACCTACATCGCCATCCCGATG
>NW_022111373.1:72651962-72653772 GCF_000313985.2 Echinops telfairi | reverse complement strand
ATTTGACAGTCATAGATAGGTAGTAAGTAAGTAGGTAGAGCATCAACCTCATCCACGATTCACCAGGAGCTGCTGATGGGGGACTGACAGACACAGGTCATTGCAGACAGACAGGTGAGCGTGGCAGACCCGGACAGCATGCTGAGGAAAGCAGGCGGCCCAGCACCTCGCTAAGACTGACAGTGCTGACAAGCCCTTTCTCCCTTGGACAGTTCTGAGTAGTCTGCATTCCAAATCTGGGCATAAACTCTAAGTAAGAACAGACCAATGCTTCTAAAAAACAGATGTCAAGATTAACACTGGAAATAAAGCCTACTCATTAAAAAGATATCCAAACAAGGCCTGTGAATGCACGCAGGCCCCAGAATACACATCAAATGCCAGATCTCTCCCCTGTATCTCTCAGCGCCCCTCGGATGGTCTCCCCGCCCTGCCCCATCTCCCCCCAACCCCCACACCTTCCGCATGAAGCCATCCTAGTTGTCATTCACACTGCAATACACAATGCCTCCCTCTGCTTCCAGACAAAGTTGTCACATGCCACATGCTCAAAAGCTTTGAGTCATGTAAAGTTGAGGGGTGGCGGCCAGGTTACCTGGATTGAAGCTGAGAAGAAAGCTCATTGGTCAAACCACTTGCGATCCCAGGAGGCCTTGAGTCCATCAAGAAAGCTCTGAACACCAAATCTCTTTGAACATGAAGTACACAGAGGCATTATGATTCAGCTTTTACCAATTCCAGGGAAAGAGCGTTCAGAAACTTGAAAAACAGAATCCCGATGACTAAATGAACAGTTACATGAGCTCTTCACAATGCTTTTAAAACTTTATGATAGCTCTAATTTGGAATCTTGAAGTCAGGCCTCCTGTGGACAAGCGTCACCCCACAAGTAAACAAAGAGGCCAGCCCTGCTAAGAAGGGGCTTCCTGGGGGGTCGTTCCTCAAATCTCCTAAGACAGCTCTGCTCACGGAAGCAGAGAAAGGTACCGGCACAGAGAAACAGAATGATTTAGTATTAATAAACAAACACGATTATCCATAACAACCCTCTTATCACGGAGTAGTCATAAAGTCTGCAGAAACAAACCTAAAGAAGTGGGGGTGGGTGCAGGCAGGAGACCCTACCGACTGAGACAATGAAGGCAAACATGGTGAAATGAGGCTGCTTATGGAAGATGACAGAGGATTCCTGTACAGTCTTGGCAACAAATTCATGTCACTCCTATTGTGCCCAGAACAAGGGTACCCACGCCCGGCCCAGTCCACACCCATTCATCTAGTGGGGCTTCAAGGTGCCCTTCACAGTCCTCCCTCCAGTTTCCCCTCATCCACTTTCTTTCCTTCCAGTTTTCTGGCATCAGCCAGCTCCCTTCTCCACCACATGATACAACAGAGTTCTTTTTCAACACACGCGACGGACTGAGTTTCTAAGCAAGATGGCAAAATTAGCTGTGATATGAAGGACACCTGGCAAGCATGGGCGTTGTAGGGAAAGGAACACTTCCAGGGAGAAAATGCGAGCAAAGGTAAAGGAGAAAAAGCCTAGGTCATCCCTCCCATCCTTTTTTCCCCCAGGAGCAAGTGAGGTGTCAACCAATTCCACATGGAAGAAGCACGCCAGCCAGTGTGATCCAAGGACTGTAAATAATAAAATCTGAATCTGAAGGAGGGAATGGTATCAGAGGTAACATTGTGGACACTGGTATGCAGAAGGCTGTGGATGACAGGAGACGCCCAACACATCTGCAGGGTCCACACACGGGTTAAGCCTCTGGGGAATCCCCTCTGATCAGAGCTGAGGGATGTTATT
>NW_022111373.1:72650814-72651862 GCF_000313985.2 Echinops telfairi | reverse complement strand
TAATGATGAGTTTCGAGAACAACAACGTTCCAAAGTTGGTTGTGGTGATGCTTGTACAACTCTTCATAATATGTTTGAAATAATGAATTGTATAGTTTGTGAATCATGTGAAAATAAAACTGATTGGAAAAAAACCAAACTAGATTCATGGAGTCTGTCCTTGTGGAGACATCTGTCCCCAAAGTGTGCGGGCTCCTCCCCACCACAACTTGAGGTGCTGTGCTCCCCTCCTTTTGTGGCCTGCTTCAACTCTGGCCTGCCCAGATGCTATGTCCAATCTCAGTTTTGAGACCCAGGACATCTGCCTCCATAGCTGTGCTGCCTCTGTGTGTCCTTCCCAATCTATGTGCTGGAACTTTCTAGATGGCACTTAAGTGCCACCTTCCATGGACAGCCTTCTCCAGCCCCTTCTTCTCTGCACTCACGCAGACCTCGCGCTTTCCTGGGCCACACCCAAACCATGGTCATGCTGTGCTGGTCCCTGTCTCAAGTACACTCATCCATTACCTATTTACTGAGTAGGAAGCCTCCTCTCTGTCCAGCAGGGCAGCTGGTGGTTTCAAACTGCAGACCTTGTAGTCAGCATCCCAACATGTAACTGAGAACACTGTAAAGTTGATGATGAAGGATGCAGTTAGCTTAAAAAGTAATATGTTGACATTGGCTCTCCTTGTTGACACATTTTAAAGTTGTTTCAGTTTAAAAAAAAGGGAAGGGGTAGTCAATCCCCTCTGACCCTAGATGAGGGGTGTGAATAGCCTTGCTATCATGCAGAATGTATTGGAAAGTGGATTACTGATGACTCAGCTGGGTTAAAATCTAACACCTTATCATGTGCCCTCCCTTTTGATCCACCTTGTTCTAGTTTTTAATATTTTCTGTCTTTTTGATCAAGGTTTTTCTCTGTTTTACTTTGTTATTGTTGTTAGGTTTTTTAAATGTTTTTCTGTATAGGAATTCCAGGAATTCTAAATCAACAGAAACGGCAACTGTAATAAGGATTCCTGGGGGGTATGACAGAGAGGTTGGGGAGAAATCGGAAGCTAAT
>NW_022111373.1:72648146-72649549 GCF_000313985.2 Echinops telfairi | reverse complement strand
AAAAGTCAGCCTCACATACTCACCCTGCATTCTTTTCATCTATAGCTCTCACCATCATTTGACAGTCATAGATAGGTAGTAAGTAAGTAGGTAGATAGGTAGGTAGATTGATGGACGGTTATGTATTTTTCCCCTTTATTCTTTTAATTTAGTTGCTGATGTAGCCACAGACTGTAAGTTCCATGGGGGAAAAAATAAACCAACAAACTCAATTCACGGCCACGGAGTCGATGCTGACTCACAGTGACCCGACAGGACAGGACAGAACTGCCCTTGTGAGTTTTTGCGACTGTAACTCTTTTCGGGAGTAGAAAGCCCCATCCCCCCACACAGAGCAGCTGGTGGTTTTGAACTGCTGACCTTGCAGATTGCAGTGCAAAGCATAACCACTATGCTACCAGGGCTCCTAAACTCCACAAGAAATACCTTTAATCTGATGCTGTCCATATGGTGTAGATCCCTAATATCCCTAAGACAGAGTGGGTTATCAGGACACATCAGGTGTAGGAATACAGGTGTGGGAAGATGATAGATAATATCTTGACCCAATTTCAGAAACCAAGGACCAAACGGGATCAGGCAAAGATGGGAAGAAGAATATGCCCTGTTGGGCATTTGGGGTGTATAGTATCTAGATGGGTAATCAGGTATGGAACATTCTCGTAGGCAACTAGTCTATAATGCAGAAAAGGAGTCAAAGAAGGGAATCACTTTGGAAATGATTGGCATTTGGGTGCCAAAGGTGAGATTGTCCCAGAAAAGCGCGTCAAATGATGTCCCTGAGTGTCCAGTAAACAAATGAGAGCCCCCACTGCAGGGATGGTGTGAGCATTGCACGAGCCGGCGCACGTGAAGAATCGGATCTCTGGCTCAGACAAGTCAGTCTGCGGCCAGGAAGTACTGACTGAACACAGGACCCGAGGAAGGTTCCATTTTACTCCCTCAGCATCGGGCACAGCACAGATTTAAGAACTGTATGTTTACCCAAGACCGCTTTTCTGGTGTGGGGGCTCTGAGGTACTGCTCACAGATTAGAGACACCTGGGCATTATCTACCCTGTGGAATCTTCCTGTGGGGCAGCTTATTCTCAAGCCCGGAGGAAGGAGGAATCGCAGAGTCAGTGGTACAGGGGACACGTGAAAAGTCCTTTCGCACAAGGTGCTGCAGCTACAAGGTTGAAACAAAAGCCCTGCGGGGGGGGCGGGGGGGGGCATTTATTGGGCAGAGACTCAAAACTAGTGAGAAATGTGGCTTCTGAGCTAAATTCAAAGGATGCGTTCAATGTGAAGATTCAACTTCAAGTCAGGGAGGAAAAAAAAAAAAGTTAAATAAATAAATAAATCACTGGTTCCCTTCAGTGGTTAGCTTTTAAGTTAGTAACTAACTATAGCTTCAGAAAAAA
>NW_022111373.1:72645401-72647551 GCF_000313985.2 Echinops telfairi | reverse complement strand
GTGTTTAATTCACAGTCAATATCGCTTCCTACACAACCATGTTCTCTACAGGAAATCGTGTGAGCAGGGATCCTGATTTTAATTCCCCCAGACCATTTTTTCATTAGATTCTTGTGCACTTTCTTTGGCAGAAGAAAATCAAGTGTTTCACAATTTAATTACAAAACAGCGTTTAACTCAATGAAGAAATGTAAACAGGGTGGAGGAAGGTCGATCCAAGTCGAGGACTATGGAGGGTCATGGATGCCAATCCCTCTGTTCTAACCTGGTGTAGGGAATGTTGTCCTCAGGCTGATGAGGCTCACTAACAACGGCCACGAAGACCCATACAGCCCAGCATATTTTTCTTTTAGCAGTTAAAGATAGAGACTGCTCCATCGACCAAGATGACATGGCCAAGCCCTCCACTCCAGAGACGAAGAGCCCTTGTGGGTCCCAAGAGGAAAAGCCAAGTTCTGATATCCTGCCGTGCTCTGTAACCCCTCCCTGTGGCTCATGACCCACATCGGAGAGACAATGAGTCGGGGTTAAAAGTCCAGTGTGGCCACAAAGCCCAGCCCAGCTAGTTGGCCCACATTGTGAATGATCCCAGACCTGGGCCTCACCAGGCCCACTCCCCAACCAGATGCGTTAGCTGGCAGCAAAGTCTTCAGCCAGTATGCCTCAGAGGCGTTTCCAAACAAACAAAGCAACCCAAACGGGGATGGGACATAATTCCCATTAGTGAGGACAGTTGTTTTACATTAGTCACAGCTAACCATTTACCAGCGAGTATAACGATCATCAATGGTTAACAACCACCTACAAAGGCCGCCAATTCCTTTCCTCACACACAGGCCACTTCTGCAGTAAAATGGTGGCAGATGCCTCCCTGGACTCTCCAGGAAGCATCTTCCTCGGGGACCGTTTTGCTGATGCATCGTTTGGGTTCCCAAGCTGTGCGTCCATCACGTGAAGACCATTCGTGCCCAAACACCAAAGCACTTTCTGCCTCTTACGAGACCTTCTCCCCTTTCTGTGCCTCCTTCTCTGTCACCAAACATGTCCCTGTCCCTCAACACCCCTGGGTAGAACTCCGAACTGCTGACTGCCGGGCCGGAAGGGCCTCAGAGATCCTGGCTGCAACAGAGAGGGACGTGAAATGACAAAACGTCCTGGTGGGAGAGCTGACGGCATTCTACACACGTCCGCCTGTTCCTGGCGTCTGGCCACCCGTGTTCAAGTCGGGTTTGGGTTTGGGTGCAGAGCATGGGTACTCAGGTGGGCCTCGGGAACCATGGACAGGAGGGGGCCGAGTGGCCAACCCTCTGGAGAGCTGTCACGTCTCGGGTTTTTACATTAGAGTTAGACCCAAGGCTTTATTGTAAAGAAGGCGTTTCATTGTAAAGACACAAATAAACATCTTGAAAACCACCCCATGGCAGAGCTAAGTTCAAATGAAAGGAACGTTAAAAGAGAAAATGAACGGAAAACACAGGGTCCTGTTTTAATGACCGAGTCGTTTTTAAATGGAATAAGGAACGAAAACTGCCATAAGCAGACGGCTTCACTTACTGGCCTTCATGCCGGCCCGCCCAGGACTAAAACTAACTAAGGCAGAGGGAAGGAAAACAAAGGGAGGTCATATATGTCAATGTCCCAGCCCTTGAGAAAACCTTAGCGTCAGTCAAGGCAGGGTGGACAATTTCAAACCCAAACCCCCCTGAGCCACAGAGGCCATTCACTCAATTGGCAGTCCTAAGAAATCCAATACAAATAGAACCCTGCATGTGCATCGCTGTTCTCTGCCGTGGTTTTCATAACCGCCCCAAGGCGGGGATAACCAAATGACCACCAAGCAATGGGTACAACAACGTGGTACCTACAGCCAACGCAATCCTCCTCGGCCAGAAAGAGGAATGAGGTCCTGATCCAGGCTGGCACACGGATGAACCTTCAGTGAGAGAACTCAGTTCGAAAGGATAGATACTGTCCGATCTCACTCATCGGTCATGGGCAGAGATGGGAGGGCACGGAGTGAACGTTCGCGATGGTTCAATGACTCAGAAAGAAGAAACAACGCAAGATCGGCTGCACGGTTGGGAAGGCGCCATCGCATCCACACCGAAGCGCTGAGGGGAGCATGTGCTGTCCTGCGCGTTGTCACCAAC
>NW_022111373.1:72643483-72644854 GCF_000313985.2 Echinops telfairi | reverse complement strand
GGGTTCATCAGCTGAGTGCCTTTAATAGCTTTCAATTTCTCCCATTCCTTAAAAGACAAGCCCTTCTCATTGGTGCTCGCAAGCCCCTGGACTGTGTATCTTTGAGGCCAGTCGGAGGGGATGACCTGGGCTGCCACTGTGTGGCAGCAGCAGAGCTGAGGGCAGTTTTGCAGAGAAGCAGATGGCCTAAGAGGACACAGGGTTCCGGCACTTCTCCAAGGACTATGCTAACTGGGATTTGCATTCCACCAAGAACTCTCATTGACATTTTAATTGTTTTCAAACCAAAGCGCCCAAGTGGCTCAGCTATTAGACTCTTGGCTTCTAACATAAGGTCTGTGGTTTGAACCTATGGTGGTTCCTCAGGAGGAAAGAGCTGGCTTCCGTGGAGCTCACAGCCCAGGAAACCTTGGAGGGCAGAGCTACTTGGACACAGAGGGTTGTAAGCGTTCGAATGGACTCCCTTGCACACAACACACAACGCCGACAGGTTCATCCTGGATCTCAATGATTTTAAAACCCTACTTCAGCCTGTCTTCTTAACTTGTAAAAGGGAATGGTCTCCAATGACATGGAAACAAACGACTGCTTTGCATTTTATAGATCACTGAATGCCAGCAAACTTGATTATTAATAATGCAGGAGATCTTTACAGGAAGTCCCCTCAAGATAAGTACAGTCTTTTGGTCATTTTGTTAATATGTTCAGTCAAGTCAGCTCTGTATATGTCAAGTATCCTCCCAGTACTATGCTCTGATAAGATCGAATGTCATTTTATAAAACAACCCTCTTCCTTCCTTTCTTCCTTCCTCCCACATGTTCTTAAGTTTCCATAAGCAATATTATCATACAGTGCAAATGAGAGACAGTCATTTCTAAGCATGAGGTGTGGCAAACATTTTACGACTCCAGAGTAATAAAACAGGCCCAAACCTGTCTTCACGGCAATACGATTCACAATAGCAACAGGACGGAAATAAGTGAAGTGTCCATCAATGTGTGAATGCATGAACAAAATGTGGTATATACATACAATGGAATACTATGCACACATGAAGAATGATGGCTCCTTGAAACATCTTATAAGGTGGATGAATCTGGAGAATATTATGGTGAGTGAAATAAGTCAGTCTACAAGAGAACAAACAGTGTATGGCCATATACACAGATATAAAGAGTACGTTTATATAAACAGAGATCAAAGCTCATTATTTGGTACCAGGGATAAGTGGGAGTCAACCCGATGAGAAACATAACACCAAATGTGAGTGACGTGCACACACTTGCCCATGGTAAATGATGTCAGTGAGAGGTGCACACGGGAAAAAAGGACTGTTTGGTAATTATGGCATACAGTGAACCCTCGTTTAT
>NW_022111373.1:72635924-72641342 GCF_000313985.2 Echinops telfairi | reverse complement strand
TGTGTTGTGTGAGTCTGAAGTGGAATTTACAGACTGGTATTGGACATATGGGCTAATATCAGACTTATGGACTTGATCTGGACTGGGCTGGGATGGTTTCTCAATATACAATTGTTCTTTTTATAAAGCTCTTTCTTATATACATATGAGTGTCTATGAATTTGTTTCTCTAGTCCACCCAGACTAATACAAGGGGGCTTCAAAAAATTCATAGAATGGAACTAAAAGGTAATTGCATTTTCCGTGATCTTTTTGAAGCTCCTTTGTATGTATATACATGCATACATATAGTAAGGTGTATAATGGACACAGTTATAGATACTTCTTAGATATAACCAAACATCTTGTGGGACCGATTATCTGTAAATATAACCATTGTAGCCCTCCCATCCCCAAGAGCCTTAGGATTGTAGTTTCAAGCGATAACTCAGTCAACTGGTTTAATCAATATAGGTCATTCAAGCTTACGTTCTGCATCCATGTCTGATGAGCAGTGTTTCTGATCTTACAGCTCAGGTGTGGCCAGCTAAGATACAGGTATTGGTCTCCACTCATCCAGAACAAACGAGAAAGGAAACCAAAGACTCAGAAAAGAAACTAGTCGATAGTGTTAACAATTTACACAAACCATGGCCTCATCTACCCTGAGACCAGAACTAGACGGTAGGCAGCTCTTGCTATGCATCTTTCTGATTAGACACCATAAATGGCCCCTGGTAGTGTGGGAGAAAAATGTGGAACGGATTCTCCAATTCCTAAAACAATCACAGCAGTGAAACAGACGTCCTCCTCCAGAACTGAGTTGTGCCTGTTACTACGATTGACTATGCTGGTGAGGCCCACAATAGGTGCATCCTGAGAGAAGAAAGAAGTGTGGCACCGAAGCTCGGTTTCTTAGACATATTCAGACTTCCCAGACCAGTTAAGGCTGGTGTACTTCCGGAAACGGTTGCTCAAGATATCCTTTAAGCCTTGAACCAAAACTATCTCTAAAAGTCACCTTTTTGGCTAAATAACAGGTTGACTGACAAAATAAAGAAAATAGCCTATGAGTAGTGACTGAACTGGTTTTTTGTTTTGCTTAATTAATTTATTTTTTTAAGGACTGAGCTCCTTTAAAAAAGTCATTTACATGAGACCAGATGGTCAACAATTATCTTAAAAACAAAGAGAAGAAGGTAACGAGAGGCAGGAACATTAGGTTCCTGGAGATGTAACAGCCAGACGGAAATCAGGAGAATGCTCACACAGTTTAACCCATGTCATTGAACAATTTGAGTAGAAATCGCTGAATGAGAACCTTAAATACTGTGTGAATGTCTACTGAAAACAGAGCACGCTATTATCTACAAAGGAATCCAAAGGGTAAGCTAGCAAAGAGCAAATTTTCCCTCCACTCTAAGGAGATATGACTATTAACACAAGTCACTTTATAAACTTTGAGCACCATAAGAGGCCTTTTGGTCTGCTTCCAAGCCAGCTTATTTAAAATGACCTACTTCGTATGTTCTACTGGAACCCTTCAGGAGAGAAATTCCACAATCTGCACCAGTAGCCTGCCTTGTGGTTTAATTTCCTTCAGAGCTAAAAGGGGACCCTGCTGCTCACTATTTTTCAAAAAAAAGTGCAATAAATATGTAACTCTGGTTCAAGGTGTCACTTGAATCTGAACATGGAAGTAAACAACCAAGGCTTAGGCTATAGGCTAAAACAGAGGCTGATGGGAAATGTGCCTGGCTCAGGGCAGCCATGCTATCTCTCTCCCCATGAGCCCAAGCCGCCTCCGTTCACAATTCAAGGGCACAGGCTTCAGACTTGGCTCCGGAGCTTCAGGAAGGGAGGTAGCTCATGAGTGCAGAGAAAGCATTTCCTGGTCACCGGAGAAAATCGTTCCCAGGCCTTCCATAATTTGCTTTCTTTTCTATTTTTCGAAGAGTCTTAAATAGTATCATATTCCATTTCCTTTCATTGTTTTTCTTTTAAGGTGAACCTTCCAACACATTACACTTCTTGAGACAAGCCTTCGGGCAACCTTACCCTGGGCCTCCTGGAATTTCTCAATGAAATTCCAAAGAGATGTTTACCTGACCCTAAACGTTATCCCACTGAAAACTCTGTTTTTAATTGCTCGAACTCTTTTTCTTTTCTTGTCATGCCCCCGGGGGGGGGGGGGGAGACCAGCACACAGGTTGGTTTAGCCTCAGCTGGCAAGCACGAGGATGATCAAATGGGCTGTCTTCCTGTTGGACATGGCATCAGGAGGAACCAAGTCCTGGAAAAGGAATTGATGCTTGGTCAAGTAGAAGGTCAGCAAAAAAAAAGCTGGATGGACTCAGAGGCTGCGACAATGGGCTCAGCCTGGCAATGGCCATGAGAACGGGCGGGACGGGGCAGTGTTTGTCCTGGTGTAGGCTGGGTTGCTATCGGGTAAGAAGATACTTCCCAGCAGCCAACGCCCCACCACAATCTTCTTTACTCAAACAGCACACACCTTCTCTGTTTGCCAACCATGCCTTCCCCCCATGGGGTATTTCCGTAAGCATGCTTTGCTGATATTTTTACAGCAACACGTCACAAAAATGGACATAGCAGTGCTAACAAAAATACCTCGCAGAGGGAGGACAGTGCTGGCAAACAAACACAGACGGTGTGTGTGATTTGCACAAAAACACAGCAGGTTCTCAACAACCTGGACAGAATCTGAAAGGTACGAATTATGGCGCCCTCTCCGGCACGGCCCTCTGTGCTCCATCTGCCTAAAGGAGCCACGCTAAGACCAGGAGTCTTCTTTGTGACAAAGAAAAGATGTGACTCACGGGAAGAATCTGAGGGGCTTCAACAAAGCTCACGGGAGAAGTCAATTCTCTTAATTCCATTTTCCACCAATTTCTCGAAGCTCCTTCATAAAAGGAACATCATGGGCTTTTCAAAAGCAATGCAAGAGCAGAAAGAACGATGACCCAACCCCACAGGGCAGGAAGAGGAGAATGAGAAAGAAAGATCCTGCTAATGAGAGTCTGAATAAAAGCAGTCCAGGTTCTCTCTGGTGGAGGTGGGGATCAAACGAATACTTACCAATATTGGTTAGGTTCGTTTTCTTTTCTCACAAGAGGGAGGTTTCTGGGATGGCTGTTTTGGCAAGTGCATTTCAAACAGTCACACGAAATGTTATTTAAAGGGGGTTTAAGCTACTATAGAAGTGAATGTTAACCATCAACAAACGATTAAACTCTTGGCAACTAACCAAAAAGTAGGGAGTTCAAACCCATCCAGAGACACCTCAAAAGAAAGGCCTGGCCCTTCCAAAAGGTTACAGTCATGAAAAGCCAATGGAGTGAAGTTCTAGACTGCAACACATGGGGTCTTCATGAGTTGGGATCAGTTCTATGGCTTTGGGTATTGGTAGGCTATCGCCCCCAAGTATGCACGCATGCACACAGCACGCAGCAGCAGCATCATGCATTACAGGAGCTTCTGGTCTTGAGAAGGCTTCTACTTTGGGGCAGACACTTCTCCACCAACAAATCAGGGAATGAGATAACTAGTGTGGTAGTTACATAATCTGGTGTTAAGTTGAGAAGATTAAGAGTGAAGGGTGGAGTTTAACCTGTCAATCAGGTCGCAGCTTGATGACCTCATTTGGAAGCACTACCGAGATAAATAGCTCACTGGAGGCCAGACACATTCTCTCTGCTTTGCCTTCCTGCAGAAAAGCCACATGAAGTTATGCAGATGGAGCTGGAGGAGCCACACGGAGACCCACGCCAACGCTGAGATGCTTCCACTGCCTTTGGATGCACAAGACTTTCCACCCACTGGCCTGTGACCTTTCTGCATTCAGCATCATTGCATGTGTTATGTGGGTCTGAAGAGGAATTTATAGACTGGTATCGGACATACGGGCTAATATCAGACTTATGGACTTGATCTGGACTGGGCTGGGATATTTTCTCAATATACAATTGCTCTTTATACATAAAGCTCTTTCTTACACACACGAGTGTCTATGAATTTGTTTCTCTAGTCTACCCAGACTAATACAACTAGTTTCATTCTGCAGTCAATTTTCCCTGAGATACATCTTCCAGGAATAATTTAGTTGCAAAATCTCAAACTCCAGGCTGTCTGGAATAAGGCAGAGCCACCGCATAAGCCATCACCTCCACATGTGAGCACTGTGGGGGCAGAGTCTGCAAGTCCTGCACCCTGCTCTCGAGAGGCTGTTACACAGGTGCAGGGTGAGTGCCTATCCCCAGATAGCTCTGTCTTGAGCCAACTCCTCAGACCAGGTCCCCTTGCAGAAATAGTGGAGAACAACTCAAACCCAGTACAATATTGTCTGCTTTCTTTTTGAGATGTTCTCTGTTTTGCTTTGTTATTGCTGTTAGGTTTTCTGGTTTTGCTTTTAATGTTTTTCTGTATATGAAATCCAGGATAGGTAAATCTATGGAAACAGTAACTGGATCAGTGATTCCTTGGGGGCCTGGCAAGGGAGGTTAGGGGAAATGAGTAGCTAATAATGAGTACAAGAATGAAGAAAATGTTCTAAAATTGATTGTGATGATGATAGTACAACTCTTCTTAAAATGATTGAACTATTGAATTGCAAGATATGTGAGTTATATGCCAATAAAACTTAAAAGAAAAGCAACATCAGCAACAAAAACAAAAGTCCAGCATAGTTTATTTCTTCCACTTTCTTGAATCTGCCTTGTAAAGAAATAGATGAAGATTACCCTCACGCCAAGCAAACAGACCCTCGCCTGATGTCTAAAGTGACTCACGTTCAAGGGAGTTCGCTCTTAGTGATGGTCTGGCGGTTTCCCTACCCTGACCATCAGACCAACAGAACCAAATAGAATCAGGGATCGAGGCTTCTCCACGTTCAGAAACAAGTCGATAGAAAGACCCATCTATTGCAAAGCCCGTCATAAGCGCTCACTGTATACTCAGTGACGGATTGATTTTTAGCAGACGGGGTAACTGATTGGACAGATTGATTTTCCGTAGTCAAGAAAAAAAAATTGCTTTGGGGATCTCATTAAATGGGAATGGCTCCCCTGGTATCCAGCTTTAGGATATCTCCCAAGGGCTTTATGGAAGAAGATGAAGAAAGAGACCACGCAAAGAATACCAATTTCCTCCTGTATGACGAATCAGAAACAAGATCTTTGAGGCTTATTATGATAAAACACATGAAAGGATGAACAGTAACAGAACATTTGAAAGTAAGTAAGTACAAGCTTTCACTTTTTTTGTTTATCTTCATCCAGCTCATTCAGACTGGTCACCTCTCTACTGACCACTTTGCATTAACTAGAACGCGCAAACTAAAATGAGGGAAACATCTGTTTTTGTCACTCCATTCAAAGCATCATCTATTAAATTAAATGTTGATGGGTTGGATTTTTACAAAAG
>NW_022111373.1:72620677-72634252 GCF_000313985.2 Echinops telfairi | reverse complement strand
CCACAACATGAGGAACTGTATTAAAGGGTCGCAGCATTAGGAAGGTTGAGAACCACTGCTCTGGGCTGTTGGGAAGCAGATGGTTTGAAGGATGTTTTTAGGGATTGACTTGTATCTCCCCCCCTAATTACAACCCCTATCATGTGGCTATAATTCCATTTAGGAATAGGGTTATGTTATGCTCATTAACATAATGGAGACCACATTTGTAGAGGGTGAGTCTCAGCAATCTCGTTTGTGATATAGGAAGAGTCCAGTAAGCACAGGAGAAAGTAAGCACAAATAGAGGAAGAGTGGGGTCGCATGACGATCCCACCAAGGAACTGGGGAAGAGAAGCTGAGAGGAGGATTTTCCCCAAGTGAACCAGAGCGTCGGCACCCTGATCTCAAGGTCAATCATCCTAAACCAGGAGGGTGTGAAAAAGAGAGACATCTCTGTTCAGTATAGCCAACCACTCGTGGTATTGCTGTTCTAGGATCACGAGATAACTCAATTAACTAAGTTAACTAACTACAGGAGGCAGAAAAGCCTTCTCCACCATGAAGATGCGGAAAGCCTCAGGATCACAGTCCTGTCTCTACCTGCTTCCAGAAAATGAGACCAGATGGTACTCACCTCCTCCTGCGTAAGTGAGACAGAGGGACATAAGCTTTTGGTTCTGCTTGGAATGAAGAAGCCCCTCACATCTCTAAACTACGGTTCGGAGGAGAATGTGCGCTGGACAGAGACCATGGGTGGCCCCTCGGCCCCTGGAAGGCATAGGGAGCAGCATGAGCTATAGGGCTGTTTCCATTGCTTGATGGGGTAAAGGGATCTTGAGAGTTTGAACTGGGCTATGTGGAATGAATGGGAGACAGATGATGAGAGGGGTTTCAAAAGCAATATTCCTGGAAACCAGGAGGGTGTGCACAGTCAGGAGGGTTAAGAGTGGGTGTTCAGCTGGGAAGCAGCCCTGGAACCTTCTGCAACTAAACCCTGAGGGCACTGAGTGCAGGGGCAGTGGATGATTTAATGTGGCTTTTCCAGCCAAAGTGTCTAACTCCCACCAAATGACCCTTCCCTTCATAGGTATGGGGGAAAGGTGGGGGAAGACACTGATAAGGTTCACTTGTGAGTAATCGCTAATAGGATTCCCTGAAGTGCCATCCTACTGTGTACAGAATGGGCCTCTGAGAAGCAAGAGGAGGGATCTCAGTCCCAGCAAGAGCTATGAGTAGAGTGCACCTCCCTGCGCAGTGAACTCCTGGATGCAGAAGACAGCTACAACATCAGAGGAGCAGCCACAGAACCAGGAGCCAGAGCATGGAGCAGAGTGGTGGCCTTCTCAACACAAGGAGCCAGTAAAGCTGAGTGCTTTTGTGCAGGAGGCTGGTTTGTGGAGTGGGGTGCCTCTGGACACTTAACTGGGGGAGTTGGGCTTGCTGATGTGCAAAAGTGGAGCTGAGTGGTTTTTGTTTAGGCTTTAGAGTGGGGCACCTCCGGGCAGTTAATTCAGGGAGCTGGGTTTGCTGACCCACAGAGCTTAAGCTGATTGCTTTCAGGTTGAGGCTTATGGCAAAGTGGTATGCCCTTTGGGCATTTATTAGCAGAATTTCCAGAACTTTCTAACATGCCTTGATAAACAACTCAACCTTGAACATTTCCCACAGCATTACAACTTGTTCATTTCCTTAATAAATCATTTAACCATAAATCTTGTCAGAGTTCTGTGTAGCCATTGCAATGGGTATTGGGAACCTCGAGCAGTAAAAGACAGAATGCTAAGACATTTTGGCAGAACCTTCCGCAGCTAAGACCCTGAGAGCACTGAGACCCTTGGCAGTAGCCGACGTCATCATCATCATCATCATATTGACTGAGACCTAAGTGCCAGGTCCCCAACTAAGCACTTGATAGCAGTTATCATCGTGTAATGTTGCAAGTATCATCCCCTGTTACAGATGGAAAAACATAGGGTTGGGGGTTATATAAAAGAACCTGCCAAAGGTCATCTCATTAACAAACATCCCAAGCCCTCCTCATTTGACTTCCCAGTGGTCTAAAATACCACTGAGACTGAGTTTAAAATGGAAGAGATAATAAGGCCTTTTTCTTTTCTTTTTTTTGAGAGAGAGAGAGCTTTTACCACTGCAAGGGCCTCGAGCAGGAGGCAACAGCACCAGCACCAGCGTTCAGATTCGTGGGTTTAAGAACCAGCTTCTCGAGTTCTCTCATTTGGAGATGCCATGAACCAATATACGGGCCATTGCCTAGCCCAGAGCCCGAGAGCCATGGATGGGCCATAACTGTCCAGTCTACTACTCCTTCCCTGGACAAGTTAGTCAGCCTCTAGGATAAGGTGACCAGACGTCCCGCTTTTGGCAGGACAGTCCCGATTTTTAACAATTCCCCCCCACCTCCCCGCATCCCGCGGCATTTTTAAAAAGTCCCGATTTTTGGAAAGAATGCACGACAAGCTAGGGTATACGGTTTTCAGCTGCCATGTGGCTCTTTTGCCAGGATATGAGTTTTATCAATGGTGTCCCACTTTACCAATGTTAAAATCTGGTCACCTTAATCTAGGAGCTGTTTTCTCATCTCTGAAACATTGCAGACTAGGTGAGAAGATGGACAAAGCGCTGCACAAATAGGAAACGGTTTCAAAAAGCCTGTGGGGGAAAGTAGATTAAAGCGAATCTTTCCACAAACACTGTGAAGCCCCCCGAGTGAATGGGTTGTGCCATTTACAGCATTATTTCATGTTATCCCATTGGAAGACATGCTGGCTCATCTGTCAAGCATTCCCCCTTCATCCAGTCTTTCCAGCAGCCCTGTGTGGACACAGGAAACAGTGCCCTCGTTTCATAAAGGACATAACTGAACCCCACTGAGTCATCCCACCGACGGCACACCACAGGTTCTCCTTTGAACCTTCTTCTACCCTTGGTTTCAGTCACCACAGAACTGCAGCACACTCCGACAACTGAGAACGAAGAGTACCACGACGGAGCATGGCTCAACCAGCAATCAATTGCCTTCAAGTCAATTCTGACTCACAGCGACCCCACGTGTGGCCGAGAAGAACTGTCTCCATGGCGTTTCCAAGGGCTGATTTTCCTGTGATGGTTGTTAGGTGCCATCAAGTCGGTTTCGATCCCGAGACACCACAGCATGAAACACTGCCTGGTCCTGCACCACCCTCACACAATTGTTCCTATACTTAAGCCCATTGTTGCAGCCACTCTGCTTGTTGCAACAATCTCTTTGAGCGCCTTCCTCTTTTTCTCTGCCTTCCCACTTTACTAAGCATGATGTCCTTCTCCAGGGACTGGACTCTCCTAACGACATGTCCAAAGTAAGTCAGATGAAGTTTTGCTGCCATCGCCTCTAAAGAGCACTCTGCCACACTTCATCTATGACAGACTGGTTTGTCTTTTCAGCAGGCCGTGGTACTGTCAGTATTCTTCTCCAGCACCTCAATTCAAATCCAACGATTCTTCTTCAGTCTTCTTTATTCGATGTCCAACTTTCACATGCCTATGAGGCAACGGAAACGGCTATGGCTTGGGTCAGGCTCACCTTCATCCTCAAAGCAACCATGTGTTTCAATACTCCAAAGAGGTCTTGTGCAGCAGATTTACCGGATGCAACTCATCTTTTTGCTCTTTTGACTGCTGCTTCCGTGAACATTGATTATGGATCCACGCAAGCCAAAATTCTCGACAATTTAAACCTTTTCTCCATTTGTCATGATGTTTGTTATCTACTGGTCCAGTTGTGAGGATTTTGGTCTTCTCGACATTGAATTGTAATCTGTACTGAAAGCTGCGATCCTTGATCATCAGCAAGTGCTGCAATTCCTCCTCCTCATGCATTGTAAGGATGGCCATCTGCCTATCGGAAGATTGTTAATAAGCCTTCAGAACTTCATGTTCTACTGTACAAGGTGGTACCCAAAAACCACGAATTTTTTTTCAAAGCTATGTATTTACTTTTTTTTTTTTTTACCAAAAAACCTTATCACCTTCAAAGTACTCTCCATTACACTTAATACATTTGTCAAATCTGTTATTCCATTCTTGGAAACATTTTTCAGACTCATCTGTTTGGATGGCTGACAGCACCTCCCTCATTTTTAATTCACCTCTTCTATGTCATCAATTTGCTGTTCTTTCAGGTCCCTCTGCATTCAAGGAAACAGAAAAGCTGCAGAGCGAGGCCAGGTAAAGTGCATGGGGCAAGAGAGGCATGTTGGTTTTCCCCCCAAAACGGGAGCACTGAGATGGTTGCATGAGCAGGTGCATTGAGGTGGCGGCAAAACCAGTGCCCTGTCTGCCACCAATCTGGCCTCTTTTGCCATACGCTGTTATGCAATTTTTACAGAACCTCTAAAAAGGAAGCTTGATTAACAGTCTGACCTGGTGGCATGAACTCCAAATGTACTACGAGTCAACATTTTCATCTGTTTGGGAAATTGATAGATGTCCAGAATGAAGCTTGTTTGATAAAATGTTTTTCCCCTTAGCGCTGTCCTTTTAAGCTGTGTTCAACATCACAACAGTCTGCAGCATTTTTCCCAAGCAGAAAACTAAATTTCACAGCCACGTGCTATTTTCTTGAACCGGTCATCACAAAAAAGGGAGGTTTGAGTGAAACTGCTTTTACAAAAAAATTCACTGTGACCAGAAAGAACCTTCTCAGGCGATGCCACTGGGTGTGCTAACTCAGAGCGAGTTGTTCAATGCCCACCTTGCAGGAAAAATGCATACTATGAAAGCTCCACTCTGTCCAGCACAATTCTGGTTTTGAGGTCTTCAAGGAATTATTTGGAAACCTCAGAAATGGCATTTCAATATAAGAACTAGAATATTCTCTTCTAATCCCTTGCAATGCCAAATGAATGCTGACTGGAATTTAAACTCAATTAGCTCATTGCTTTATTTGAGGTTGAGGTTGGGAGAAACGTAGGAGTTATGAAAACAGGTATTCAAGAAGGCACGCTGGCATATCTTGGAGTTTGCTAAAAGCAAGTCAAACTCACTGCCATCCAGTCAATGCTGACTCATAATGACCCTATAGGCCAGGGTAGAACTTTAGTGGTGAGTTTCCAAGACTGTGACTCGTCACAGGAGTAAACAGACCCAATTCTCTCCCTCGGAGCGGCTGGTGGTTTCTAACTGCTGACCTTGAAGTTAACAGTCCGTTGTTATGTTGTTAGGTGCCATCGAGTCCGTTTCAACCCATAGTGAGTTGTGCACAACAGAACAAAACATTTCCTGGTCCTGTGCCTTCCTTACAATTGCTATGCTGGAACCCGTTGCTGCAACCACGGTGGCAATCCATCTTGCACCTTAAATGAGACAAACACATCCGCTGCACAGACCATAAGTGATGGTCACGGGGCCTCACAGTTTGCCCAATCAGCCGGCATGTTTGATGTTTGGTGGCCAAGAAGGCAATTAGAGCCTCCTTACTGAACAGGAGAGGGAGGAAGGTGAGGTTGTCTGTTCCCATCAAGGTTTGTAATCTCAGACACCCACAAGGGTAGTTCTACTCAGTCCGACAGGGTCACCATGTATCGGAATTGCCTCGATGGCACCGAGTGTGGTTTTATGGTTTGGGGACTAAATAGAACAAATGATCATAATGCTAGATACCATAGGCTAACCATTAAGGAAGGATTTCACCATTTTTAAGGGCCTGCTGGCCAGGAAGCAATATGGAAAGCCCATCAGGAAATGGTGACAGCGTAGATCTTGCATTTCTCTCAGCATCCCCCTCCACCGCACCCCACCCCTGGCCACAGGGACTCCATCCTGACTCATTGGTGCTCTCTGTCCTCAAGTAAGCCATTACCGGTAACTGTGCTCGAACTACAACTCCGCATCTGCTCTCCCACGGCCTTTGGAAAGCTTATGAATGTCTCTCACAACCGATTGCAAAGGCCATAAGCACAGGCCTCTGTCACTGAATCTGTGGCGACAGAGCAGAACACCACCCAGTTCCAAGAGGTTTTTGGTCTGGCCTTACTTGGTTTCTTGTCTCTCTTGCGCTCTTTAAAATTGTGCTGAGCCCTCAGTTTGGGGGAGGGTTGATGAACAAGGGAAGAAGGCAGCCCCAGTCCTTCTGTAGCATTGCCACCAAACAGGCCTGGGCAAATCTGGCCCTCCCTCCTTCATAAAGGCGCCTCCTTGTGGCTCTGGCCAGAGGCCAGCTGAGTTAGGGCAAGTGAGGGTCCTGGTGTGGGTTTAGGCCCCTCTCCTGTGGCTCCCGAATCCCAGAGGTAGTCATGGAGATGCACCGCAGCCCCATGTGGCCCAGAAAACAGACCAGTGCGAATGTTTCCAACGCTTGCATTTGGAATCTTTCAGGGGCTGTGTGGTTTGGGGACTGAGCCTGCCCTTTCTAATCAGAGTTGGCTACTAACATGGCATGTGACTGTGAGCAAACCCAATGAACCTCCTTGTGTCTGTTGCCTAGTTTTTAAAAAATGCAATTGCCACCCTTTTCAAACTCCAGACACAAGCTGTTTTCCCTTCCATCAAAGCTCACAACCCCAGTGGAAAATGCTTGTGTACCTACGTTGGTTACATACCAACGTAGTAACCTGGGCAAGTAAGTCACTTTCCACCAGGCTTGGTTTTCTCACCCAGTTTATAGCCATTTCGTTTTCCTTTTTTTAATTACGAGGGACAAACATAAAAATGTACATGGAGGTATTCCCCAACGGAAAAAGCTCTTATAAAATCTAAAGTATCATTATTATTGCTGTCACTCACACTGTCTTCAAAACTCCATGTTGGTGGTTATGAGCTCTGGAGCCAGGCTAGCAGGGTTAACTCCAAGTGATTGACCTACTCTAGCCTCAGTTTCTCACACCTGTGAAATAGGAATGGCATGAGAGTGCTGATCTCAAAGAGCTGGTTCCATGCCCAGCCATCCAGAGCAGAGCACAAAACCATGCCTCTTACTGCCACAACTCTGACGCATCAAGACCCTATAGGACAGAGTAGAACTGCCCCGTTGGGGTTTCAAGACATGCGTGTCTTTATGAGAGCAACCAACCTGATCTTTCTCCCTCAGAATGACGAGGGGGTTTGAACCGCTGACCTTGCAGTTAGCAGTTCAGTGTGCAGCCTTGGATACCATCACGGCTTCTAGTGCAATGAAGTCCCGAGTTTAATGGATGGAAGTCATGCAGATAGTCCCTTCTACACTGAGGACCATTCATTTGACAATTAGCAGAGACTAAATGGGCCCAGAATTAAACCTGCTCGCTGTTGGGCATTGCTTCAGAATACTACTGGGGCAGCACACAAGCTCACACACCGTGTAAAGAGTTCTTCCTAAGCTTATGCACTTAATTGAACTAGAGTTACCTCTTTATAAACTTGAATCTTTGGTTCTGCTTGGAGACATCAATCTATAAATGCATACATTTTCATACACAGGACTTTACTATAGCTAATAATTCATTATAACTCACCCCCACTAACCCTGCTTTTTTTTTTAATCTAGGAAAAGTTAGCCAGTCGGCTAAAAAAAATGTGTGTGTGTGTGTGACAATAGCTTTAGAATTATGTTGTAATTAAAGATTACTTTTAGATCATCATATTTTCTATTTGACAAGTATCTGGGAAAAGAGCAAAGCCAAAGTTAGACCAAGGCATTAACTGGTTATAAAAACTGAACAAATCCATGTTCTTACGACTGTGCATAGGGGTCTAAGTCAACCTACCTCGCCCCTTGAATTTTCTTTTTAGCTCTCAGTGCCAAGTTGATCTTTGTTTCTGATTTCATTTATTTTTATAGCCACTGGATACTAAAAGTACCATTTGTATTAAAGAGCGTTGGGCGGATGTTATTGAGGGTGATAGGGTTTTTGGTTGGTTTTCGTGTGTTTTATTGGTGGTAGTGGTGGAGTTTTTACCTGGTTACAAACGGGGCTTTGAGAAAGGTTGAGAATAATTGAGTTGTACAACTACCTGCTCTTGAAATTGAAGTGAAATATTGCCGAGCAATTGTTTTAAAGGGTGTCAAGGGACCTATTCCTGGAAAGAATAACAGTCAATATATTCTGTTGTCACAAAGGAGATTTTACAAGAGATAGTGAAGTATCATTAAACACTTGGAGAAAACCTAAAAACAAATACATATATACCTACTTAGCCTTACCAAACTGACGTAGAACACATAAGGTTCTAGCACCTCTAGAAATGTTTACATCAATGAATAATGCAGATTATGCCTTATGTAAGGTCCCCAGGTGGCATAAATGGCCTTACTATTGGTAATGTCAAGGTTGGCAGTTTGAAAGTTTGAATTCACATAACAATCCCACAAAAGAAAGGCCAGGCCCTCTGCCCCCATATAGACTAGCCCAAAGAGTCTCGAACAGCCTTACTAATAGGCAGAGACCACTGTCATCTTGATTATGCTGGATCGACCTTGATACTTGGCCAGCTGACCTCCCTAGAGATGGGGTCTGACCATGTTCTAGGGTAAGGTGACCAGATTTTAACATCGGTAAAGCGGCACAAAAGCGGGACACCATTGACAAAACACATATCTTGGCGAAACAGCCACATGGCAGCCGAAAACCGTATACCTTAGCTTGTCATGCAATGTTTCCAAAAATCGGGACTTTTTAAAAACACCACGGGACGTAGGAAAAATTGTTAAAAATCAGGACTGTCCTACCAAAAGCGGGACATCTGGTCACCTTATTCTAGGGGCAAGTATCTTTTACTGATTCTATGACAGAAATTTCTTCCCTGACTTTGAATGCTGTGTGGGTCTGTTCCTTCTTACCCATTGTTTGTATCTTTGTCTGTATACTGTCTTTATCCTTGCCACCTTAGTGCAACTTTGCTTTTGATTGTTTTCTGTTGGGTCTCCCAGCTGTGAAGCACAGGCTGCATAAGGAGAACAATGGATACAAGAGGATATAGAGAATATGGGGGGGGAGGTGGGGGGGTAGGTAAGGGGAGTAAATGGTGAAGACAGGCGGGAGCACTAGAATGGAGTGTGATTGCATAAGACACCTTGGAGGTGATTTAATCATGGGAGGAGGAATGTTCTAGATATATTGATGTGGGGGTGATTGTATAATTCTGCTTGATATGACTGAATGCCTGAACCATTGAATTACATGATATGGAAATTAATTGCCAATAAAACTGTTGAAAAAATAAAAAGAGTGTAGCCAAGAAATCCCCATGAAGTAGGTTGACCCTGTAACGCACGGGACTCCCACCATTCACGATTGATCTGCCAGTCATGGCTTGCCTTTTCCTTACACCTTCTGTAAGCACCGGTTCCTCTCCGTGGGAGGAGTAGGCTTTCTATTCCTGTAAAGTGAGTGTCAGAAACACCTGCTTTATAGGGTCAGTAGGAGGGGGAATTGACTCATAGCAGTGAGTTTATGTTACACAGGCTATGCAGTCATAGGCATTTCCTATCGGCTTTGGATTGTATTTAAAAACCACAACTCACACTCACCGCCACCAAGTCCATTCCGAGCATGGACGACTCTCTGAGACCGAGCAGAAGTGCTCCTTTGGGTTTCCAAAAACACACGTTTTTATGGGAGCACCGACCCTTCTCGTTTGCTGTGGAGTGGCGAGTGGTCTTGAACTGCCGACTCTGTGATCAGCAGCCCCACATCTGTGCTGTGAATGGTTAACACACTTGACGGTCACGGAAAGATGACCATTCGAGGTGACCCAGAGGCACTTTTAAAGAAAGGCTTGGCATTTCACTGCCAAAGAGCCAGCCGCTGGACACCACAGTGCGCCCGGTGATTCTCTGGCAAACACGGGCTCACCAGGAATCCACCACAACACCTGTTTTCTGTTCTGTTTTGCTTTTCATGTCAAATGTTTTTTCCTTTCGTTTTTGAATCACTGTACTGGGGGCTCGTACAGCGATTATCACAATCCATCCATCCATCCGTTGTGTCAAGCACATTTGTACATTTGTTGCCATCATCATTCTCAAGACATTTTCTCTCTGCTTGAGCCCTTGGGATCAGCTCCTCATTTTTCCCCTCCCTCCCCACTCCCTCCTCCCTCATGAACCCTCCATAATTCATAAATTATTGTTTTTTCATGTCTTATACTGACTGATGTCTCCCTTCATCCACGTCAAATGTTTATTTCTATGCCACAGCTGCCTCAGCACAATTTGCAAAGGAAAAGAATTTAAAGAGCAAGAGAGATCTTCTTTTGTCTAGATAGTTCCCCTGCAGCTGTAAGAACGAAAGGAAACACTTTGGTACCCGAAACACCAAGTTTTCCCATCACTCTATCAAGTCACCTCTCAGTATCTGTCTTTTCATGTAAATACTTTCCTTGTCCTTTTTAAAGATGGAAAAATATCCACAGGGGGGGAAAGTTTTTGGTTCATTAAAATAAACATTTTTCGTTCTTAGTGTTCATCCCTGCAGGTAGGTGACAGTCACAGAAAATCAAACTGTTTACCAGAGAAAGCCAACCAAGCATTCGCCAGCTCTGGCCTAGTGACACGTTTAATAAACTAACCTGTGGTCGAAGATGGAAACCTGATTTACCACTTTCATAAAAATCACTTCCCACACAGTCCCTTCTCTCGAAGGCACTCTCAGGAAGTAAACACCCACGGCTTGATTGTATATGCGTAAGTTTACAGACAAGCACTAAGATGAGGACACAACCCCTTCCGATCGGGTTGCCTGTTCCCAGGACCACAAATGAAATTCAAAGCTCAAGAGCGCATACTTGACCTGATGGGCCCCCAATCCCGCCTCCCCCCCCCCCAGCAGCTTTTGAAGCAGTTTATAGTTTATTGGAGCCTTTTCCTCATCAAATTAATGAGCCATTAAACAAAAGGCTTACTAAAATGTTTACATTTGGGGATAAACTATCTCTTAAAGCACTAGCACACAAAGTCAAGTCCTAATTTGCCACTGCATTTCCACAAACTCATGGGAACCAGCAGGGCAGAAAAGTCCAGACAGAAAGAGAGCGTGACGGTGTTAAAAATTCTGAGTAAATTCTGAGGCAGGTTCAAAGAAAACGTTGATAGTCCCGTGAGCCTTGAGACCTTCACACCATGCCTGATGGTGTGCTTTCTTTGGGGCATTTACAAAACAAGACATTCTTTCAAGACAAATTCGCCTGGCTCAAAACCAAGGACTGTGCTAGGTCAGGGAGAGGAGCTGAAGCCGGTGGGAGCCTCCCTTATGTTGCAAGGACTTGAAGGAACACAAAAGGGAGGCTGGCATTTAAGGGAACCACAAAAATTAGGCAACTTGAGACAGAAGGTAGGAAAAAAAAGAATAAAGGGCAACAGAGCTGGCAAGCCCATCTCTTATGACACGATTTCAGCACAAGCCACGGGCACAAGAAGCAGGTGCGAGATGGGGCGGCGGAGGGATGGATGGTTACCTCATCTCAGACTGAGGACTGTGAAGGGTGTACTGCACATATCTTGACAGTTGCTGACAACAAATCGCTGTTGTTGTTGTTGTTGTTGTTAGGTGCCACAGAGTTGGTTCCAATCCGTAATGACCTTAGGCACCACAGAAGGAAGTAACTGCCCAGTGCTGCACCACCCTCACCATTATTCTTATGCTTGAGCCCACAGTGGCAGCTGCTGTGTCCATCGCCCTCCTTGAGGGTCTTCCTCTTTTTTCTCAGCCCCTCTACTTCGCCAAACATGAGTGCTTCTCCAAGGACTAGTCTCTCGTAAAAATATGTAAGATGAAGTCTTACCATCCTCGCCTCGAAGGAGCACTTGGGCCTTACTTCTTCCAAGACGGATGGATTTGTCCTTTTGGTCCATGGTCCACGGTCCTTTCAATGTTCTTCTCCAGCACCACAATTCAAATGCACCGATTCTTCTTCTTCGTCCTTCTTATTCGATATCCAACTTTCACATGCATATGATGCAATGGGAAAATGTCAGGTACACCTTAGTCCTCAATGTCACATCCTTGCTTTTCAATACTCTAAAAGAGCTCTTGTGAAGCATACTTATCTAATGCAACTCATCTTTTGATCTCTTGACTGCTGCTTCCATGAACATTGATTGTGGATCCAAGCAAGACAAAATCCTTGACAACTTCAGCCTTTTCTCCATTCATCACGATGTTACCTATTGGTCCAGTTGTGAGGATTTTGGTCTTCTTGACATTGAGTTGTAATCCATACTGAGGTTGCAATCCTTGATCTTTATCAGCAAATACTTCAGGTCCTGTTCACTTTCAGCAATGTTGTGTCATCTGCATATTGCAGGCTGTTAATAAGCCATCCACCAATCCCAATGCCACATCCTTCTTTATATAAACCAGCTTCTTTTATGATTTGCTCAGGACACAGAGTGAACAAGTATGGTGAGAGGACACAATAAGCCATTTCTACTTGGAGGTCCACATACATTGCAGTGATCAAGAACACAAAGTTTGAATTAGCAAGTAGGGCAATATTCTTTTTAACATGTAACATGTACCACACCTACAGTTAGCAGCTGCAGAGACGTCCCATGGGTTAATAGTATGATTCCAGATGGGGAATGTTGGGAGAGACTAGAAGGTCCAAGAAGGCCAGGCATTCTGTCCCAGCAGCATGGGATGGAAGCTTATACAAATACACAGCAAATCCCACTGCAGGAATTTCTCTCTCTAGAAGATACTCTGATAGCATCTCCCTACCGAGTTATATTTATCTTATGTCTCCTAAATAAACCTCTTGTGGGTGACATAGCTGTCTTCTGCATAAATTATCCATGCTGTGGACAAATGGAGTTCATAGTCCATTTTCTTAATCAAAAGGTTCACAGTTCTTTACTGGACGGATCCATTTGGAATATCTTTCTTCGTCATCACATCTACTTTCATCTGCAGGAAGTCCTGCCAGCTCACTCTTCACACGAAGTTGATGACCTGGGTGCATGTCAACACTTCCTTGGCTGACTTATGGCTGGTGATCCAACTGGTTATACTTGCCGACTTTCAGTCAGGATTCAAAGCTATACAAAGGAAGCCTCCTTTCCACCAGTCAGAAAAAAACTCTAGTTCTCAGTCCCAGATGTCCCATCAGACTGAAGGCCAATGTTGGGTGCCAGCATGTCCTTTTGGCAGCTGACACATCATCTCCACCGGGGACCGTTTCTGGGGGAAGCAGCTATCCCACACTTGGCTGAGTCACTGCCAGTTCTGACAGTCACTGGGAGGCCAGAGAAGGGGCCAAACGAGCCAGTGGCACAGTCATGACTGAGGCAGAAACCTGCGTCTCGTATTAGTAGTCTTCAAGATCATATACAAAAATGGCAACCACTAGCCCAGCGATTGTGAAGCAGACACTTGTCAAACATTATATAGACATTAACGTATTTAAACTCCACCAGACACCACTCCATTCCCAACAGAAGGAAAGCGAGATTGGTTTGGAAGCTTAGGGTCTTGATTTCATGGAATACCCATTTAATACACAAATGTTGTTTGGGAGGAATAATGGAAGTACCATGGTGAGTTAGTTAATTGTGCCAGCCTGGCCGATAATCACATGTGGTGCTGGTTGAAAGGCGGAGGGATAAATGGGTGGTGAAGCCTCGCC
>NW_022111373.1:72619130-72620363 GCF_000313985.2 Echinops telfairi | reverse complement strand
TTAATGGGTTAATGTTGGACTTGTGGGCTTGGGCAGCATTGGGTTGGGATGTTTTCGTGATGCACCTTTTCTTTACATAAAACTCTCTCTTATACGTGAGTCGCCATGGATTTGTTTCTCCAAAGTACCCAGACTAATACACATGGGCTGCCAAAAGAACCACCAACTCTCTCTTAGAAGAAGTGTAGCCAGATGGTCCTTAGAAGCAAGAATGGAGAGACTTTGTCTCACACATACTGTGGACATGTTATCAGGGAGACCAGTCCCTATTAAAGAACTTGGTAAAGTGGAGGGGCAGTGATAAATAGGAAGGCCCTCAACAAGATGGACTGACACCGTTGCTACAATAATCTGCTCAAAATGAACAACTTTGAAGATGGTACAAGGCCGGGTGGTGTTTTCATTTTGTTACACCAAAGGTCGCGATGAGTTGGAACTCAATCGACAGCACCTGACACCACACCAACATTATATGAAGCGTTCCGGTTTTACCTCCCAGTTTGTCACATAGTGCCTGGGTCTTAAAACACAAAAATTGCTCTCTGTTTACCTGAAGCAACAAGGAGAGAAGGTGAGTCAGTGATAAGAGGAGGCAATAGAATGTGTGGCTACTTGCTCCCAATGAGCAACAGCCTCCTTTACCATCAGACTAGAAGAACTGGATGGTGCCCAGCTACGGTTACAGAATGTTTTGATCAAAGATTCTGTAGAATGATCCTGATCAAAGGGGGGGAGGGGGTGTTTCAAAATAGAATTTTAAATTCTCATGAAATACAGATTTTTCTGGCGTCACTGAGGTGGATTAAACCCCTGAAACTATTGCTTGGAGATAATATTTAAAACTCAAATTTTAAAAAATCCCTTAAAACCACTGTTTTCCTGCAAACCAAATAATAATTTACCTTAACTAGTAAAGACTGTCTGCCTTGAGCACTGTGCTTGTTTAAGGAATCATCTGGATGGGATCAAATTGACACCAGCAGTTTGGAAGGTTAGAAACATAGGTTAGGGAGCAATGAGTTGATGTTAATGGGGAAGAACAATTTAGATGGTTGCTCAACTGGAAGCGCATGACCAATGTCCTCGAATTACATATGTAGAAATTGTTGAATTGGGAGATGTTTTCAGCAACAAAAAATTAATCAATCAATTAAGAAACCAGTAACGTATTTACTCAGGGTTTCAGGGATTGAAGTAAGTGGGGCAGCTGCCCTTGATCTTAACCATTGTGCC
>NW_022111373.1:72598583-72619030 GCF_000313985.2 Echinops telfairi | reverse complement strand
GGGGGAGAGACTATTTACTTATCACTAGACCCTCAAGGTCAGTGGTTCTAAACCACCAGGCACTCCCTGGGAGAACAATAATGTGGTCTGCTCCAATATTGACTCATGGTATCAGGGTTGAAATCTAGGAGTTGAAATTGACTCGGTGGCAGTGGGTTTAGAGCCCTGGTGGGTCATGTGTTGGGCTACTCACTGCAAGGTTAGCAGTTCAAACACAACAGTAGCTCCTCCAAAAAACAATGAAGTCGGCTTCTGTAAAGATGTGCGGTGTCAAATCCTCTAAGCAGCGATTCTACTCGGTCCTACAGGGTCACTCTGAATTGGAATCAACTTGATGGCCTGTGGGGAGGAGTCCCTGGGTGGTGCAAACCGCTAAGCCTCTCAGCTGCTCGTTGAAAGCTTGGAAAGTTGCGTCCACTCTGAAGTGCGTTGGAAGAAAGACCTGGACCTGAAAGCTATCCACGAAAACCCTCTGAAGCCCAGTTCTGCTGAGGCACACACGCATGGGCTCCCCATGAGCAGGGCTCAACAGCAAATGGTTGTATGTCTCACTGGACATGGAAAAAAGTCTAAGGCCACATGGCACGACCCAATAAGGTTTCTCTGCTTATTTGAGCTTTAGAAGATGTTGAGTAGTTTTAGTAGCGCCATCCTTCAAGTCAGGGTGCCGTGGGTAAGAGCTCAAGCATTCCATTTGCCAGCTGTGTGGCCTGGGGTGTGTTAATTAACCTCTCTGAGTATTGGCTATTCACTGCATCTGTACTATATGCTGTCCAATGTATCTGCGAGGATTAAAAAGGACTCTGGGCACAGGCTCAAGGGAGCGCAGCTATTGCTCACTTTGTAGATGCTCTCCAAACAGGCATCTGACACATAGTCACCACTGGAAAAAATTCTCTAATAATGGCTAAGTGTTTAAACTGGTGGGGAGCTGTCAATCTTGGACCATTCCCTTACCACATTATTCCGGTGAGGATTCTAGATTTTTCCCTAACTGCTCCTTTGGGATGGTTAAGAACCGAGACATGGGAAAGAGGAAAAGGACACATTTGTACGTTAGCAGAAGGTTTGACTTTCAAAAGTGGTGCTAAAGTTAAAGATACTAAAGAAGCTTGACATTTTACAATAGTTTGACTTTCAAACGCGGTGCTAAAGTTAAAGATACTAAAGAAGCTTGACATTTTACAATAGTCTCAGTTTGATTCGAGAAAGCCAAACAGCCTGTAATTGCTAAATCATGTATAGAATGGCCAGCTCCCAGTGACCAGAGACAGCGTGTAAATCTCATGGGACACATCTTAAACTTCAGAAGGAAACCATCTGATGAAATTCAGAGTGGGTGTGAACTCACTGTTCTTTCCTTTCCCTCCAAACGGTGCCCAGTGGTACCCATCTGGTTGCCCTGTCCCCAGAGTGGTCAGCAAACTCTGTGCTCACATTCAAGGTCATGTTCAAGGTCAGAATAACCAGCAGTGCCATCTGCACACATGCCGCTGGATCTGTTCCAGGAATGCTCCAGACCAGGATCTAACATGAAACAACCCACGGGACCAGCCCTGCACAGACATCCCGCCTCTGGCCAGGACGCAGGGATTCTCCTTCCTGGAGAAGAACTATATTTTTATAACGGGCTTTGCTATTTTCCTTACAGATTGCTTCAACTGGAACAGCACAAACCAACCATCTGAAAAAATGAGTCACCTATTGGCTTGAATCCGAGGCAGCAGGTCAAACACAGTTGAAGCCACGTCAGTGCCTACAGGCAGCCCCAGCACAGCGAGGGGGCAGTGCTGCCACCAGAAGCGGCAGTCTGCGGCCCTGGCTCAAGGAAGCTACGGGCATTCCCGGGCACTTGGAATGGCATCGAGAGACCCCTTGGTGGCCTTTCTTTCTTAAACCGCTCCCCTTTGGAGGAGATTCCCAACAAAGGAAAGGCTAAAAAACAATATAAACACTAGGGTAAGCATCCCCCCTCCCCCCTCCACCTTACACCCTCCCCCGTGAGCATTCTGGAAAAGTGCTAGTAGGATGGTAAGTAAGGTTTAAATGCATAATACTGGTATAGAGTAAAATCACTTTCATTTGTGGGTTTAATTTAGATTTGCTTCAGTGTATAGTCGATAGTAAAGTGGAAACCTCCTTTCATCAGCTACAAGGGGTGGGGGTGGGGGAGCGCACTCTCCATTCTCCAGCTAGACTGATGAGACAATCAGACAATCAGATCGCATACCGTTGTATAAATTATAACCCACTTCCTCTGACACCCAAATTACACATTTCTTTTCTTCCTTCATAACAATGTGAAAATATCTACCATCAAAGCCGGAAAAAAACATATCTATGATTTCGAATTGAACTAAAAGGGTGCCCAATTACAAGATATGTCTCAAGGGGGGCAAAAAAAACACAAAAGGGAAGGGGCAAAGTTTCCCATTCCCCAAAACTGGACTTGCCGAAAACCCAGTGTGTTTCAGATATCAAGGGTGCCGTCATCTAACAGGAGCTATGAAGCTGCTGGGTGGAAGCCCTCCCAGGAAGATTTAATTCTTTACTGAACATATGACAGAAGCATGTAGGAATGAATGGATGAACGGACCAAGTAGCTCTGGGATTGCAAAGTTGTAAGACTATGTTCACATGTCTCAACACATGCCTTGGTTATTTTAATAGCTGGCTCAATTTTGCTGACCTCTAACATATACCTGAAACACAGGACCTTAAGTGACCCAGCGACCCTTATCTAATCATTCCAACCATGTTAAGTAGTAAAGGCGTCAAGTGTCTGCCTGAAACTGTCCACTACAGCCATGACCAATCACTAAGATGCAGCCCCACATACAGTCCCCAACCATTCAGAACCCAGATAGGAACCTGGAAAGAGAAAGAAGCTTCGAGCAGGAAAATAATGCCCAAAGCTCAGCCAGTCAGTGTCTGATGCTGGGAGAGTGTCATTTATAAATCAAAATACACATTCCTCCTCTTTGATCATTTTGATCTTTTTTTTCTGCTCTCAATTTTTTTGCCTTCTCGTTCAACACCAGCATTAAGCAGCTCAAAGAGGTTCAATATGCAATGACACGGCCAAGTATTACTTACAGTACCAAACATAACTGTGAGCCAAGCAAGGTGTCAGCCTGGTAGCACCCTTGCTCCCTATCGGAATCACCTCGCAAATGGCTCAGCATCCCTCGAGCCCAGCCCCCCAACACGTTGCCTTCAATTTTGTTTCTGGGGTGATGGTGTACAGTGCCTAAAGTAGAGACGGTGTTGATTGCTCAAATTGATTGCTCAATTAACAACTGCTCAAATTGATCATTCACTACAGATTACAAAGTAAACACAAGTAGGGCCACTTGTAATCTGTAGTGAACAATTGCAATTTTTTTTCACCATATAAAAGATTCTGCTTCTAGATAGAGCCGGCACCTGTCTCTGTCCCACACCACAGCACCTTCCTCCAGAATCGAAGCTTCTTCTCAAAGCACAATCCCGAAGAAGGATTCTTCCAGTTTATATGCATCAATTGATTCCCCCAACAGCCCCTAGGATGATAGGGCAGAAATGTGTATTAGATTGTTTGGGCCTGACTACTGAAGAAGTCAAGATGTTAGGTAGTTGCTTTGCCAAAATTGCTGAGATGCTAAAAACACCACAGAGAAGTTTGGGAACTTCTGGGTCAAGACAACCTTACAGTGAGATAAATTTTTTTTATAAATTACCATCATTTCCTTGATTAAAATAGACCTGCTTAATGTGGAACTCTGATCAAACCTTCTGGAAGAGTTGTAGAAAAATCACTTTGAAAAGGATTCTTGAGTAAGTTCAAAAGGGTCATTGTGAAATTCTAGCCACTGGTTACATAGTAATCTCAGAATTAGTTCCTTCCATGCTATATTGCAAATATCATTTCAGAATAAAAAAATATATAGTATGTATGTATGTATGTATATGTGTGTTTATACAAATATACACATATATGTATCTATTCTCTTGTTTTCACTATAAACTCACTACCATTTAGCCAGTTCCTACTCACAGTGGCCCTAGAGGACAGAGGAGGACTGTGAACCTCCATAGGAGTAGAAAGCTTCATCCTTCTTCTGAGAAGCACCTGATGGTTTTGAAATGCTGACCTTCCAGTCATCAGTGCAGCATGTAACCCACTAAGCCACCAGGTCTCCTGCCTCGTTTTCCTTGTAAGCACTATTATATTTGTAGAGAGCCTGGAATCATGAGAGAAGCCTCATTTACTTCAGAAGTTTTGCATAAAAGTAATGTCAATAACAGAAGTGTTAGACAACCCAAGCTCAGTTATCACTGGTTGTCCAAGTACAGGTCAGGAGGAGAGCCGCTTGCTCTTAGCTGCTGGTGTGCCTAACTTCCCAGCCCAGCAGGCGGGAGGGCCCCAGTCCTTGTTTGGAAGAGAAGCACTCTTACTACGTGTCTCTGTATCATTCTCTTGGAGACCAGATAGACATTATTTTATTTTCTCAACTACTGTAAACTGGGTATTGTGTAAGACTTTCGAGATTGCTAGAGATAAAAAAAAAAAAACCAGTCAAAAAGCCAAGAGTAAACCCTACTTCCGGGTAGAACCCTGTTAATGAGAACAACATAGTGTCTCCACACAGGCCTGGCTTGATCCGTTTAAAGGGTTAACCAATAGCAAACACAAGGGTTATCCCCTTGTCATGGGAGTCTCCTTGTGACTTGGCACGATTCAGGGCATAATGATCAGCACAATGGGAGCCTCCTCCTGTGTGTGTAATGGCTTCGGCTGCTCTGAATATCTTGAATTGTCTCTAACTCCACTGTTTAAGTCAGGGGTCCTCAAACTTTTTTAACAGGGGGCCAGTTCACTGTCCCTCAGACCGTTGGAGAGCCAGACTATAGTTTAAAAAATACTATGAACAAATTCCTATGCACACTGGATGAGGAGGCTGCTAAGCAGGACAGGCAGTAGTGGCAAAACCACCTGGCGGGCCAGATCAATGTTCTCGGCGGGCCGCATGTGGCTCGCAGGCCGTAGTTTGAGGACCCCTGGTTTAAGTGATGGTTCAGAGTCAGAGTCTAATCTCTGATCAAAACAAAAATTTGAAGGGACCAACCTAACCTTTCAGCAATTGATCTTGCTCTTAGATTACCATACATACTTGAGTATAAGTCAACCCAAATATCAGCTGAGGCACCTAATTTTACCACAAAAACTGCATTAAAAATGTGCTGGAACACTCAGTTTATACACGAGTGTATACAATAATAACGAGCAAACATCATGTTCTTCAGAAAGAGCTACTTTCTCGCAAAAACACAGGAGGTAAGGCAAAAGGAGCACTTTCATGTATGAAAATCAATTGAAATTTTCCTGGTGAGTTTTTTTTTTTTTTTTTCATTTTTAAGGTGAGTTGTTAACGTTAAAACAAAAACAACCCAAACCGACAGAGCTGCTCTTTTCACATGACCAAACCAGCTACCCACTTGGACCGAAGTTTGCTGGACCACATTTTCTCCCCATTGATGAGCCAGCCAAGGTTTCCCAGTAAGGGTTCATGGTGAGCACTTGGGTTTGGGGTTGGAGATAATGACAGGAGAAGCAGCTAAGAGAATAACTTTGGTCAAGAGGATTTTTCCACTTTTCCAGTTTTAAAGACAAATCAAACCACTTTCGGGGAGAGAAGTGACTGCTGAACGCAGACAAACAACATACTCCCCCCACTCCGAGAGCACCCCCCAGTGAAATCTTACGAAGGAAGTTGATGACTGAAGGGAAAAACACATGTTCTGGCTCAGAAAATACTTTCCATCGTGGAACATAGAGACATAAAGACGGGAGGATCCGAACAATCCTGCTTTGGGCTTCCAACTGGCAGGCAAAAAAAGAAGAGTAACTGACACTCCCCAAGCGCACCAGGAAGTGCAAGGGAATCCCATTTAGAGGAGCCCAGCATGGGACCAGCACCTTTGCCATTTGTCTCCCAGCCCAGTCCTACTTCAGAGTGACCCTGGGCTGGTCCTGAGAGATCAAGTAACAACAGACCAGAAAGTGTGACAGGGAAAACTGTGAAAATGCTCTTAAGTAGAACACTCTGACCCGTTTGGTCTGGTGATGAAAGGAGGTGTCAGGGAGGATGATACATTGGGGCCCTTGACTTTTTTTCTTCCTGTGGAGGGTGACAGAACAAATGTCTTTTCCTCAAGGAGTGATTTTGTTTGTCTGGATTTACTCAGCCGAGATGATCCGACCGTGTTCACAGCATAGCCATGGAGAATGCAGGTCCCGGAGCACAAGGAACCCAGACTGTGGTTGCCTCTTGGCCCGGACTGATTCCCTTTGCCCAGAATGGGTCTGGCTACACAACTACAAATCGTTCTGAGGTTTGTCCATGACTGAACATGGATGGTGTACAGCCCCAGGGGCTGAGACAAAGTCTCTAATGGAGAGATGTTGGTTCTTTAATCTATTGTTCAGTGTATTTATTGAGTTTCCACCTAGTCTGAATAAAGACTTCATCTACTAAGAGTAGAAATCATCTCTCTCTAGCTAACTTGTACCACCACCAAGTCCATGGGCATGCAGGAGCGCCGGGGTGCTTCTAACAGCATTCAGCTTTATTTGTTCTGTGGGTCCGGAAGCTGCTCTGTCTCGTTGCCTTTGCCACATCTCCAAGCAGGGCTCAGACACACGTCACTCCTGGCTCTTCTTTCTTAGCTGTCATGGAACTTTGCTCCGGCACCACCTGAGATGACTTACTTTATACCCAGTGGAACAGCAAAATTGACCAATCCCCTTGTTCGAGTCCTCTACATCTTATTTGCATACTGCCACCTGGTCATTTGGTAGGCCTTACAAAGACTATGGCTAGAAGAGCCATGCCAAGCAATTTCACGTCACAAAGGGGGGGCTCTTCGTCATCAACATTAATTCACACGCAAACCTGAGACTAACTCAGAGGATTCATGAGAACTTAGCCCAGCAGAGGAACCCTGATCTGGAATTCAATGAGCACACCTGAGAGGACACCACCAGCCGAAAGCAGAGGGTCTCAACCTGTGCGTCGTGACTCCTTTGGGGGTCGAACGGCCCTTTCGCAGGGGTCACCCAATTCATAACAGTAGCAAAATGACAGTGATGAAGTAGCAATGAAAATAATGTTATGGTTGGGGATCACCACAACACGAGGATCTGTATGAAAGGGTGGTGGCATTAGGAAGGTTAAGAACCACGGGTCTAAAGGCTTTGGGGAACAACTTGCCAATGTTGCATTAAAACCCACTCCAAGGGCTGCTGTCCCAGACTACCCGAATCACTTCCCTCCAGAGGAGTCCAACTCACAGTGACCCAAGAGAGGGTCTCTGAGGCTGTAAGTCCTTACAGAGGCAGACAGTCCTGCCAAGGATGAATCCCAATGGGGCTGTTCAAAATGGACAGGATGGAGTTAAGGGAGATAGACGGAAGGTAAAGTAATAACACTGCCAACGTTTTTCAACGCACTAGTCTGTGCCCACCAGGTAAAACTATCTAAATCCTACACAGATATAATTTCAGAACCACATGGAGTGAGAAATGAGAGTTCACTCTACTGCTGGTATTGTTGTTGTTGTAAAGCTGCCAAAGAAACAAACTCCATGAAAAATCAAATAAGAGACTACAAATTCGTTGCTGTGTATTTTTGGGGGATTTGTATCCCTGACAACATACGATGCCTACCCTGATAAGTTGCACCAAACTCCTTAATTCCTGTTAGTAAAGCATCTTTCTGCTCTGTGGCTCCTTGGAGGCGAGCTGTAGAACAAAGTCAGCAGGGACCTTGGGGTGAGCCACGCAGGAAGCATCTCCTTGATCCGTCTTGTTGTGCGTATTTCATTCACTGCACCTGCGAACTATCTAAACCCATAGCGCTGAACAACCGGGACGAGAGCCACGGGGAGTTTTTGAGCAGCGTGTCCTCAGGTTTGGTCTGAGCGGTGTGTTTACCCAGTCATGTTCCTTTGACAATTTGCCGAGTGAATCTGTACAAAACAGCTCCTCTGAAAGGTCGCTTGTGAAGTTTGCTTTATTAGGAAATGTGATGGAGGTTTCTATGACTTGCCCTAAGAGAAGGCTGTCCGGCTCCACCCCTGACTCTACATGTGTTAGCAAGCTCCTGCCACCGCCCATAGGTCAGCCTGTCCTGCAATCGGCCGTCTGTCAGTTTGTCCTACTATGTTACTTAGCTGGAAGCTAAGCCACTGCCATTGGGTCGGTGTCAACTCGGACGGTCTCCATAAGACTGGGCAGAACTGGCCCTGTGAACTAAGAGTGTAGCACTTTATGGAAGTAGAAAGCTCTTTCTCCCTTGGAGCAACGGCTAGTGGTTTTGAACCGCTGACCCTGAGGATCACAATTCAATGTCTAACTTCTATACCACCCAGGCTCCTCACTGGAAGCTAAGCCACTTACTCTTTTCAATCCCAGCAGGATCATCCATAGTGGATAGGTTTGGTTGGAGCTTCCAGACTAAAACAGATTAGGAAGAAAGTCCTGTCAATCTACTTCTGAAACCTAGCCAATAAAAACCTTGCAGATCACAACAGAATGCTATACTTTATAGTGCTGTCAGTACCTATGCTATTTTTGTTTTTTTGTTTTTTTAACCTGGAAGAGCCCTGGTGGCAGAGTAGGTCATACAGTCGGCTCCTAACCACAAGGTCAGGAGTTTGAAACCACCGGCCATGCTGAGAAAGAAAGATGAGACTTTCTAGTCTTGTAAAAAAGTTGGTCTTGGAAACCCACAAGGGAAGCGGTACTGTCCGACAGGGGTGTAATGGGTCAGAACTGACTCAACGGCAGTCAGGTTTTCTTAAGGTTAGGCCCTTGCATCTAAAACCCCGGGTTCGCTGCTTGAAAAGGCACTGTTGCCCCTGTACCCTCCGATGCCTGAGCTGCTGCTGGGTTTCAGTTGAGCATCTGCAGAAGCAGCATTAACTTTGGGCTGCCGCCAGGGACTAGGCAGGGAATGACCGCTCTGCGCCGTTTAATGTACAAGACAGAAATTTATTAAATGGCAATGAAGTGGTAATTACTAAACGGTTCCCCAGTGGCTCAACGAGTCCGTAATTAAATACCACTTACAGCACAAGGAGGGCGAGTTACTAAAGAGCATGCAAGGGACACTTCATTAAAGGCACCTCAGTGTCCTACAAGAGACAGCTCTGTGTAACTCAGCATGAGCATATGGCAGACAGGGGTGGATCCGCTGCGGGTCGACAGACAGCGTAAATGGTGACAAGAGTAGCCAATTTCAGCAAGTGGCTCCTGCAGGAGACTGTCCTGGGCATTCTGACTTGGGGGTGACAAGATATTGAGTCCGTGCAAGCCCCCCCCTCCCCCCGTTATCAATCCACACCCATCGCTGAGGTAGTTTTTCTGTCCTAGGTCTCTATTTTGTCAGTCTGTCAAGAACATGAAGTAGATGAACATGCTCTAATCGCAAGTTCAGGTTGCCATCTCAACTCTTGGAAGTGCCTCTAAAATGTCTTTGCTGTGCATTTTAGTTACTTCCACCTTCCCTGTTCCTACCTCTCTTTCTCACCTTTTGTTCTCCAGCCAGCCTGCCCAGTCCTCCTGTTAGTCATTCCAAGCTTTTAAATAAGCCCCCTTCCCCACCCCCCTTTCCACAGGCCTTCTCCGGATGGCAAAACCTGATGAGATAAGACCTGGGTGGGGGTGGGGAGGGAACTCTCCCATGGGACTTTGAAAACATCCCTTCAAAATTCAAGAACATTTACAAAGCAAATGAAGTCTACAGCTTGCTTTTCATTTCAATAGTCTTAACCAGGCAGTCTACCCCCCATCATCATCTGTGTAATGCCCAGACAAAGAAAACACACCAGGATGCTTAAATGAGCAGTCATTCCAGGCATGGAAAGCACACACTGAAAAAGCTTTCTAAGGAGATATGTGATATCCTGATCATTAGGTGAACTCAAGGGAGTGTAAAAGGAAGATAAGCAATTAACCAATGAACTGGTGAAAAGTTTAGGTGACACCAGCTCTCCCCCTCCCCAAAAAGGAGATCAAGGAGATAAAGTTCAAAGAGGTGGGATAGCAGGTAATTAATCACCTGGGCCTGAGAAAAGACTCACAGGCTGGAATGACTGGGGGGGCGGGGGAGGGGGGGGGTGTTCTAGGAGAAGCCAGAGATGACTGGAAGGCAGTGCTTCCTCCTGGGACACACACACACTCACCTGAGGACCCCCCTGCCAAGTGAAAACTCACGACACAGGGGCAACCTCCCCCGGAGACACACTGCGAGCAGCCACTTTCAGTATCGGAAAGCTTTCTCCAGCAAGCGGTCAGCTGCAAACAGGGAGCGTGAGGAGCACCCAAAGTGGAGAGGGATGTGCAGTACTTTGTACTGTCTCCTTGGGGCCACTATTTAAAAGGAACAAAACAAGGACGTGGGGGACAGGAGTGGGAGGCGGGTGTTGGGGGTGGAATAAAATAAGGAGAAATACATAGCGCATACCTAAGTTTTTTCTTAAGCCACATATAACTACATTAAACTTCACAATAAAGATCTCCTTTACTAATATTCAAGCACTATTTCCCCACCCCACCAAAAAAAGCAAAAAGAAGGGTCTCTGGAAATTTGAGAAACTGGCCATTTAACTTCAGAGGATGACGCAGCACGCCAGAAAGTCAGCATCGGCCCCGCCTGTCAGTAAACATGCAACCTAGTGGAAGGCCGTTTGTTGACCTGCATGAAATACAAAATGGTTACATCCAAGTCCATCGTTTTACCCTCTTTCTCCAACGAGATCATTTCATCCACGTAGTGCAAGGGGCCCTACTAGAGCATGAATCATAACTAGGGGAAATTCCACACTGCAAGAGTGCATGACTAAACAAATGATGGCACATCCATACAAGGAGATCTTTAGATATTAAAATTGAGGTATATCTAAAGTTATTGGCCAGGGCAGACTGCCACAGATGTGAAGGGAAACTTTTATTTTCATTAACTAGTCTTGATGATGATATGATGTACATGCAAGAGGACAGCAGTGGAAGCTTTTAAGAGAGAGAGAGAGAGAGAATGCAGTCTGGTTTGCAGTTGACTTCTTCAACAATCTCCACAGCTGCTATGCATAAACTTTTCAGCAGCTTCTTCCCCCCAACTTGGGCTGGGGTTGAGCCACGTTCTTCTTCGTTGTCTGTTCTTGGCCCAAAGCTCCCCTGAAACCTGGTCCATTTGGGTGACGCTGCTGGCATTTGAAACACCAGTGACGTCGCTTCCAGCATCAGAGAAACACACAAGCCACCGCAGTACCACAAACTGAGAGACAAGAACTAGACCACAGTCTACCATTTGGGGAGGAAGCTTATGAGCAAGAACCGAGGGTGCTGAAGGAAGAAGTTCAAACTGCACTGAATGCATGAGCCAAAAACAAGGCTCCAGGAAGTGACAGAACTGCTTCAGAAAGCTGAAGCAGCACAGGAAGCACTCACTCTTGCTTGGAATGCTCAAAATATAGAAAGATATCATTGATAACCATGCAAGAAAAATTTTGCTGAAGATCATCCGACAATGGTTGCGGCAGTACACTGGTAGGGAACTGCCAGAAGTTCAGGCCAGATTCAGATGAGGGCAAGGAACAAAGGATACCATGGCTGGTGTCACATGGATCTTGGCTGAAAGCAGAGAATACTAGAAAGATGTTTACTTGTGTTTCATTGACTACACAAGGCATGTGACTGCATGGACCAAAATAAACTGTGGATCACCTTGAGAAGAATGGGCATTCCAGAACACTTCTCTGCGCTCACTCAGAATTTGTGCATGGATCAAGAGTCAGTGGTGTCAACAGACCAAGGGAATACTGTATGATTTAAAATCAGGGAAGGTGCGCATGTGCACCAGGGTTGTATGCTCTCAGCATACTTGTTCAATTTATAGGCCGGGCAAATCATCAGAGAAGCTGGATTTTATGGGGAGAAGTGCAGCATCAGGTTTGCAGGAAGGCTTGTTAACAATCTACGGTATGCAGATGCTACAAACTTGCTGGCTGAAAGTGAGGAGGACTCGATGCACTTGCTGATGAAGAACAAGAATTGTAACCGCCTGTATGGAAGGAAGACCAAACTCCGCACAAAGGGACCAATAGGTAAGATCGTGATGAATGGAGAGAAAGCTGAACTTGTCAGGATTTTGTTGTGCGTGGATCCACATTCAATGCTCATGGAAGCAGCAATCATGAGATCAAAAGACACAGTGCATGAGGCAAATCTGCTGCACAAGGACCTCTATAGAGTATTGAAGCCCAAAGATGTGACTTTGAAGACTAAGGGGCACCTGATTCAAGTCATAATCTCAAGCCATTGCATCACATGCATGTGAAAGTTGGACATTGAATAAGAAGCCCGTAGAAGAATCGATGCATTTGAATTGTGGTGCTGGAGAAGAATGTTGAAAGTACCAGAGACTGCTAAAAATACAAACCGATCTGTGTTCAAAGAAGTAAGGCCAGAGCGCTCCTTAGAAGCAAGGATGGCAAGACTTCATCTTATATTCTTTGGACATATTGTCAGGAGAGACCAATCCCTGAAGGAGGACTACCTATTTAGTGAAGAGGAGAGGCGGCGGAAAAGAGGAAGGCCCTTGGCAAGATGGATTGACACAGTGGCTGTGTCAACGGGCTCAGACACAAGAACAATGGGGGGATGGCGCAGGACCGTGCAGTGTTTCATACCGTTGTGCAGAGGGTCATTCTAGGTCGCCATGTTCAGACTCGATGGCACCTAACAATCCAGCTGCTCAAGGCACAATAGACTGGGGGGGTGTGTGTGTGTGTGTGGCAAACTCTTAAGTTTTATTGAAAAATCTAATGTTAAATTTTAAAACACAGTAGGACCACAGAAGTGAGTCATTTTCTAGCCCCATTTCTCCCCTCTGTGGCCCAGGCAAGCCATTAGGATGCTCACACTTCTGCCAGGTGCCTGTACTCTTTCATGACCCACAGTGCATTGTAAGGTGCTCCTTTCTGGCAAGTGTCTTTCTCTCTGAAAACAGGACAGCAACTGTTTTTATTTATTTATGCGGTGCCTTTTCCTTTCCCAAAGATAGAAACAGTAAGAAAGAGAAAAAGAAAAATCCTTTTCTTTTTTTTTTTCTTTAGAAGACTCCTTTTCAAAAGAATGCTTTCATTAGATATTTTTTGTTACAAACAAATGAATGCATGGTTAGCTGCCTGTTGGCAATGTGGCATTTCCTAAGTATTATCTACTACTGACTATTTAAACTCTGGCATTCGAAAACATTTCTTCTCAGATGAAAGCGTTATTTTTTTAAAACTGGGTAGATGATAGATAGATAGATAGATAGATAGATAGATAGATAGATAGATAGATAGATAATCAGAAAAGGTAGGCATCAGGGCTGTATCATCCCACCATACTTATTCAATCTGTATGCGCAGCAAATCATCAGAGAGGCTGGATTCAATGAAGAAGATTGCGTTGTCAGGACTGGAGCAAGGCTTATTAACAACCTGCAATATGCAGCTGATACAACCTTGCCTGATAAAAGTGAGGGTTTGAAGCACTTGCTGGTGAAGGCCAAAGGCCACGGCCTTCAGTATGGATTACAACTCAATGTCAAGAATGCCAGAACCCTCACAGCTGCACCAACAGGTAACATCATAATGAATGGAGAAGAGTTGGGTGTGCCAAGGATTGTGTCTCGCTTGGATCCAGTCTATGCTCATGGAAGCAGCAGTTAAAAGATCAAATGAAACATGGCATTGGATAAGTCTGCTGCACAAAACCTCTTCAAATGTTTGAAAAGCAAGGATGTTACTTTGAGGACGAAGATATGCCTGACCCAAGCCATGATATTGTCAATTGCCTCATATGCATGTGAAAGTTGAACAGGATCAGGAAGGCTGAAGAATTGAAGCATTTGAATTATGGTGCTGGTGAAGGCTATTGAAAGTATCAGGGACTGCCAAAAGAACAAACAAATTTGTCTTGGAAGAAACATGAGTTAGTTAATTGTGCCAACCTGGCCGATAATCACATGTGGGGCTAATTGAAAGGCAGAGGGATAAATGGGTGGTGAGCCTCGCCTTTCTAGTTCTCAGGTCTCTTGCTTTGTGATGGTCGCACCAGGGTGCAGCTGCCTTAGCAGTTCCCTGCTTCAGCTTGCAAGATTGACTTCCTATAAGACATCCCCAAGGAGAAGCTACATGGACCTATCCCGATGCAGCCCTGGGTGCTGAAGCAGCCGTGTGGAGACCCCTGCTAGTGCTGAGATGCTTATTCGTTCACTGACTCAGCTTTCCTCCTGCAGTTGGCATCATTGCCTCTGTTTTGTGAGGTGGAGGACTTTGTGGACTGGTGTTGGGTTAATGGGTTAATGTTGGACTTGTGGGCTTGGGCAGCATTGGGTTGGGATGTTTTCGTGATGCACATTTTCTTTACCTAAAACTCTCTCTTATCCATGAGTTGCTGTGGATTTGTTTCTCCAAAGTACCCAGACTAACACAAAACACAAACAACCAGAATGCCCCTTAGAAGCAAGAATGGTGAGACATGGTCACATGTCCTTTGGACATGTTGTCAGGTGCAATCAGGCCCTGGAGAAGAACTTGCTTGGTAAAGTGGAGGGGCAGTGCAGAAGAGGAAGGCTGTCCACATGATGGACCGACACAGGGGCTGCAACAGCGGGTTCAAACTTAAGAGCAATGGTGGGGATGGTGCAGGAGCAGGCAGTGGTTATTGTTGCTGTACATCGGGCCGCTAGGAATCCGAACGGAATCAAAGGCAACTGACAACACACAGCAGCCTAGTTTTCTGTATAGATTTCTCTTCAGACAACAAGGACAAGAGCTACCAAAGCCAACTGCTGGTACTAAAGCAATGTGTCCCAAAGTGGAGGGTGCTGGAGTAATCCAGGTGGGGTGGGGGCTACAAAAGCAGATGCCTACACTTTATCCTGGATTACAGGCTACAATACAAACGTTTTTAATTGTCCGAGGGGCTGAATAACTTTCTTTCTGAAAAAGGGATGGGAGGCCAAATAAGCTTGGAAACCTCTGCAGTGGAGGGTAGGTTACATCTTTCAGAGATGGGATGTCATTTTCTGATCATTCCTCCCAAACGGTGACATTCTGACTACTCCCTAGAGCAGTGATTCTCAACCTTCCCCATGCCGCGACCCTTTCATACAGTTCCTCATGTTGTGGTGACCCCCAACCATAGAATTATTTTCATTGCTACTTCATAACTGTCATTTTGCTACTGTTATGAACGGGCTACCCCTGTGAAAGGGTCGTTCAACCCCCAAAGGGGTCGCGACCCACAGGTTGAGAACCGCTGCTCTAGAGTCTTCCTTTCGGCAGCTAAAATGCTTTACAAATATCATCCTCATAATAACTCCATAAAAAAATAGTAATAACTCCATAAAGAGAGGAGAGTTTGCTGTAAAAGTTCATTGGGCATGAAAACTTGGCTCAGTTATCCAACAGCTCAATCCAAAAGCAATTATTAAAATTAATTTTTAACAGCAGCAAAAATAATTTGGCTGCAATAGTAAACTAATAAGCAGTCAGCTACCTACTCATGGCCCCTTTCCTAGACACAAAGGCTGCCTCTCCTTGCCCCAATACCCAGAATGACTTCCACAAAGCTGGCTCCCATACACAGACATGACCCAGCTGGCTGGTGCCAGGGGCTGTCTCGAAAGCGCTGGGTTGCATTTTACAGTCACACTTGGTCCCACTTTTAAAGTGACCTTAAGGCTGGCACCAAATGAGCTGGAGAGACAGTGATCTCCTAACGAACGGAGTCTGAACACAAGGGCATCTTTCCCAGTACACTGGATAATTCACTTATAACTCCGGAGAAGGAGGCTCATGGTGCCTGCCTTCCCTAGCCAGCTGCATCCCTATGAAAGTTTGACAATCCTGGGGCCCTCTGGACAAACAAAATACGAAAAGATGGGGTGCTGCTGTGGGGCAGGCAATTAGGCACAGAAGCTGATACATGCTCAAATGTTTAAAAAAAAAAAAAAAAACCTGTTCCCATAAGCCCTGGCTCTGGTTGCCCTTGAAGCTCAGGAGCCACGGGTATGAAGCTAAGCCCAGAGAATTCATGACTTGGTTTTGCAGGACCATTAGAGACTTGGAACATGGACTTGGTTTTCCTGTTTCATAAACATGGGAAAATCCCATGTGTCCTAGAAGCTACAGGAAGTGCCTTTCACGGCCTTTCACAGCATGGCAGGTGACAGGGAAGGCAGTGGGACCAGGATTTACACCACTGCTTTGGCACCTACCAGCTGTGTGACTTCCACAAGTTAATTATGCTCACTGAGTCACCACTGTCTCATCTGCAAAATGGGTTTAATACCCAGAGAAATGAAAATTAAATATGCCAATCAATATACATGGTGTGGGACAAGATCCTGAACAAGGAGCTCTGGGGGTGCAGTGGGTTATGAGGGGGCTGCTACACACGTCCGCAGTTCAAACCCACCGCTGCTCTGTGGGGGAAAGATGGCCCTCCTGCTGCTGGGCACATGCACAGTCTCAGAAGTGGCAGGGGACAGTTCACTGCTCTTACATGGTTGCTATGAGTCAGAATTGACTTACTCACAATGGGTTTGATCTTCAGTTTGGGATGAATCCTTAAAACACGCAAGTTCTCGTCTAACCCACTGATTTTCACAAAAATCCTAGCAGAGGGCTGAAGGAAAGGGATTTAAAGTAACTTTCCAAGGTCAACCAATTGGTTTCACACCCCAAAGCCTGGGTTTGTAGAAGCTCAAGAGTCTGGGAAGATAGAAAGAAGACAAGAGGGGAATCCACTTAACTCTACCAGCTGTTTTATCTTAGCCTGTCACTGTTGGTTAATCAAAATGCAAGTCTTTTCAGTCACAGAAGGGATATGTGTGCGTTTATGGTCCCTGGGGGGAAACCTGTCACAGGGATCGACATATAACCCCCTCTCAGGGGGGCGGACAACAAAAAGTGGATGAAGGGAGACAGTGGTCAGTGTAAGACATGAAAAAGAAATTATAAATGATCAAGGGTTCGTGAGGGAGGGAGGTAAGGGGAGGGGGGAAATGAGCTGATACCAAGGGCTCAAGTAGAAAGAAAATGCTTTGAGAACGCTGCTGGCAACATATGTACAAATGTGCTTGACACAATGGACGGACAGATGGATGGATGGATGGATGGATGGATGGATGGATGGATGGATGGATGGATGGATTGTGATAAGAGCTGTAAGAGCCCCCAACAGCGATTTAAAAAAAGGAAGAGTTATAGTCTCAGAAACACACAAAGGCAGTTCTACCCTTTAGGGGTGATATGATTTGGAAATGATTCAGCGGCAGTGAGTTTGGTCTGATTTGTGTAGACTCTGTCCCAGGGCAGTCTGTGAGCCAAGGAGCCCCCTTCCCATCCAAATGCCCTGCCGGACAGGGTCTATGTGGCGACAGTTGAGAATCACCGTTAGTACACAGTCAAGACCATCAATAACACTTCAGAAAATGTAAACAAGAAATACTTGTTTTAGAAAACACAGGAAAATGATGAAAGGAGAAGCCAAAGGGGGAGGCCGTAACAGGCCTCTCCCCTCTCCTGCTTAACCCAGACTCCTCATGGCTCAGCTGGTAATGAGACCCAAAACAAGCCAAATCGCTGAGAAGTCATCAGGGCTCGGTAGCTACTAGAAGATTGTTTTCTGAAAACAAACCCATGTGCGGTAGACATTCTTAACCTGCTCCTTCATAAGCCCACAATGTCATATGGACTTAGGGCCTGCTAGGCACTTTATCAAGGGCAGAGGGAGGCAGACTGGGCCATGTTTCACCTTGCCTAAAAGGGTGCAGCTTGTCACAAAATGAAAAGTCAACTGTGGAACAGAACCTGGTTCTAGCACTTACTCATAAAAACCTGTACCCAGATAAGAGAGGGCTGCTCTTTGGTGTCAAGAGTATAAACGACTAAGATGCCAAACTGATGTTTGTACCAGAACCAACCCCACCACCCAACTCCTTCCCCCTTCACCATCTACAAGGGCACTATTGGGGCGACCACCAGAAGTCACTCATTCCCTGGGTGAGGACACAGTAAAGGGGTTTACCTAAAGGTGCCAACAACTTCACGCTGATGTGACAGCTTCACAAAGTGGGTGCTAGGATGTGGGATTGGAAGCATCTAGTGGTATTTGGGCTCTTTATTTTAAAATCATTTTATCACAATCTATCCATCCATCCATGTGTCAAGCACATTTGTACATTTGTTGCCATCATCATTCTCATAACATTTTCTTTCTACTTGAGCCCTTGGTATCAGTTCCTCATTTTCCCCCTCCCTCCCTGCCGACCCTCCCTTGTGAACCCTTGATAATTTATAAATTATTATTATTTTGTCATATCTTACACTGTCTGATGTCTCCCTTCACTCACTTCTCTGTTGTCCGTCCCCCAGAGAGGGAGTTATATGTAGATCCTTGTAATCGGTTCTCCCTTTCTACCCCACCTTTCCTCCACCCTCCCGGTATCGCCACTCTCACCATTGGTACTGAGGAGTTCATTTGTCCTGAATTCCCTGTGTTTCCAGTTCCTATCAATACCAGTGTACATCCTCTGGTCTAGCCGGATTTGTAAGGTAAATTTAGGATCATGACAGTGGGAGGGAGGAAACATTTAGGAACTAGAGGAAAGTTGTATGTTTCATCGTTGCTACACTGCACCCTGACTGGCTTGTCTCCTCCCCGTGGCCCTTCTGTAAGGGGATGTCCAGATGCCTACAGATGGGCTTTGAGTCCCCACTCTACACTCCCCCTCATTCACAATGATATGATTTTTTTTGTTCTTTGATGCCTGATACCTGATCCCATCAACACCTCATGATCACACAGGCTGGTGTGCTTCTTCCATATGGGCTTTGTTGCTTCTCAGCTAGATGGCCGCTTGTTTATCTTCAAGCCTTGAAAACCCCAGATGCTATAGCTTTTGATAGCCAGGCACCATCAGTTCCTTCACCACATTTGCTTATGCACCCACTTTGTCTTCAGCAATCATGTCAGGAAGGTGAGCATCATGGAATGGTAGTTTAATAGAACAAAATGTTCTTGCATTGAGGGAGTACTTGAATGGAGGCCCAATGTCCATCTGTTACCTTAATACTAAACCTACAAATATATGCACATAGATCTATTTCCCTATTATTATATATAAATATAATCGCATATGTACATGCCTGTATTTAGACCTCTATAAATGCCCTTTGCCTCCTAGTTCTTTCCTCTATTTCCTTTACTTTCCTCTTGTCCCACTATCATGCTCAGCCTTCATTTGGGTTTCAGTAATTTTTCTCAGTTACATTGGCCTTGATCAAGCCCTACCAGGCCTCCTATACCCTCCTCACCACCGATTATGGATCACTTGTTGTTCCCTGGTATTCAGGCTCTTAAAAGCAAGAATGCTTATAAAACAGTGAGCCTGTCCCCTCACAACACACCTGCCATTGTTGTAAGTCCTCAAGTTGACTCTTGACTCATAGCGGCCCTACGAGACAGAGTAGAACTGCCTTAGAGGGGTTCCTAGGCTGTAATCTGTATGGAGGAGCCCTAGTGCTGTAGTGGATGCAAGGCAAGCAGTTCAAAACCACCTGCCTGCTCCTCGGGAGAAAGATGAGGCTTTCTAGCCGGTGAAGAATTAGTCTTAGAAACTCCCGGGGGCAGTTCTCGCCTGTCCTACAGGGTTGTTATAAGTGGCATGGACTCAGTGGCAATGAGCGTGTTTTCTAATCTCTATGGGAGCAGATTTACCAGATGCTTTCTGGCACTGAGCAGCCGTGAGGTTCGAACCACCTTATCGTTTGAGCACTGATCCACTGTGTCAGTCTCCCAACCACTTATCCGTTTATTTTTCCTTGTCTCCCTTCTTCAGTCCATCCTCTATACACCCCTCTTCCCACCCCCTCCTCCCTTGGCAAATCTAAACCCTAGATTTCCTTTGTAACTAATCTAACGGTTGTTTCTGACGTCATTCTACTCAAAGCTCACAAAGCTGCAGAAAGAAGGGGGTGGTGGTGGTGGTGGTAACAATTTAAAGGCGGCCACAGTCAAGTTTGAGAGGGCCAGGAGATGCTCGTCTCCGCTACTTCTGGCCTGTGCTGACACGTCCATCGAGGAGCGGGATGGGGTGCTTACCAGGGAGTCAGTGTGGGAGGGACCCTGCAGGCTCACAGGATAGAAGGCTATTTCCACCGCCAGTAGTTCACAGCCTTTGCTGGAATCTTGCCTCACCTTGCCGCAGCCTCAGTTCTTGAGGCTGGTCTGACTCTCCTCACTGCCGTGAGCAGTAACAGTAACATCTGCCTGTCTATACCCCCAATGACCTGATGATTGACATCTGCCTGTCTATACCCCCAATGACCTGATGATTGACATC
>NW_022111373.1:72588734-72598465 GCF_000313985.2 Echinops telfairi | reverse complement strand
CTATACCCCCAATGACCTGATGATTGACATCCGCCTGTCTATACCCCCAATGACCTGATGATTAACATCCGCCTGTCTATACCCCCAATGACCCGATGATTGCGTTTGGCATCCAACTGCAAAAAGGCAGCTAACCCAGCCCACTGCCTTCATTAGGGGACTTGAACCCCATATGGCAGTTATTAAATCTGACATTCTGAAGCGAGCCAAGGGTTCTGGAAGAATTCTTGGCACAGGTCTCAGCGCCCCAAGTCTCACAAGCCCTTCTAGAGGTGGGCATGATTTTATCTCCGGGTTTCTTAAAAGTGCCAATCACTTCACATTTCCATGGAAACAACTACTTCTTTCCTAAGAGAGAAGTTTGAACAATCATATGTTTTCCCTCCCAGCTCACATAAAGGATAGCTACTCTACAGGCTAGAGGCGCCCTGCTGGTGTAGTGGTTACGTGTTGGGCTGCTAACCGAAAGGTCAGCAGTTCAAAACCAACATCTGTGCCTCAGGAAAAAGACGAAGCTCCCTACGCTTGTGAAGAGTTACAGTCTCAGAAATGCCCAGGGCCAGTCCTACCCTGTCCTAACCCCTTGCTAGCAGTGGGCACTATAGCAGTACTCTACAGAGGCAATTCTTGCAACATGTACTTTAATGTGCTTCACCTCAAGCTTAAAGGGCTTCTTAAACTTTTCCCACTTCTAAAACTTTTATCTCTTTCACCCAAGAAATTTGCACTGATGGCAAGCCACCAGAAACACCCTGGATTCATTGTGCATTTGACTTTGAATTAATTTCTGGTTGATCTGCATTGGTTAGAAACCTTTCACTGTTGCCAAATGGTTTGCAACCCCCACATTCTGTTAGCTCACAGCTATCGAGTGGATTCCAACTCACAGCGACCCTCTAGAAAAGAGGAGGACCACCCCTGTGGGTTTCCAAGACTACAACTCTTTAAGGGAGTAGAAAGCTTTGTCTTTCTCCCTCAGGGTGGTTTCAAACTGCTGACCTTGTGGTTAGCAAGCAACCCAATGAGTACCCTCCACGTGGAGTGGAGACCCACGGTGTAAGAAGCTATGCTCTGGAAGATACTCTTTGTAGTCTGCCAACCACTCTAAGTTGACGACTAACTGCTACACCCTTGTCACAGTCACTGAAACATTCTTTTAACCTTCGGGGAGGACCCTGAAGGGTTGCTTTGGGGCAGGAAAGAAATAAAAATTGGCGATAAGGCACTACATGCAGACAGGGCTCTAGTCTCCAGATTAATTGAGAGCTTGCTCACTTTCAGTTAATAGTTACTATTAAATGATATATACTAAAATATTCATGAATAGGTTCATAGAACATACCAGAAAGACATTACAGTCAGCAGAATAGAGCAAACACTGGCATTGGTCATGACCACCCTTAAAAATGTCTTCAGGAAGACAGGCCCCCTTGGAGACCGGCACGCCATCTCTCAGGAAGCTTCCCTCATCACATGTTTGGAAGCGCACCAGATGACGTAGCTGGTGGATTTCTTAGGAGTCATTTTCAACAACATTGTATGGCATCATCGCTCATGTGGAAGGCATTTGGACAGCTGGTGATGCTTCTGTTCCACGTGGCAATGGCATAGGTCACTGAGTGGCATTCGATTGGTGTGTATGGGTTCATCGTGGCTAAATCCGCAGGCCAGTGAGCACGGCTGGAAACTTGGGACCCACTGGCACTGTACACTGGAGTGCCTGCAGTGGCCTTGCCCAGTAGGCTGGCCTCAGGCTAGTGAGATTTCTTAAACAGCAGCTCAGGGCTTGAAGAGTAGTGTTTAATGAACAAGGAGAAGCTGCCTGGCCTTCAACTGGCTGGCACCTCTGCCATTCTCTGCCGGCCAGGGCAGTTACAAGTCTGCCCACCTAGACCCAGGAGAGGGGCCCTGTTTGAAGGCCAATGACCTCCCCAGCCATTCTGTGTAAAAAACTGATTCAAACCCTGACAAAGATAACTTTCACTGAGCCCTGAGCAGACACATTCACAATGGCCTTTTTCAAGAATCTGAGTCTGGAGGTTATGTGCAATCAGCAGCCCGGAAAGAGCCAACGTGACTGCTTTTCAGACATGGATCCCCAAACAGCAGGAGGGCAGGCACATCGATGGTGGCATCCAGATGCAATGGGCAGACCTGGACACCGACCCCGGTGTTGCTGTCAGGTGCCCTCGAGCCAGTCCCAACTGTCAGCAGCCCGTGTACAGCAGATGGAAACACGGGCCAGCCCTGCACCATCCTCACACATGGTGCTTTCCTTCTGTGTCAACCCATCTCCCCGAGGGCCTTCCTCCTTCTCGATGTCCCTCCACTTTACAAGCAGGCTGTCCTTCCCCAGGAACTGGTCTCTCGGTCTAAATGGACAAGCGGAAGATTTGCTTAGATGGACCTTTCCTTATATGGCTTGGGCTCTCAGATAATTCTAAGAGACAAAGACTCTTCTCCCTCGAGGAGTGGATCCTTTGCTTTGAACCAACGGTCTCAGAGTCTGTCTGTTCTTCACTCAGACCTACCCAGGAAGGCAAGGTAATCTCCGTGAGGTCTCAGGCATGTTCTCAAGCAGGACCATTGTGCTCATGTTCCCAGAGGGCATTTGTCAGTGCCTGGAGACATTCTGAGATGTCTTGAATTGGGGTGTGCTACTGGCAAGGAGCAGGTAAGGACCAGGGAAGGTGCTAAGACAGGGGTACATGCATGGGGCACCCCTAGAATTAAGAATGATCCATCCTCAAGTGTCAATAGGGGTAGTGGGTTACCTGTTGGGCTGCTAACCACAAGGTCAGCAGTTCGAAACCACCAGGGGTTCCTTGGAAGAGAGATGAGGCTATCTACTTTAAAGCATTACAGTCTCAAAAACCATAGAGGCAGTTCCACCTTGTCCTGTAGGGTTGCTGTGTGCCAGAATCTACTCGGTGAAAATAAGTATGTATGAGCCCCTAATAAAACGATTAAAAACAAAAAAGAAAAGAAGTTTGGTTTGTAGCTTCTGGAAGTGCCACAGAGCCAAGATTGAGATCTCCTGCTCTAAGGCATATGTTCCTAAATGAGTGAACAGTGAAGATTTACCATATTATTTTCATCATGATTTTTCTGTCCCTAATTTTGAATCATATAGGTATCGCTGAATTTCTATGTATGAAGTGTACATATGTTATAAGACAAAGAAATTTTAAAACCCACATTGAGTTAATTCCGTCTCATCATGACCTGTGTAGGTTTCCGAGGATGTCAATCTTTCCAGGAGTAGAAAGCCTCATCTTTCTCCTACAGAGCTGCTGGTGGGTTTGAACCTCTGACCTTGCAGTCAACAGCCTAATGCCTAATCCACAATGCCTAATCCTAAGCAACCTGGGCTCCCTATGGTCTATAACAAGCCTAAACAAATCAAAATCACTGCCAGAAAGTTGATTCCAACTCATAATGAGCCTGTACCTGGTTTCTGAGGCTGTAAATCTTTATGGGAGCAGAAAGCTGCATCTTTCTCCCAAGGTATGGCTGGTGAGTTTGAACCACTGACCTCATAGCTAGAAGTCTAACACTTCCCTGGCAGTGCCACCAGCGCTCCTTTACATACTGTGTAGCTCCACTGAAGTATCTCATTTAAAGAGAGTTCCTAAAAGTTTGAAAACCATGATTCTCATCATAAAACCAATCCCTCCATCTTTTTTTTACTCAGTTTCATTGGCATAAATTTACCTAGCATACAATTCAATACAATTTGATGTTTTAAAGATATTAAAAAGAGGTGTGTAGTCACTATAGAACTTACTCTTTAAGGGCTACTTTGATTCCATCTTTAAGTGTCACTTGGACTTAATCGTGGACTATGAATTGAGCTGCTGTCCACAAGGTCAGCAGTTTGAACCCACCGACTGCTCCACGGGAGGAAGATGCGACTGTCTACTCCTGTCAAGATTTGTAGCATCAGAAATCCACGGGGGCAGTTAGTTCTACTTGTCCTACAGAGCTGCGATGAGCCGAGATCGACTCAACGGCAATAAGGAAGTTGAATTCACAGCTGTAGGCACACCAGTAATACAAACAAACAAACAAAAACAACAAGCAGCGGGGCAGGGGAAGGAGAAGAAAAGAGGAAAGAAAAGAAATACTTTAAAGGATCCAGTACGTGGCAGTTTCCATACGCTCTGGTCTTGTGTGTCTTTAAAATAATGACCCGAAATGTTTATGCATGAGTGTAAGCCAGCCGAGGGTTATAGATTAACAGCCACTCTTCTCAGTCCAGCCTCGCCCATCTGTCACCTCCCAGCAGGAGAACGATCACAGCAATGACACAGACATGGCCCTAATCTGGTCAAACAGACCCTTGTCCTCTGCCACCTGTCCCTAAGCCGCACAGTTGCCTGCCCGCCCGTCTCCACAGAGGGACCCGTCCTTTGGAGTCCGCACTCACGCAGGTGGTGGCCACGCCTTGGTTTAGGCTGTCCAGTTAGAGAGCAGGAAACACCACTCACACGCACCTTCAGGGATCTCGCGATAGCCGTTTTCACTGGGCCTCCTCCAGTACAGACTTGTAAAACGATTTCCTATTTCTAAACATTCATTGTGATTTTCTTCTGAAAACAAGGTTTCAATAACAGGGGGACGTGGTACCTAAAACCACCAGTCCTTCAGAGAAATAAATCACATTGCTGGGCTGGTGCAGGCGGGTAGTGGGCCCAAACCAAACCAAAACCAAAACTAGACTCACTGCGACTCCTAGTGACCCATAAGACAGGGTAGCGCTGGCCCGGTAGGTTTCCCAGACTGTCACTCCTTATGGGAGTACAAAGGCTCATCTTCCTGCCTCAGAGCAATGGGTGGTTCTGAAGCACTGACCTTGTAGTTAGCAGCCCAATATGTAACCATTATGCCACTAAGTTAGTGGACCAGCCTCTGTTAAAGGTGTCTGATAGGGTGCTGTGCTCCCAGGAACAAACACCTGGAGATCTAGTTATAATGCAGATTCTGATTTACCACATCTGGGATGGAAAGGCAAATTCTCCCAGGACTTCCAAGTCAAATGACCTAAATGAATTGTTCTGAGTCCTGGGGCAAACATACACACTCTTTAGACTCCCAACTGCTCTTTCTGACTGCAATTGTATTTCAGGAGACTGAATCTTAACTACCTCCCAAGGCCAAATGCTACAGAGAATTGCCCTTGCGGCTGAGTGAGACACATACATGCTAATTAATTTGACCAAGGGGCTAATCTCAGTTTTTAAATGTCTATGAATCCTGACTCAAGTCAAAATACACTTGAGAATGCCTTTGATCTGACAGGCAAAGGAAACCCTGGGAAATACCTGTTTATGGAACCCACCCACTGTGGAGAGGGACGTGTCAACAGAGGGCACACACTACCAGCTCTGGGCCGTGCAGTCAGCTTCGAGCTTGGACATGGACAGGATGCTCCAGCCTTTCAAGAGGCTGCACTGGATATGCACTCAACTGCTAGGTTGGCAGTTCAAACCTAGCCATTGGCTCTGAGGAACAGAGGCCTGGTTTTCTGCTTCTGGAAACACTGCAGCCTAGGAAGCCCTGTCACATGGAGTCACCATGAGCCCCAATTGGGCTTCATGCCAATTGGTTGAGTTTTATGTGCCTAAAAAGAACAGTGGCAGCGAAAAGGCTTTGGACCCTTCCCCTGAGGGGTAAGCCAGTAGGCAATTTCCCATAGTTCCTGGATTCCTCAAAGCGGATCTGCTCCCATTCAAAAGTCCCAGTTACCACAAAAACCAAACTCACTGACATCCGTCCAATCTATTCCAGGTCAGAGCAACCGTACAGGACAGGGTGCAAGCGCCCCTGTGGGTTTCTGAGACCATGACTCCCTTCAGGAGTAGAGTCTCATATGTTTCCCCCAGAGCAGTTGGTGGTTTCGAACTGCAATGCTTTAAGGTTCGCTACGTTAATCCTCATACAGTGCTATGAAATGGGTATGTCCCCCCATTTTATAGAGAGAAGTCTTCTGCCACTGCTGCTGCTGTGTGCTGTGGAGTTGAAGAATTAAGTAGAACTGCCCCCAAAGGATTTCTGAAGGTGCCATCTTTGATAGGAGTGGACCACTGGGTTTTCTCTCCCATAGAACTGCTAGGGGTGTTGCTGCGGTGCAAACTACAGGCATTTGTATTAATTGTGGAGCACTTAACTATTGTATTGCTGCCCAGGCAACTTGTCTCAGGCCACAGAGCTGGGGAGCAGTGTGCAGGGATTGGAATCCAGGCATCCCTGGCTCTTAGGGCTGGGCCTTCCCCATCCCCGAGACCCCTAAACTCACTGGGGCTGGGCAGGTCTACCTCTAAGCATTCTCTCCCTCCAAGGGGTCTGCCACAGAGTTTCTAAGGTTTCTTAATTGGTAAAATATTTAAACCGGCTGTATAATCGCCAAACAAAATCCAGTCCTGTATATTTAATCATTAACATTTTTAGGCTACAGAAAACTCGTGCTCTTTAGATTCAGGACAGACTTGGGCTGTTTGCTAGGCAGAGCTGAGCTATAAAAAGGACCAGACGATTTGGACCAAGATCCCCTCAGTCCTTGGCCAGGTTGGAGGGAGAACTGGATCCTCTCCGAGAGACCGGCAGCTCAGGCCTTCCAGACAGAGGTGGTTACATGGAGGGGGGCCCAGGGCTGGGACACTGGTTTGAAGATTCGTGTTTGAAAAAGTGGGAGAAAGATGCTTGTAAAATAACCACAAACTTGGGCTTGGACCTTCCTATTCCCTTGGAAACGATACTTTACCTGGTTTGGGGAGCACTTACTCCCCAAATTTATAGATCGTGGGCTACAAGTTGAACTGCTAATCACAAGGCCAGTAGTTTGAAGCTACAAGCCGCTCTGTGAGAGAAAAACGAGGCTTTCTACGCCTGTACAGATTGGCAGCTGTGGAAACTCACAGGGGCAGGTCCACTCTGGCCCACATGGTTGCGATGGGTCAGCATTGACTCAACGGCTGTGAGATTGGCTTTGGTTTGCTTTCACTTTATAAGAAAACCGTGACTATAAACCAATACTCTACGTTGACAATAATTTGTACTGCAAGTGAGAAACCTAGGAATCCAGAATTGCATCATATTTTGACATTTGTTTTGTAAAGATGAACACTACCACAAAAGCGTGCATTAGCTTTCCTTCAGCCTCTGTGGCAAAGAAAAAAACAAGAGAGAGAGACAGAGAACTCTTGAATTAATGAATTGCAACGATGTCACATGCAAACGATAAGCCAACAAATGAAGAGTGGGCTTCCATTAGGAGGTCATGCTGAAATACTTGTCGACAAACCTCAAAACCTTACTGCATCCAGTTGATTCCAGCACATGGTGAGCCCGTAGAACAGGGTAGAACTGCCCCTGTGGGTTTCCCAGGCTGCAATTCTTTACGGGAGTAGAACGCCTCATCTTTCTCCTGGGGAACAGCTGGTGGTTTTGAAATGCTGATCTTGTGGTTAGCAGCCTAACATGTAACCCACGTCACTACCCGGTTCATTTGCATGGAAAGAGTTTGCCTTCTAAATTACCCTTCCGAAAAGCTCAGGACTCAATGACGCTGGGTGCTCCTGTTTGTGCTTCCAAGAATGCTAGAGAAGAATCCAATTTTCCCCGCGTGTAAATGAGTTTAAAGCAGGCCATTTTCTACATAGGCAGTTGTATCAACATCTATGAACTCCTCACAGAGTGAATTTGTTTCTAATTTGCCTGGTTTTGCACAGAGAATGTTTTGGGTTCCAGTAAATATTGACTGCTCGCTTTCAAAGGGCTCCGCCATCCCGGGCACAACAGGACAACTTGCCAAGTAACCGCGAAGGAACCAGACAACTCTGCCTCGACGCCAGATGGGAAGGATGAAACGTGGAATGAAAAGTAACTTCCATGGCCTGGTTTTCGCCAAACAACAAAGTCACGAATAAGATTACCATGCACAATCAAGTTTGTTCTTGCCTACATAATCCGGGTAAGGAGCATGCTTCTCGCTGCTCAGGAGATCTGGTCAACCCCACCTCTGGCCTGCAGAAAGCCTGCCAGCTTTAGAGTGCTGAGCCGGTGATCCGCCTACTTACACTGGAGTGAGACTCCAGCTTGCCCTGGCTGCACCAGCAGATGGGCTGTCTGTGGGAGGTGTAGAGACACTGGCAATGGTACCCAAATCCCCAGAAATCAGATGGGCAGTGAAAGGGATTCTGGGAGAACGGATCTCCACGAGGACCCCTTAAGGTATATTAGAAATCTCACGTAAATGGGCAGGCCCTAAGGATTCCAGAGGAGGTCGGCTCTACCCTGGACATTAAAACTACATGTTGCAGCTCAAAGTTCACTTTAAACAGACACCCCTTGAGCCAAGATAAGGGTGGGGGGGTCAGACCAAGGTCCGAGAATGAAACCTGCCGACTTCTGGAAGCTTACATAAAATTTCCTCACTTTACAAGGAGCCCCGATGGCACTGTTGGGTAAGCATTAAGACAGTTAACCGTAAGGTTGGCAGTTCAAAAATCACCAGCCACTCTGTGGAGAAAGATGAGGCTATTTTCAATCACCTCTCCACATGTATGTGAAAATTAGACACTGAATAAGGAAAACCAAAGATTTGATGCATTTGAATTGTAGCGCTGGTGAAGAATATTGAAAGTACCATGGGCTGCCAAAATTTTGAATGAACAAAAATGTCTTGGAAGAAGTACCACCAGATAGCTCCTTAGAGGCAAGGATGGCGAGACTTTGTCTCACGTGTTTTCGACATGTTTTCAGAAGAGACCAGTCCCTTGGACGTCATGCTTGGTAAAGGGAAGGGCGGTGACAAAGAGGAAGGCCCTCAACGAGATGGATTGGCACCGTGGCTGCAACAATGGGCTCAAGTGTAAGAACACTGGTGAGGAAGGTGCAGGACAGGGGGTATTTCATTTGGTTGTACACAGGGTTGTGATGACTTGGAATCAACTCCCTGGCATGGTGGTACTTACACAATCTGTTGTCACTTTGAGACTGACGAGTGAAGGGGTGGAGGTTGCCTGTCAATCAGGTCTCGGCTTGAAACCTCATTTGGAGGCACTAAAGAGATAGCTTGCTGGAGGTGGGACTCACGCTCACTCCCTGGGAGACATTGCAGCTGACAAGACACATGGAGCTACGCTAGTGCCCTGAGCTGGAGAAGCCACTGTGGAGACCCCTGCCAGTGCTGAGATGCTTACAATGCCACTGGATCTACAAGACTTACCTCGCACTGGCCTGTGATCTTCCTGCATTCAGCGTCATTGCATGTGTTTTGTGAGTCTGAAAAGGACTTTATGGACTAGTATTGGACATACGAGCTAGTGTCGAACTTGATCTGAACTGGGCTGGGATGTTTTCATAATGTACAATTACTCTTTTTATAAAGCTCTTTCTTATATACATATGAGTGTCTCCCAGGATTTGTTTCTCTATTCAACCCATACTAACACAGGCATCTAACAACCACAATAACCCCCATAGAGATTCACAGTACCTTGGAAATTGAGTTTGAATTGCCTCAGTGACGGTGGGGGTTGGTTTTGGTCGTTTGGGTCTCAACCTTACAAATTTACTTTGACAACTCTGAAACTGACTTAACCTTTCTGAAATGACATTAAACTTTTAAATCCCCTTGGCATCGAAATGTTCCTGAGTGGCACATGGCGACTACAAACTGAAAGGTTTGTAAATCCACCCAAGGGCATGTAAGGAACCTGTTGAATCTC
>NW_022111373.1:72578680-72588155 GCF_000313985.2 Echinops telfairi | reverse complement strand
TATATATATTTAATGACAAAAAAAAAGTTTCAGTCATAAATATTTCAAGGAGCATGGGATGGGGAGCCCAAAGTCACATTGCTCTTATCATTCATTCTCCTAGCAAATGCATATGAGGCCTCTAAGACATTCCAGCTACCAAAGGGATAACGGGGAGAAAATAACCCAGACAGGACCTCCGCCCCCTTGGACTTGGGCCATGTCATTCAGGCCTTCCTAGGATGAGACCCTGTCAAGTCCCTCCTGGCTCTCCTCTCTCCGCTCTCTTCTCTGGCGTCAAGAGGGGACTGGAGGTCTTCTGGAATGTTCCACTTCCCTGAGCTGATGCTATTTTTATTCCACATACATACAGCTCCGGCTTTAGCCGTGTAACTTATCTTCATTCTACCAAACTGCACAAAACAACTCATGTGCACCAGGAGGGTGTGAGACCAAGTGCTGGTGTCATCGAGAGGGCCCACTGGCATGGGACCCTCCCAGTCCCATTCCTTCCACCCGGAGGAAATCTGGCCCCTTCAGATCAAAACCACCAAGAGAAAAAACCAGGAGCAGGGCGGCCAAGGCGTCCTCACACGCGGCCTGAGTTTGTTTATTTCTTCCTCATCAACCCACATCATTTCTTGACACTGCACTTCAACTTCCTGGACCGGGCCAGAGAGCACAGTCCTCAAAAGGCACAGAAGCACAGCCAGCTTCTGATTAGCTACAGTGAGGAAGGAAAGGAACCGAGTATGGCCAAAGTAAGACAACGCGTATCTCTAAGTACGGTGGGGGCAAGGATTCTTCTTGCAAAGGATACGAAGAAGCATGAAAGCAAGCAAGCAAAAGCTGCCCCTCCCGCCTGCCCCTCACTCCCACCTTCCTCACAATTCCCCTAGGTAACATTTCAGCAAAACGTTTGGTCAGAGCCCCCAGAGGCCCAGCATCCACCAGCAAGGCGTCCCTATGCGTGTCTGGTGAGAACGGTGCTTCCTGGGGTTTTCAAAGGCTGATTTCCCGGAGAGATCTCCAGAGCTTTCTTCCCAGGTGCCTCTAGGTGGGCTAGAACCACCAGCCTTTCTGTTAACAGCGCTTGCTCATGTGTACCACCCAGGGACACCGACCTTTCCCTGAGGGCAGGGGTAACTGTATTCCTGGTGAAACCCGAGCCAAACTCACTGCCATCGATTGGATCCCAACTTACGTCAATCCTGTAGGAAAGAGGAGGGCTGTCCCTGTGGGCTTCTAAGGCTGTAACTGTGGGAGTGGAAAGCCCTGTTGTTCTCCGGAGGAATGGCTGGTAATCTTGAACCGCTGACCTTGTGGTTAGCAGCTCATCGCCATCAGGACTCTTCCTTGCTCCAGACCATTCTGTCCTAAAAGGGTTAAGGTGCCTCCCCCAACACTGTCACCCACACCCACGCCCCCTTTCCCAGCCATAGCTGGGGAGTTTTGGAGGGAAGGGGTCAGCCCCAACCAAGGAGGCTCTGCCCCATCCTCAGATGCCATCTCCCTGACAAAGATCTCAAGGAGGCTAAGGACACATCTCTCCTGCCTTTCAGTCCTCAGAGACAACCACAGAATTAACTGCCACAGGCCCCTGCTCCTCTAATGTCAGGGCTGTTTGCCCCAGTCTCTCTTTCAGGGGGATGTGAGACACTGCAGCGCCAGAGGCCAATGGGATTAGTCAGCAGCCAGGGCTCCATCCTCCTGGGCTGCCCTCCAGGGGGGCTTCTCCTCCCCAGGGAGGGGTCACAACCAGTTCAATCTTCATGCTTCAGAGATGGCCCCTTTGAACCACACCAAATGCACCCACCCACCCCCTGCCTGGTGCTCTGCACAAAGGAGCAGCAGCCCCTAAGCCCCGGAGCCCTCCCACCAGTCAGTCAGAAAGGCAACGACAAGAAACAGGGTCAGAGTGGTTAATGGTCCCCCAGGGGCAAAAACACAGGCCCACTCAACCAGGCAGGGGGAGGGCGTCTGAGCCCACCCCGCCCCCATAAAATGCACAGTGCACTTTGAACCCATGAACAAGGAGGAAGAGAATGAGCTTGCCCAGCCTGCTGGGCGGCAATGGGGGGTCCGCTGTTTGTTTTCTTTTTGTGGCCATAAAGCGAAGGACTTCTCTGCTGTGGCAGCCCAGCCCGGCTTAGAAGAAAGATGGCTTAGGAAACAAGAGGTGCAAAGAGGCAGGAAGGCATTGGGATGGGCCATCTGAAGAAGGGACAGAATTCTTCCATAGACTCTCGTGGATTATAAAATGCAGCCTATTTAGTTAGCATTGTTAAAAGAGACTGGGGGAAGGGGCCCAGTGGACCACTGGATAATGTGCTGGGGATAGTTGTGGTCATGACCACTTGCCTGGGAGCCAACTGGCGCATGTATGGGGCAAGGGCAGGGGCAGGGGCAGGGGCAGGGGCAGGGGCAGGGGCAGGGGCATGCACAACTCAAGGGAGCAGACTGCACCTGGTGGCATAGTGGATTACATGCCGAGCTGCTTCCACCGGCCGCTCCCTTTCTGCTCCCTGAAAGACGCAGCGCCTCCTAAACCCACTGGGGTGGTTCTTCGCATGCCACAGGCCAGCTCCGAGTCAGAATGGCTTCGATAGCAGTGAGGGTCTTGTTTCGTTTGTTGGATTTGTTTTGGTTTTGAGCCCCACGCTTTCATTATGGATCGGACTGTTTTGATTCAGAAGGTTCCTCTGGCTGATTGTTTGAAGTAGATCACCAGGCTTTTCTTCCTAGTCAGTCTTCATTTGGAAGCTCCGCTGCAACCTGTTCACCACGCTAACCACACACAGCCTCCACGGGTCAATGGGGAGGGGCCGTGCATGAGGTGCATTGGCCAGGAATCGAACCTTGGCCTTAAGAAACGAAGGCCAATAAGAATGGCTCTACCTGAAAACAACAACAAAGAATCCTAGGGCACAGGGGTGTCAGGTTATGTGTCTTTGCTATATTGGGCACCAGGTTCCAGAGTCCAAATCCCAGGCCTTTCAGCAACCGAGGACACGGTCTACGAGGACCAGCATGTTAAGACGCCGAAGTCTGAGACCAGCAGCTGTGTCCTTTCATTGCCTTTGCTCTGACTGCTCCCAAGTGCCGATCCCGGGACACAAGGGGCCTGCACGGTACAATGTTTAGAGATTAAGGCCAATGCACAAAAATAGCTCTAATGCATACACACACACTAATATACACACACAAGTAATCTCCTGATGCAGCGCTAACACTTCCACCTTCAGGAACATTTCAGTGAATGAATGGGCAGTGCAGTATTAGAAGTCCACTCTGGTTAAGATGCTAGGGGAGGGGGGATGGCAGGATTTAACTAGAGAGAGCTATGAGGTGTGCCAGTCCGACACCTGTGTGTGAATGCCCCTGTGTGGGTTGGCAATCAGCTCAGCTGGAGATCTTCACGTAGCCCATGGTTTTTATTAACTTGAATTTGAACTGTACTGGTGGCGCAGTGGTTACATATTGGGCTGCTAACTACAAGGTCAGTAGTTCTAAACTACCAATCATTCCGAGGGAGAAAGATGGGGCTTTCTACTCCCATAAAGAGTTGTTTTTGGGTGCCGTCAAGTCAGTTCCAACGCACAGCGATCCTGTGAACCATATGATGAAACACTGCCCAATCCTGTGCCATCCTCACATCCTGAGCCCCTGGTTGTAGCCACTGTGCCAATCCATCTCCTTGAGGGCCTTCCTCTTTCTCACTGCCCCTCCATTTACCAAGCATGGTGCCCTTAAAGACCTTTAAGATATACAGTCTTGGGAGCTCATGGGGCAGTTCCATACCCTGTCCTGTGAGGTCACTATGAGTCAGCACTGACTCCATGACAGTGCGTTTTTGAGACTTGGGTTGTACTGTGGAAGAGAGGACACTGAGAATCAGACATCCCCTGGAAGCCCAATGGCCTGCTGGTCATGCCTATTCAGCAGCACTCCCCAGAGTGAACAGCCACGCAATGACCACCCTACACACCCGCACGCCTGCCTCCAGGGTCAATAACATCCCGAATTCCAGAGGCGGCAAAACCCTACTCCAATGTTAACATCTGGGCTTTTCCATCTAAATGTCTTTCCTTAGTTTATTTTTCAAGTATGACAGACAGACTGGATTCCATGGAGACTGGAAATTCCTGGGCAAAGCTGAAGTCTCGCTCCTCCCAAGCCGAGGGAGCTTGAAGAGCGTGCAAAGGGCCCGGGTCCCATCTCTCTTCCTCCAGGCCCTTCTCTGAGTTTGCCTTCAGGCAGCTGGACCAGGGGCTCCACACCAGGAGGAAGAAAACACACCCACAAGCTAGAAGACAACCTCTCTCTCCCCGCCCCCACGCTCACACAACCAACCAGAAACAACAGGGAAGGCTCACCAGTGAGGGTGTTCACACACACAGAAGACAAGGGCACTCGACCATGTTTGCCTGTGTGAAAGCAGTCCTTCATTAGAGTTCATCAAGAACTCCCCTCCCCAAACTCGGGGAACTCAGCCACCCACCAGCTCCATTTTGGAACCCATGCTCCACTTGGGCTGTGACACGGAGGGAAAGCTCCACCCTGGGCGTCTATACTCGCAAATACAGGGTAAAGCAGTCATAACATACCACAGGTCGATCAGTGCTCCAATCACTTGAAGCGCTGAGAAACTAAAGTGCACCGGTTTAAAACCTGTTTATTCAAAATGACTTCAACCCCACGGTGAAATGGTCGAGGAGCCCTGCTGGCCAGTTATAAGTGGGTCTGCTAAGCACAGGGTCAGCAATGTGAAACCACTCGTACTCCCTGGGAGGAGGGTGTCTCCTCCCGTCAAGAAGTCCTGGTGGCATAATGGTTATAAATTGTGCCTCTAACCCCAAGGTTAGCAGTTCACAACCACCAGCTGCTCCTAGGGAGAAAGATGGGGCTTTCTACTCCCTTAAAGAGTCAGAGTCTCAGGAAACCCATAGAAGCAGTTCTACGCTGTCCCCTAGGGTCACTAATAGTCCAAATCGACTCAATGGCCATGAGTTTGCGTTTGGGATGTAGTAGTTCACAGTTCACTTGCTAACCAAAGGGCTGGTGGCTCCAAACCCCTCTCCCCACCCCACCCCCCAGAGCTCCTTGGTTGAAAGGCTTGGAAATCTGCTCCTATAGAGATGTCCACCTGGAAAGCCCGATGAGACAAATCTACTCTTTCACACGGGGTGGCAATGAGTAGGCTTAGACTCACCGGTACCCCGAACAACAACGAACTATGTTTTGAAGCAGATCTTCAAGCCGGTTTACTTATTATTTTTTAAAATTACTTATTTAAAATTTATTTTTAAAAATTATTTGAAATTAGTATTTTAAATAATAATAAATAGTCTTATTATTGTTTATTTGTTTATGATTTCCTGTGAATTGGCAGTTGGAGAAGTCTTTTATTTGCTCTCTTATTGTGAGTGTTTTGATATGTGCATTGTGTGTTCGGCATCGGGCAACCTACAAGGTCAGTAGTTCAAGCCCCGCAGTGCTCCGAGGGAAGCAGTCTGTTCCTGCAAAGATGTACCGCCTCCGAGCCATTCAAGAGCAGTTCTACTCAGTCCTACAGGTTTATGTGTCAGAATCCACTTGATGGCAGTAAGTTTGGAGTGGCATTCTGGGCCAAAAGTTGGACTGCCAGGGGCTCCCAAGACCCCCGCTAATAGCTTTCCCTTTCTCCCAGAGCAGGCGCAAGGGCTGGCTGCTTGGAGCCATGGGTGGCCATTTGGTATATTTCAGCTCTCCTGACCTAGCATCACCATTCGACTGGAGAAGAAAGAGGCCCCTGGAATAAAAATGTAAGACTTCTTACTCTCATCTAAACTCCTATCCGCCTGCTTGTACTACAGTCAGTTCTCAGGGAGGTGTTAATGCGAGCAACATCTATACAATTAATCAAAAAAACTATCTACAAAACATTCAACTAGTCTTGGAATACTTGTATATTATCTTTTTTGTGTGTGTTGGGGAAGGGGAGGGTATTGTTTGAGTTTAGTAGGGTTCCCGCACCCCCAGACTAACATTTAGTCTTTAATAAAAAGTTTGTTATAGCCAGGAACCATGCAAAGTGGGGGATAGGATAGAAAAAAAGAGCACACAGACTAGTGGGGTAAAAGATAGGCACAGATAATTAAGCAGAACTCACCCTGATGAGAGCTCAATGCTGTGTGAGCTCAGAGGCCACAGTTTTCCGTAGTGTCTCTGCTAGAAAGCTGAAGAAACCCCCCTATACTCAGATGGCACCCATCTATCAGAAACAATAGCATCTGGAGTATTAGAGGCTTGTATTAACCCAAGCAGCCATCTAAGTGAGGAGTCAGCTAAGTACACACACAAAAAGCACATCAGGCTGTGTGATCCAAGGATTGGAAACAATAAAATCCACGACCAGAGGAGGAAACAATGTCAGAGTTTAAATTCTGAACACACAGTTTTGCATAAGGCTATTGATGACAGTGAACACCTAAAAGCCATTCGAAGGGTCCCCACATGGATTAAGCCTTCAGTGAATCTCCTCTCATTATAGACCATGACTATATAATAGTCCTGCTAACACAGTGTCCATTTGTAGGGTGGATTAATGCAGATGTAGTTAGGTAAAAATGTGACACTTTGTCATTTGACCTCCCCTTTGACCAAGTTTATATTTGTCCTAGTTTTCAATATTCTCTGCTTTCTTTTTGATTGAGGTTTTTCTCAGTTTTAATTTTGCCATTATTGTTGGGTTGTGTGTTTCTGTGTGGTTGGTGGAGGTAGTTTGGTTTTATGTTTTTCTGTATATGAAATGCAGAATAGGCAACTCTAGAGAATGTAACTGGATTCATAGTTTTCCTAGGGGCGTGTTAGGGGAGGGTGGGGGGAATTGGGGAGCTAACAACTGTGCGTAGAAGAAAATGTCCAAAAATTGATTGAGGTGGTGATTGCATGCCTCTTTCATCTTTGTAATATGACTGAACCACTGACTTGTAGGATATGCAAATTACATGTCAATAAAACAGTTAAAAGAAAAAGAAAACCCACTATGCTCACAAATAGCCTCTCACAAATATCACATGCAGATAATCTGTTGAATAAAGGGTCAAACTTGGGCTGGGTCTTAAGAGAGAGAAAGAATTCCTCAGGGATCAACCCCAATTGGGAGAGGCCATGAGAAGAGCCCCCGGCCCAGGGGGTGAGATGGCCAGGGGCAAGTTAGCTGGAGAGCCAGCTTCACAGATAACACACAGTGGGCCAGGGAACCACTTCACACTTTTCTTAGAGGAGAAGTTGTCCTAAATGACAGGATGTTTTACAGGAAGGAGAACTTAGTGGGTAGCAGAGACCACAGTTCTCTGCCATCCACCTGGGCATGAGCCTGTCCAGGGTTTTCTTACCTGGAAAGGAGGTGCTTCCTACTGGATGCCAAAACCAGAGGCCAGCTGGGGACTCAGCAGTCGGCTTCCCGGTTAACCTGAGGAACAACAGAAGAGACATTTTTGCTCTCGTAAGTAACCGAGCCTTTTAGTCCCAGTGGAGGCTGGCAGACGCAGGTTGGCCACCTTAGTCCCAGAGCAGATGATACGGGCAGTATTACTTGACCCAGGCTTTGGGCCAAACAGGTCTGAGTGAGAGTTCGGGTTTTATAACTCAAGTGTAACTACCTCACAGACTGATTACTAAGAGTGTTGTCAATCATGTGTCTTTGACCATTAACCTAAATGTAGGTGGTCCTAACCCACCCAGTGTCATCACAGAAAAAAGGCCTGGGAATTCGCTTCGATAAAGACTAAACCCAAGAAAACTCTGCAACAGTTCCACTCTGTAACATGGGTTGCCATGAAATGGAATCAACTCCGCTGCAGTGGGTTTGGGCAAGTATCAGGAAAGGACGTGCAGCTGGTGAGTCCCTCGCCCTCAGGGAGCATCCAGTCCACAAAGACAGGGAAAAGTCCAGCAGACAATAAGCATGATGGTGGCAAATGAATAAGGGCCGAAGTGAATGTGATACAAGAGCAGATTCTGATTCTAGATGGGTCAAAGGAAGGACCCCGGAGCGCATGATGGCTGAGCTGAGGTCTGGCAGGCAGGTGTTGGCCAGACTATGATAGCAAGCAAAGGAGTGTGCCAGGGAGAGGCGAGCACCATGCGATGCCCTGGGACAAGGAAGAACAAAGTGAGTTCACAAGTGCCAAGGGATTGGTTACCACTGGTGACCACTGGAGCCTGTCAGAAGACTATCGAGAGACTGGCAAGAGACATGACAGTCACAGGCCTTGCAGCTCTTTATAGAGTTTGGACTGTATCCTAGGCCAATGGCAAAGCCAATAAGGGTCTTACATAAGAGTGACATGACAGAGATATGTGCGCACACTACTTGAATACGAGAACAATGCGTTCTCATGGCCCTACCCAATACTTGCCTTCACTAAGCGATCACTGAAGATATGGGTGCTTTAGCCAAGTGCGGTGAAGAAATCAGCTGGTGCCCGTTCTATCAGAAAGAATAGTGTCTGAACCTATCCCAATGATCTGCGTACAACCACCCCCACCCTCACCTCCACCCCTACCCCCAGGGGGACGAACAACAAAAATGTGGGTGAAGGGAGACAGTGGACGGTATAAAATATGAAAATAATAATAATTTATCATTTATGAAGGGGTCACCAGGGTGAGAGGATGGGGGGGTGGGGAGGGGAGGAACTGATACCAAGAAAATGTTTTGGAAATGTCGATGGCAACATATGTACAAATGGGGTTGATACAATTGATGTATGAATTGTTATAAGAGCTGTAAGAGTCCCCCAATAAAATGATTTTTTTAATTAAAAAAAATAATGTCTGAGGTCTTTAAGGCTGCCTTAACACAAGCAGACATCTAAATGAGGGGAGGTGCCAGCTAAGCCCACACAAAAGAACTACCCTTTCCTGTGTGGTCCTAGGGTTGGAAATACTAATATCCAAGACCAGAGGAGGTACAGCAGTAGAGCTTAAACTCAGAGCAGCCAGTTTGCCAAAGGCTGTGGATGACAGTGAAACCTCAAGTCCATTTGCAGGGTCGTCACATGGATGAAGACTTCGCTACCATTGACCAGCACGAGTTGGAAAGTGGATTAATGTAGATGCAGTTAAGTTAAAATTGAACACCTTATCATTTGTTCCCCTTTTGGACTCACTTTAAACTTGTTCTTTTTTATTATTTTCCACTTGCTTTTCGATTGAAGGCTTTCTCTGTTTCGCTTTGTTATTATTGTTGGGATGGGGGGTTTACTGTTGGTGGTGGCGGTGGTTTTTAAATTTTCCTGTATAGGAAATTCAGGATAGTACGTCTATAGACATAGTAACTGGATTAATAGTTTCTTCGGGTTATGGCAGGGAAGATTGGCAGGGGCAGGGGGCGGGGCAGGGATTGGGGAGCTAAATGATTGTGGGATGATTGCACAACTGTTTAAACCATTGAGTTGTAGGATATGTGAATTAAATGTCAATAAAAGTGAAATTAAATAAATAAAGT
>NW_022111373.1:72571658-72578580 GCF_000313985.2 Echinops telfairi | reverse complement strand
TGTGTGTGTGTGTGTGTGTGTGTGTGTGTGTGTATGGGGTGGCGGGGCAACATGGTGATATATCTGAGTTCAGAACACTCTCTGTGACACAGACAGATAGATGAATTGGAAGTGGGCAGTGAAAGCCCTCTCAGCTGCTGTAAAGCTACATCCCAGGTCGAAGTGGAGACCACCAGAGACAGAAGTAGGCTACTCCTAACCTCCCCAGTGAAATGCTGCTTCCAAGTGCCTGGTGTCCGTCAGTGAAGAGATTCCCACCAGGTTGCTACGACTCAGACGGTACCACCTCAAGAGCTGTAACACTATCTGCCTCCACACACCCTCAACACCCTGGTCAATGAGTGCCTGGGGTGGGTGGGTGGTAGATGGGGGTGTTTCAACAACAACAACAAAAAAACCTGCCATCAAGTGGATGTTGACTCATAGCAACCCTACAGGACAGGGTAGGACTGCCCAGTGGGTTTCTGAGACTGTTAACTGTTCACGGGAGTAGAAAGCCCATCTTTCTCCCAAGGGGCTGGTGGTTTCGAATCCCTAATGTAACCCCTATGCCTTTGGGGCTCCCTTGGTTCTCAGGGGAGCCCCACATCAATAGCAGCATCACCTGGGAAGGTGTTAGCCACGCCAATCTTGGGTCCACCCCAGACTTCGAGAATCAGACCTTCTGTGGGCAGTGCCCAGCAACCTGTGTTTTAACCCTCCAGATGGTTGGTGATTTGTCTGAGAACCGCTGCCTTGCTTCAAGGGGGAGGAGGGGCAGTCCGGGGGAGAGGGGAGTTGGCAATGATGGCCTGGCCGGGTCACCCAAGAGTGACTCTGCTCAGGGCCTCACATTCTACAGGGTCTTTGAAGTCCATGTGTCTTAAAAGAAAAGACCCAAAGCTGGCTTTGCAGGGACTTGGACCGTTTCCCGGACCTGCACACGGAGGGTGCTGCGTGCACCAGGGTACCTCCAGGGTGGGGCTGTTGTTTCCCCAACAGCGGGCGCTTCCTCTTCCCTGCAGCCTCCTTTGCTCAGGGACAAACAAAGGGAGCCTGGGGCTTCAAGGACAGTGGACACACACTTCGCCTTTAGACGGTGTTTCTGCGCGCACACACACCCTGCAAAAAAGAACCTGGTTGCACCCAAAAAGAAACCGTGAGGCCCCCTGGAAGGCACTGTGTGGTTTTGTCACTGGGTCAAGTTTCTTCTTAGGAGGGTAGACCAACTCCACGGTCACAGAGACACCAAGGCCCAGACAGACAAGAAGCCATAAAGTAATGTGGCTTAGGGAGAGCCCAGTTTAGCAGTAGTTTTCTGGATAGCTAGCCTCTCCCTACAGAAAAAGGAAAAGAAAAAATATCCTCCCTTCCTTCCCCCAAAGAAGCTTATTTCTATAAGACAGGAAAATTCCAATATCCTTATTTATGTTTTTAAGATGGAACAATAAAGCGTATCATGACAAACTTTTTAAAAAAGAAAACACAAAAGCAAAAAGTCACTGCCGTCAAGTCAATTCTGACTCAGGGTGACCCTATAGGACAAGGTAGAACTGCCCCGTTGGGTTTCCAAGCCTCATCTGTCCCCTGAAGAGCAACTGGTGGTTTCGAACTGTTAATTTCGTGCTTAGCAGCCCAACGTGTTACCACTACACCACCCGGGCTCCAAGGAAATACAAAGAGGGCTTCAGAAAGTTCTAGATTAATCATTCCCCAGGGGAGGCATGGCCGGAGAGGTTAGAGGGGAACGGGGAATAACAACAATGATTATAAGAAGAAAAAGTTCTAAAATTGATTGTGGTGTTGATTGCACAACTCTTCTTAGAATGACTGGACGGTTGGATTGTATGAAATGTGAATTAATTTTTTTTTCATTCCGTTATTTTTCATTCCAAGGTTCCCTGTACTTTTTGAAGCATGCTCCAGCTCTCCTGCCTCCTTGGTTGCCCCGGGTCTGCATGCCTACTTTTACCAAAAGCACTGTCCTAGCTAAGGTTTTGACTTTTCAGCAGGTTTCGACTTTTCAGCTGGAAGGAACCCTACCTACACTCAGCAAACTCAACCACCCCACTCCTCTCCTTCATCTGCTTCATAAAATGAAAGTCTCTCTTAGAGCACCTGGAGCAATGGAGAGTAAAGCTGACAGAATCACCAGGAAACCCACTCCTTCATCAGTCAGTATACCTGGTCAGAACCAGGCTGGTCTGTGGAGCACGAGTGCCCTTCGCGATCCCTCTCTGGCCAGCTTTCCCTTCAGAGGGAGGCATTCATTCTTCCCCAAGGACAGACCAGGCTGGGGACCAGAATGGGGAGAGTCGGCTTCAAGGCACCCTGTGAGACTTCTCTGCAGAGACCCATACCACGGCTCCACTGGCGCTAAGTACTTAACATTCAGTCTCTGAAAAACCTGCCTAAAAATAAAGGTGTCGCGGAACTGGCTTCTCCACGCTGTTGACAAAGGACTCTCTGATTCGGCCCCATCCGAGATAACAGCCTCTTTGTGAGAAGGAAAACATGTGTTAAGATAAAACCTGAAGTGGAGCCAAGGACACAGAAGGTAGCCCTTCCCAAGCAGCAGAAAGGACCCATGGGGCCCACACAAGGTGAGGGTACCCTCCAGACACAGCCAGGATCCCAGGCTCAGGTGTCCATTCCTCTAACAGGGTTTTTCTAGGACCTGCCTGATCACAAGACACACCTACCACCTTTGTGTGAAAATTAGATTTCCAGGGCCCACTCCTGAACCACAGAGCCAGAACCCAAGCCCACAGGGGGAGGTCCAGCAATGCCTATGCGTGACAAGCAGAGCGTCCAGCTACGTTAGAGAATGTGTGTCCTACATGACACACAATTTGTTGGTATTGTTATCAGGTGCCGCCAAGTTGGCTCTGGCTCACACGGGTTCTAGGTACACCAGGAGGACACACTGCCCGGTCCTGTTCGCTCCACTCAATGAGTGCTATCTTTGAGCCCATGGTTGCAGCCACAATGTCAGTCTATCTCAACGAGGCTCTCCCTCTTTTTCTGCTGCTCCTCTGCTCCTCTGTCCTTCTCCAGGGACTAGTCTATAACACGTTCAACGTACCTCTCAATTCCAAGGATCGGTTTGGCTCATTTTGGCTGCACTTCTTCCGGGACAGTTTCAGCCATTGTTCTGACAGGCTGTGATCCATGTAGGATTCTTTAGCAACACCCTAGCTCAAGGGCACCAGTTCTCCCTTGACCTTCCTTCTTCAATTTCCAGCATTGCATGCATAGGAGGCTATTGGAAATACCAGTCACAAGGTGACATTTTTGCTTTTAAACAACTTCACAAGCCTTTTGAAGCAAATCTGCCCAGGCAGGAGGCTGTGTGATTTCTTGACTGCTGCTTTCATGAGTGTTGACTGTGGATCCAAGTCAAATTAATTCCCTGACATCTTCAATATTTTTCTCTGTTTATTGAGACGTCACACATTGGTCCAGTTGGGAAGATGGTTGTTTTTATCATGTTGACAGGTCATCCTTATCTAAGCCTGTGCATGTTCGCTGTTTTAGGTTCCTGAGTCTTTGCAGGATTATTTGCTCGGCATACGAAATGAATAAGTATGGTGATGGGATGCAACCCTGATGAACACCTTTCTTGATTTAAAAACATAACTATCCTGTTTGTTCAACTCCCTCTTCTTGGACTATGGACAGGTTCTCTGAGAGCAGTTAAGGGGCTCCTATTATTTGCTGGTGGAGTAGTGGGCTGCCAGCCACAAGGTCCGGAGTTCAAAACCACTAGTGACTCACTGGGATAAAGACAGGGCTTTCCACTCCCCTAGAGAGCTATAGTCTTAGAAACCCACAGGGGCAGTTCAACCCTGTCCTATAGGGTCACCATGAGTCTGCATTGACTCGATGGCAGTGAATTTGGCTTTTTGTTTAAAAAAACTCACCATCACATAACTTGAAAAGCTACTGACATATAAAAAATTACAGGTTTTACTGGAGGAAGTCATCGCTTTCTTGATCCAGTAAAATTATGAAATATAATCATGAATGTAAAGAGGAAAAATTAACTTTAACTTAGGAACATTAAAACCACCTCCCTTAGCTGAGCCATTTCCTGACCAGAAGACCCCATAACCTCCAGGTGCTACAGAGCCGCTGCGACAAAAGACAAAACCAAACTCACTGCCACAGGGTGGATTCTGACTCACAGGAACCTTATAGAACTGCCCCTGCTGCTTTCTAAGAGGGTCTTTACAGCAGTAAAAAGCCTCGTCTTTCTCCCAGAGTGGATAGTGGTTTTAAACTGTCAACCTTGTGGTTAGGAGCCCAACTCATAACTTCTACCCCACCAGGGCTCTTAAAGCCCCAGATGGAAGGCACAGGACTGAGGGTCCTCAGTTCCATCCCAAATGAGAGCAGCCCTAGCAGACGGCAAGTCCAGGTGCCCTCCTGGGAAGCAAGAGGTGCGGCTTTACAGCTTTCAGGCTCCAGATGATACTGCCCAGCCCAGTTTTATGTGAGGTCTTCTTCCTCCCAGGGTGGTGTCCCCACCCAGAGCAGCAATGTCACTCAGGGAACCTGGAATTGGTTGGAAATGCAGAATGCCAGCTCCCATACAGCCTTGCAGTATCAAAACGTGCATTTCCACATTCAAGTTTGAGAAGCTTTGTCTTAAATGGGGAGGTGGGGAAGGAGAGCTAGAATAAGATGCTGACCCTCACCTGTAGAACACCCAGGTCAGAAGCCCACCCCCACTTAAGGTCCAGACTGTTACAGGGGCCATGCCTCACACCTCCATCCTACTTTGTCTTGGTCCAAATCACCATCTGGGTGGTCAAAGGCCTAGCTGACCACCTGCAGCCCACTTTTCAGTGTTAAAAGTCACTGCTCCTCTCCTTTGGTTCTCAACTGCCTCCCGGAGAAGGCAGGACTATGGACTCCATAACCATAAATGAGTGGAGACAAGCCAAAGTCAAACAATGCCAAGGAATGCAACTCTATGGGTTACAGCACAATGTTAATGAGGTCAAGGTCACAAGCATGATTAGCTTCCTCTGTATATTGGCACAGGCCCCAACCCTCTGCCCTCCGGCCTCCCCAACAGTTGACCCGCCCTGGGTTCCTCAGAGGAGCTAGGAGAACAACCAGGAGTGGTTGAACACAGCAGTCCCCCCATCCATGACTTGAAGAATGCCAATGACTAATGAGCAGAATACAGCCAGGAAGAGGCAACCCAGAGGGGGATGGCTGATGTGACAGATGGCCGGGTCAGAATGCAAAGTTATCTGCATGGCTGGGCAGCAGGCTAGAACTGAGAGTCACAATTTCACAGGAGGAAATGTGAAGTCCTGCAGTCAGAAGTATTTTAACATCACATATACATATGAATAAATAATTTGGCGGAAACAACTTTTTGGAAGCAAGTTCTTGTTAAAAAAATTTTTTTTCAACTTCCAGGAAGATGGTGACAGAGTGACACATACCAGAGGAACTCCGCAGAATTCAGCCTAGTAGAGTTGCTTAGAGGGAAATTCAACACTGCTGGAATGCAGGAGGAACATCATAAAGATAAGTGGGCACAGACCTATGGCATTTTGAGGGGGCTTTTGGCTTACCACAGCAGAGGCTGGCAGGGGCTTGACCTTGGCCCCGCCACTGTCTCTGCCGGAGGCGGGAACATTTGGAGCCCACAGAGGGGGCTTGGTCTCAACACAGCCACAGTTTGCCGCCACCTGCCTCGGGGCAGGGACTGGACCCTTGCAGCTCCACCAGCAGGGATTGGGGTTCAGCTACATTATTACTATTGTGTCCATCTCTTCTCTCTATCCCCCCACAGTATTGGAGAAATGTGCAGGGGCTTTTTCTCAACACAGCCACAGCTTGCCACCACAGCCTCCTCGGGCGAGGACTAAACCCTTGCAGCTCCATGGGCGGGGATCTGGACTCAGCTACATTGGTGCCTTTGTTTCCCTCTCTTCTCTATATCCCAGCACACTCTCAGCGGGCATATTTAATTTTTTTCTTCCTCTTTGTCTCTCTCCTGTTCTCTCACACTCCACTACTGACCTCCAGACCACTCCCCTTAGCCTAGGGCATTTACACCTGCGCAACACCCAGCTAGGTGAGCACCACTCTGTGCAGCTAGCCCGAGGCTGGGGAAAGCCCTGCCAACCTCTACAAGGGGATACTCTTCCCAACTTCTTACCAGGGAATTCCTGCCTGTGTGCCTGGGGGCATGAGGCAGCACAGCCAAAACTCATCAACATTCCAAGCTGTTGCAGGAACCTCTGCCCAACCTCTGCAACACCAAAGCTAACAACCTACCAGGCTTCTGGGGCACTCCCATTAGAGGGAAGCCACAGGAGGATAAAGTGGTAGGTTAATTCCATAGTGAAATTGTAGGCAGTTGTAGGCAGTTCGGAGAAGCATTCCTACAAGTCTCCCGGAGAGAGCTAATGCTCTTTGACTCCCTGGAAAATGGCACCTGGCTCCTCTAAAACAACACAACGTGAACAGCCACCAGCCCTAACGACCTCAATGAAAAAACAGGAGAAACAAAAGGCAATGGCAGAAGATGTCCCAAGCATAACAATATGCATAGAAGAAACAGACATTGAGCTGCCACAGAAAGAAATTTTCAAAATGCTGCTTGGAATCATACAGGATATGAGGGAAACAATACAGAAAAAGGATAAAATGATAGAGGAGATAAAGGCCATACATTAAAGGGAAATACAGGAGCTTAGAGAGAAGATAACAAAAACCAGAGAAACTGAAGAAAATCTAAAAGCTATGTCTGATGCTATGAAGTGGAACAACATTAGACGTATTGGATTACCGGAGGAACACACAACAAAGAAGTCATCTGCAACAATAGTGAGAGAATTCTTGAGGAAAACTTCCCCAGCTTAATGAATGAAAACCAGGCAACCATCCAGGAGGCTAAAAGAACACCAGCTAGACT
>NW_022111373.1:72569867-72571158 GCF_000313985.2 Echinops telfairi | reverse complement strand
AAAACACAACTCATCAATCTGCTACCTACAGGAAACACATCTCAAGGCTACAGACAAAAATAGGCTGAGAACCAAAGGCTGGAGAAACGCACAACAAGCAAACAGCAATTCAATAAAATCAGGGTTTGCAATCCTACACTAGGATAAAATTGACCTCAAAGTACAAACCATAAAAAGAGAGAAGGAGGGACACTTTATAATGCTCAAGGGAATGGTAGACAAAGAACCAGTAAGCATTGTAAACATCTATTCCCCAAATGAGAGACCCGCTGAATACGTCAACCAAACACTCCAAAAGATGAAAAAAGAAATCACAGCCTCAACAATTATAGTGGCTGACTTCAATACACCACTCTCGGGAAAAGAAAACTCATTAAGGAGGCTAGAGATCTAAACACTACAATTAGACAATTTGACCAGACTGATATTTACAGAGCTTTTCATCCAAATACCAAAAAATTCACATTCTTCTCAAGCTCACATGGCACATATTGGAAGATAGACGACATGCTGGGGCATAAGGCGAAACTACATAAATTTAAGCACATTGATATCATACAAACCTCTCTCTCTGACCACTGTGCCATAAGGCTGGAAATCAGAAAAAGGAAGATAAAGAAAACAAGAACAAACAATTGGAGGATGAAAAACTCTCTACTGCAAAGGAGTGCGTACTGGCACAGATCAGAGATGAAATTAGGAAATTTCTAGAAACCAACGAGAAAGAGCACGTGACGTATCAGAATTTATGGAACACAGTAAAGGCAGTTTTCAGAGGAAGTTTCATAGCAATGCATGCACACCTGAGAAAGGAAGAAAGACTCATGATTGATATGCTGGCATGAAATTTACAACAGCTAGAGCAGAGTCAGCAGGACAAACCTACTGATAGCAAAAGAAAAGAAATTATAAAAATCAGGGCTGAGATTCAGAGAGGGAAAGGAAGAAAACCGGAAAATATTAATGCTGCTAAAAGTTGGTACTTTGAAAGGATAAACAGAATCGACAGACCGCTGGCATACCTAATCAAAGAAAGGAGGGAACAAATCTCAATAGTGAAAATAAGGGATGAAAGAGGGGACATTACAACAGATCTTAATGAAATCAAAAGGATAATTACACAGTACTACGAAGGGTTGTATTCCAATGAATTCAACAATTTGGAAGACATGGAAAAATTCTTGGAAAAACAATCCCTCCCTAGAATATTCTTGATGGACGTCAAGATTCTCAACAGACCCCTAACAATAGAAGAAATAGACAAGGTTATCAAGGGATTACCAACAAAAAA
>NW_022111373.1:72563522-72564396 GCF_000313985.2 Echinops telfairi | reverse complement strand
CGGTTGGGGGGAGGGGCTCTTTACCCAGAGTGCCCCACCCCACTTGTTACAGCGCTTTCTGGCTTTGTATCATAATCATTCCACACACAACGGAACTTGATGCTGCCCTTTCCTTACCAAATCAAGAACAGAACAACAGACTTAAGGACAAACTGGGGGAAAACATGTGAGCAGATTAGGCAACCTAAGCACACCCACTGACCAGGAGGATTCGGATCAAAACTAGCTTAGCAGCAGGCCCTGGCTGCACAGTGCAAGATATTCCAGCATGAATCCAGGCCAGGTCAGTAATTAGACCGGTAAATTATGAGCTTCTCCGAAAGGAATACTCGAAGGTTGAGCAAATGACAGAGTAAGGATCTGTTTAGACACATACTTCTCCATGTAGAATTATCTTCTAGAATGGACAACTAGCCATTTAAGGAAAGGATGTGATTTGATTTTTTTTAAAGTGGGGAGCCATGATTTTCCATATTTAATAAACAAACGGGAGACAGTTATTAGCATGGAAACACTGCTGACTGGTAAATGTGCAATCCCCAGACTGGGCAGTATTTTAATTTTCAATTTCAGAAAATGTGTTCCCACGTGGTAAGAAGAGAAAAATAAACCCCAACAACAATCTCTTTCGAAAAGCTGATTTGTCTTGAATAAATGCACGGCATACACCAGGTACTGATTGAGAGATTAAATGAGACCTACTAGCTGCAGTTGTTTCCTTCCTTCAACAACTGCCTACATTTCTCCGAGATGGAAAACAACTCTCGGAATTCAGCCCCACTGTGGCGGCCTGCCCGGCAGAGAGGAAGTTTGAACTCCAGGTGCCCCACAACACCGCTCCTTGGGAAAGAAAGAAAACGCTGAACAATAGAAT
>NW_022111373.1:72560796-72563017 GCF_000313985.2 Echinops telfairi | reverse complement strand
ACACACACACACACACACAGAGGAACGTATAGTGTTGCAATCAAAACTGTACAAAACCCAACTGCTTTGTTCTGGTTTTAAAAGTAATACGCTTCTCTTAGAAAATCTGGAAAACAGAAAAGCGAGAAGAAAATTAACTAGTCCTGCTGGTCCTAGACAACCCGTTAAAAGTTTGTCCACGTCCTTCTTGTCAGTATGTGGCTACCAGTTTTCCTGGGGATGGCAGTGTAGTATATCCATCAAGTAGCATGCATTCATTCCTACAAGCATTAATGAGGGTCTACTCACCACACTTCCATTCATTACACAAATGAAAAAATTCAACTGAAATGCAATGAGCCTGAAGGACCATTTCCAGATGTCAGAAAGAAGGCCAGTGCTCGTGGAAACAAAGTTAGTTCTCTTTAGATGGAGACCGACTTCCCTCTCTAAGGCAGGGGAGTAAATGTTGAGGGGACACAGTGTGCAGAGCAGTTGAAATAGAGACTGGAGTTTCAAATGTGGACCACTACCTGTCAACATCCCAGCAGTCCCTGGAATCTATAGGCTATTAGAGTCAGAAGGATTAAGCCAACAATGAACGACTGGAAGTATACGAACAGTGAATGCTTTAAAGAATCACGTCTTTAAAGTGACAGTTCTCTAGCTTTATTCATCAGTCGGATTGCAAATCCTCAGCCAATTACCCTTGTACAACCAAGAACTAGACAACCTCATCACTAAGACCGTACTTTTCAACTATGAATCTCTCCATTTCAAACTTTCACAATCGAATCACCAGTAGTCATTAATGCATCTTGATTGCATGTTTGATCAATTTCAGACTGCAGAAGTGGGTAGAATTCATCACTGGCTTTAGATTGGTGCATACATTTGAACCACAGTCATCTTAATTGTTCTTCCTCGTACGTATATGATGCTACCCAATCACAGACAGCATTGTACTGCAAGATAAATCTTGAAATGTTCCTTAACAATGAATGTGACAGTATTTCTCTGGAATCGTGGTAAACCATATGGCTGTCCGGTCCAAAATAGGCAAACCAGTCCATTTCAGCCAAGTATATCAATCACTATGCATTCCATTTCATTTGTGATCATTTCCAATTTTCCTCGATTCATACTTTGTACATTCCACATCCTGGTTATTAATGGGTGTTTGCAGTGGTCGCTTCTCATTTTGAGTCATGCTCCCTCAATGAAGGTCTTGAGCACTTACTCCATCCACGCCCTTACGGTCAACTCAACTTTGAGGAGGTAGATCTGCCCATAGTTGGAACGGTGACGCTATGAAATGTTCTCTTAGAGAGGGCTCTGAGTGGCTTCCAGCCTGAAGGGCTCACTTGCCAGCAATGTCCTGCTGCTGCTCATAAGGTTGTCAGTGGCTATTCCTTCTTCCTAATCTACTTCCGTCTGGAAGTTCTGCTGAAACTTGTCTACCATCCAAGACCCTGCTGGTATTTGGAATGCCAGTGGAATTCCAGCATCAGAGCAGGGCATTAGCCACCACAGTATGGCAAACGGACAAAAAGAGCGATGGGGTTCATTCATACCTATCAAGACACTGAATGTTGTGGTCACTGTTGTTGAGAACTGTTGAGTTAGTTCTGACTCACGGTGGCCCTCTGTACAACACAACGAACACTGCCCAGTCCTGCACCATCCCCACCATTGTGATGTCTGAGCCATTGTTGCAGCTACTCTGCTCGGTCATCTCACTGAATTGCACTAATCCTCTACCAAGCACGCTGTCCTTCTCCAGGGACTAGTCTCTCCTGCTCACATGTCCCAGGTATGTGAGCCAAAGCTTCCCCATCTCACTTCTAAGGAGCATTGTGGTTGTACTTCTTCCAGAATGGAATTGTTTGTTCTTTTGGCAGTCCACAGTACTTTCAACATTTTTCACCAGCAGCATAATTCAAATGCATCAATTCTCCTGCAGCCTTTCTTATATATTATCCAACTTTCATATGCACATGGGATCAAAAATAGCCATGCCTTGGGTCTGGTACACCTGTCAAAGTGACTTGGGTCTGTCCCCCTCCCCCCACTATCATGATATGAAGTCTACCTTGCAAGTCTGGCTAGACCAGAGGATGTACACTGGTACAGATAGGAACTGGAAATCCAGGGAATCCAGGGCGGATGATCCCTTCAGGACCAGTGGTGTGAGTGGCAATACAGGGAGGGTAGAGGGAGTGTGGGTTGGAAAGAGGGAACC
>NW_022111373.1:72549123-72560288 GCF_000313985.2 Echinops telfairi | reverse complement strand
TACTGTGGGCTTGGCCTCAGGGTTGATGATTCAAATCCACCAGCTGCTACATGGGAGAAAGATACACCTCTCTGCTCCCATAAAAATGTGCACGCTTAGGATCCCAAAGGGGCAGTTCAACTTTGGCCGTTGGGGTCATTATAAATCAGATTTGACTCAATACCCTTGAGTCTGTGTATTTTATTATTTATCCATTTGGGGGTTTTGCTTCCTTAAGCATTGATTGTGGATCCAAGCAAAGTGAAATCCTTGCTAACATCCGATCTGTTCTCTGCTTACCATGATGTTGTCTAGAGTGCGGTGGGAGGTTTGGTTTTCTTTACACTGAGCTGCAATCTAAACTAAAGGCTGGAGTCTTTGATTGATTTCCATCAAGTGCTCCAAATCCACCTTGTATTCAGCAAGCAAGGTTGTATCACCTGCATACAGGAGATTATGTTATGTTAATGAGCCTTCCTCCAATCCTGATGCTGAGTTCTTCATATAATCGAGCTTCCCAAACTATCTGCTGAGCGTACAAGTTGAATACATATGTATGGTGTAAAATACAATCCTGATGCACACTTTTGTCTATTTTAAACCAGGGGTCCTCAAACTTTTTAAACAGGGGGCCAGTTCACTGTCCCTCAGACCCGTTGGAGGGCTAGAATATAGTTAAAAAATAAAAACTATGAACAAATTCCTATGCACACTGCACATATCTTATTTTGAAGTGAAAAACAAAAGGGGGCAAAAACACCCGGCAGGCTGCATAAATGTCCTCGGTGGGCCGCATGTGGCCCGAGGGCTGTAGTTTGAGGACACCTGTTTTAAACCATGCGGGATTTCGTGTTTCTGTTCAAATGACTAGGTCTTTGCACAGGCTCCAGATGAGCACAGTGAAGTGTTTTGGGATTCTCATTCTTGGTGATATTATCTGTAGTTTATTGTGATCCACACAGAGAATTAAGTTTTTCATAGAATCCCTCAATATTGCAGCTTGAGGTCTAACTTTTCTTTCTGGGTCTTTAGCTTGAGGAAAACTGATCATGCTCTTCCCTCTCGGTTTTCCTAACTCCCGATCTTTGTGCATCTCATTATGAGGTTTATCTTCTCAAACTGCCCTTTGAAATATTCTAGTTGAATCTTTTACTTCATCATTTCTTCCAGTCACTCCCAATTCTTCGTTGCAAGAGCAACTTTCAGTCTCTTTAGACTTCCACTTTAGTGTCTTCTTTCTTTCCTTACCTTTTGCTTTCTTCCTATATGATGTTCTTGCTGTCATCCCACAAATCCTCTGGTCTTCAGTCATTAGTGCTCAAGAGTCAAATCTGCTCTGGAGGTGGCCTCTGATTCAGGTAGGCTAGACTCAGGTTGTATTTGGCTCTCATGAACTTGTTTTCATTTTCTTCAGCTTCAGCCTGTGGTATCCTGATTCTTGCTACAGCTTTTCTAGCTATAAAACCAAAAACCCAAACTCAATGCCATCCAATTGATGGCGACTCATATGGAACCTAAACCGTACAGGATAGAACTGCCCCTAAGAGTTTCAGAGACTGTAATTCTTTACGGGAATAGAAAGCCATGTCTTTCTCCCATGGAGTTTCAAACTGCTGACCTTGCAGTTAGCAGTATAAGACATAACCACCATGCCATGCCACCAGGACTTGTCTTCTAGCTACAGTCTTTGCAATTCCCAACAAATAGTGGGTGGAAACATGTAAACAGTGTATGGGACTTATGACTGGACTGTCATTTTGGTACACCCCTAGTTCTAAAATGAACCATCTTAAAAACAGGAATGGGGGTGGGGGTGGGGATCTTGTTTCCATCAAGAAAGAAGAGCCAGGAGTGGATCATATCCTTTGACCCCCAAGACTCCTGTGCGTAGAGCCTCCTCAGTCCAGGGTCAGAACTCTGACACCAGAGACAGGAAGAGACAGAAATGGCAATTCGGTGGCAGCAGCACTGAGAACACAGAGATGAGGGGTGAGCTTGCCAGACCAGGGAGCAAGTAAAGCTGAGTGCCTTCAAGGAAGAAACTCACTGGCAGAGTAGGGTGCCTCCAGGGATTTACAGTAATCTGAGGATCTAAGGCTGCTGGACCGCAAAGCTAATTTCAGCCTGAGGCTTAGAGCAGAGTGGTGTGCCTTCTGGACATGTATCAGCAGTGTTTAAGGGCTTTAGGCCAAGGGGACATGTGGCTGAAGGGCTGAGAATGAGAGACCAGCAGGCCAGCAAGTACAGCTGAAAAGAGGTACTCTTACCTGGAGTATTGCTGTATCCTGAGTATTTCTGATCCTGAATTATAGCATGCTAATTCCCTTAATAAACTCCATAATTGTAAGCAGCCCTTAAAAAAACTGTTATAAAATCTATTATTTCTTTTTTTGTTGTTAATCATTTTATTAGGGGCTCATACAACTCTTATCACAATCCATACACACATCAATTGTGTAAAGCGCATTTGTACATTCATCGCCCTCATCATTCTCAAAACATTTTCTCTCCACTTAAACCCCCGGCATTAGGTCCTCATTTTCCCCTCCCTCCCCGTTCCCTCCTCCCTCATGAGCCCTTGATAGTTTATTAATTGTTATTTTGTCATATCTTGCCCTGTCCGACGTCTCCCTTCACCCACTTTTCTGTTGTCCGTCCCCCAGGAAGGAGGTCACATATAGTTGCTTGTAATCAGTTGCAGAGGGGTCTCGGGGAGGAGATAAGCCAGGCAGGGTGCGATGTAACAACGATGAAAAATACAACTTTCATCTAGTTCCTAAATGTTTCCCTCCCCGCTCCCACTACCATGACTCGAATTTGACCTTGCAAGTCTGGCTAGACCAGAGGATGTACACTGGTACAGATAGGAACTGAAAACACAGGGAATCCAGGGCGGATGATCCCTACAGGACCAGTGGTGTGAGTGGCGATAATGAGAGGGTAGAGGGAAAGTGGGTTGGAAAGAGGGAACCGATTACAAAATCTATTATTTCATTATTCCCAAGTAACCCATTTTCAATGACCATCAAGTCCTAGCGAACAGGTAGGTCCTCAGGACATACTAGCAAATGTACAAATAACTCTGAAGTAGTCTGGAGACATCCCTTTGGGGTTGTCTATCTTTGTGATCCACAAATACCTGTTGTATTTTTAAATTTAATTTTTAATCATTTTGGGGAGCTATTACAAATATCATAGCATTCCATAGTTCCATCACATCGAACAGTATTGTACAACTGCTAGCATAATCAGTTTCAAAGCATTTTCTTTCTTCTTGAACTCCCTGATATCAGCTTTTTATATCCCCTCCCTCCCCACCCTACCCCTCAGAAACCCATCCTGTCGTCCCATAATAGCTTTTTTTTTACATACTTACACAATCCAATACATCCATTCACATAATTTTAAGTCTTGCCTGTGAGCTCTGTATGGCTATTAAAATGAATTATCGTAGCAGAGGAAAATGTATGATGGGAGGGACCGCTGCTGTCGGCATTGGAGGAGGTGGCTGGACAGTGGAAGCCTGTTTGACCTCTTCCTTATGGGAATCACCTGGGGCTTGGTGCCCATGGTGATTTCCTTTCTCCTCCCTTGTGAAAATGGAAAGTGTCAGCTGGCCCACCCACCCCCACTCCCACCATTTTCACAAACCTAAACTGATATATAAGCAATTAATGGTTTGTCCCACAGCTTTGTTTTGGCTGATGGTATAGAGCAGGGGTTCTCACCCTTCCTAATACCGTGACCCTTTAATACAGTTCCTCATATTGTGGTGACCCCCAACCATAAAATTATTTTCATTGCTACTTCATAACTGTAATTTGCTACTGTTATGAATCGTACTGTAAATATCTGATAGGCAGGATGCATTTTCGTTACAAATTGAACATAATTAAAGCATAGTGATTAATCACAAAACAATACGTAATTATATATTGTGAACTATTTATGTGTTTTCCGATGGTCTTAGGCGACCCCTGTGAAAGGGTTGTTCAACCCCCAAAGGGGACACAACCCACAGGTTGAGAACTGCTGGTCTAGAGCATCTCCATGATCTCCATTGCTATCTCTTCCTATAGATGGAGTCACCGGGATTCCTGTGTGTACTATCTGGTGAGGTTCAAGCTGCTTTACTAGCTGCTGTTTACTGTATATACTCGAGTATAAACTGACCTGAATATCAGCCGAGGCAGTTTTACCCAAAATACTGCATTAAACGTGTGCTGAAAAACTCGGCTTATACACGAGTATATACAGTATGTTGTTGGAAAGAAGAGATTTGTCATGAGGAAGTCTTTGGTCTTGTAAAATTCTAACATGTGATCTCCCAGGTTCATTTCTATCACCAACGCCCAATTTTCCAGCTATCAAGTCTTCAGTCTTGCTTCCAGCTGTCAAATTCCAATCATCAGTAACGATCAATGCATTTTGATTGCATGTTTGATCAGTTTCAGACTGCAAATGTTGGTAGAATTCTTCAACGTCTTCATCACTAGGGTTAGTGGTTGGTAGGAAGTTTGAGTAAGAGTTGCATTAACTTAACTACTTTGTAAGGTTATGCATATTATCCTATCCTAGATAGCACTGTCTTTTAAGATAGATCTTGAAAGTTTATATTATCAATATTACTAGTCACATGGAGGGGCTTCAAAAACTTTGTAGAGAAAGGGAATTGAAGACAATGGGATTTTCCATATATGTTTGGAAGTCTCCACATGCATATGATTATTAAACATGTTTAAAGCCACCCTATTTACATTCCTCATAACAATCTCACTCAAAATAACATAAATAGACCTTACCAAGTCTGTCAAAACCAGTCAGAGCCGGACATTTGAGGTCAAGGTCCGGGCTTACCCATCCCCAATTAGGCCTTGTGAAAGGATGAAAAAGAATGATTCCATTCCAAGGACACATACTTCTCTTATCCTCCCCTGTACTATGTACGGCCCTTGGGTAGAACAAACCTTTGGCGGGCAGTAGACTACTAACCTAAACATTAGCAGATGGAGCTCATCCGGCAGTGCCATGGAAGAAAGAGTTGGAGGTCCACTTCTGTAAAGGTTCCCACCTGGAAAATTCTATGGAGCAGCTCAACTCTGGAGATTAGGGGTCACCATGAACTGAAATAGGCTCAGTCACTGTAGGTTGGGTTTGGGGTTCTGTTAGCATTATTTAGTAAATATAGAAAGACAAGGCAAGTGAGGGAAGTCTGCCTACATCCACGTGCTACTCATGTGAAAAATAACACCATCTTCCATTCTTTGATCTCTAGCTCCAGAACCATCTTCCTGCCTGTGGATCTAGCTGTCTGATAGGCATCTCTCCTAGGATAACGCAGCTCTGAGTCCAAAATGCATTGCTTCTTGCCATATTCCCAAACTTAGTTTCCCCTAAAACTACCTCTTTCCATGAATGGCACCAAGACCCACCCAGCACTCCCTTTCACTAAGGTCCACCCCAAGAAGATGACCAAGGAAGAAGCCTCCATGGCTCAGATCTCCCTTCCTCTCAGTCACCATAGCTTTGGCCTTGGGGAGCCCTCAGTGAGTTTTGCCTAAAACCATCAAGCTGATTCCAACTCATAATGATCTTACGTAGGGTTTCTGAAACCGTCAATTTTTGTGGGAACAGCCAGCCTCGTCTTTCTCTGCAGAGCTGTTACTACTGGGTTTGAACTGCTGACTTTGTAGTGAGCAGCACAACACCTAACCCACAGTGCCAGAAGGATTCCTTAAGTCTTGTCAGAATCCCCGAATGACTGTACAAGCCTCCGAGCTCACCCTCTGACCTTGTCTGGGCCTCCTCAACCTTTATACTCTTAAGTCACTGACCTCTTTCTAAAACATGGTAGGATCATGTCATTTTCCTCCTTACAATTCCCCTGTCTTCCACATGGCTTTTGAGATATAGTTTGGATCCTCAGCTCAGCCCCCAAGACCCAAAATCCAAACCAACCCATTGCCATCAAGTCAATTCCAACTCATGGGGCACAGAACTGTGCACCACAGGGCCTTCTTAGTTCTAAGCTTCATGGAAATGGTCCACCAGGCATTTCTTTCACTGCACTGCTGGATGGGTTTGAACTGCCAGTTAACAGTTACGCCCTTGACCATTAGTCAGACCCAGGGATCTTCCCAAGACCCTACAACCAGGCACTTCCCCCAAGTACAAACTTTACCCCAGTCTAAGCAATTACCGATAGTACCCTGATTACCTTAGACCTTTTTAACCCTCCTAGACTCCCAGCATTATTCTAGTATCTGCAATGACCTTTGTGATTTTGAAAGCAATGAAAAAGAAATTAAAAACCTTAAAGGGGCTTGGGGAACTAAGTACCTCCTCTTTCTGTTACTCTCTTTGTCTCACCTTCTACAGAAAGAAAGTGGAATATTTCAAACACCAGATTCCTCCCCAGACAGGATCAGGGTGCTAGATGCTGGCGAACAGGTCCCACCTTTGACTCCTTGCTGCTCTAGAGGAGCCCTGGCATCACAGTGGTTACGAGCTGGGCTGCTAACAACAAGATCAACCGTTCAAACACACCAGCCGCTCCAAGGGAAAAAGACGGGGCTTTCTACCCTCATGAAGAATGATCATCTCAGAAACTCACAAGAGGGTAGTTCTACCCTGTCCTCTAGGGTCGCTATGAGTGGGCATTGACCCCATGGCAGTGAGTATGGTTTTGCTTGTTTCTTTAAGGCTGGGAAGTCTGACCTCTGAAAGGAAAAGAAAAAATAATAATAATAACCCTACTGGTTTTCATTGGACATTGGCTGGAAGTTCTACTAAGCCACTACTCAACCAACTAGACATTTCCTTTCAAAACACACAGGGGGAAATGGGCTCCCCTTTCTCCCTGACTCCTTTGGAAAACCCTTAGGAGGGCAGCTGGAAGCTGCCCCCACCACCTACCCTCGCCAGACAGCTTCCCTCCCTTCCACTCCTGCTGGTTGTGGAAGAGAATCCTGCCTTCCCAGCATAGGCTGTTCTAAAGCGAAGAAGAAGCTTCCAGACTTATGAATATGAAAGCATTGGGCACAGCTCAGTCTCTCCCACTGGAATATCTGCTCTCGTTCTTGCTGTGTTATCAGAGACTAGAACAGAGGCTGGCCCCTGGCAGAGGATCTGCCAGGGTTTGCTGAATGACAAGGACAGAGGAATGACTTGAGTGAATGTAACAAGTAAGCTTCGCCCCCGCCCCCAAATCGGAAGGAGCAAGAGACATTGTAGCGACCCTGCTCAAGAAATATTAAGAGTCTTGCTAAGAATATCTTTTGTTCACTTTGCTGTTGGGCAGAACTGTGCCAAAGACCTCATGCTCAATGAAATCTGCATGGTGCACCATGAACCCCAAGCGATCAAAAACAAACAAACCAAAGGAAAAAACCCACTGTCGTCAAGTCCATTTCAACGCAGAGCGCCCTTCATCGGCCCTTCAAGGCAGTGGTTAACTCCAACACATACTCTACAGGTTGCTTTTTCAGGAGAAATTCTGGAGATTCGATACTTACTTACTATTTGCATCTTCCTCTGCAGCCACTACTGGGTAGAATGTTACTTTTCAGATTCCCCGGAGGCACTTGCCACGTGCTCTACTTTGTCCAGTTCGTTTTCTTGCCCCACCCCACCCCAAATCAAGCCTGGGGATTTACTTTGGTGAGAGGTAGGACCGACTGGGCAGTCTGCCACAGGGAGTAGGCAGGAAGGTCTGGGGCGGCAAGTCACACCTGTGCCCCAGCTCTGGGACCTACACTTCGCCTGTGCTTCTGGAAGTGGGCACGCAGGCCCCTCCCCAAGCAGACTGAACAGAATGAGCCGAGTGGGTGCAGCGGCCAGGGGCATGGTGACCGCCCCAAGTTAGAATCTATCACTCTAAAGTCAGGTGGCCTTTCGTTACAGCCCTTTGGAAATACAGGCAGTCCCTGATTACAAGTATCTGATGGGCAAACCCTAGTGGCCCTTTAATGGTACGTGAATTTGCCCTCATGCTGAAATTACCGAACCAACCCCTTCTCACCGTCATTTCTTCATCACAATCCCCGTTATCACTTGCAGCTAGTACATCACTGGAAAAGTGTCATGCCTTCTTTATAAGAAACCCGCCCATTCCTGCATAGTGGATTTCAACTCACAGTGACCCTATAGGACAGAGACCTGCTCCATAGGCTTTGGGAGGTTATACATCTTTACAAAAGCAGGCAGCCTCACCTCACCTTTTCTCCTGAGGAGCAGCTGATGGGCTATAACCACCTACCTTCTGGTTAGCAGCCCGATGCTTAACTCACTGCACCACCAGAGTGCCTTCTTTGCACTACCCCAAACCAAATTCACCGCCATTGAGTCAATTCTGACCCACAGTGACCCGGTAGGGCAGAGCAGAACAGCCCCATGAAAATTTGAGACTGTAACTCTTTACAGGAGTAGAAAGCCTTATCATTCTCTCCTATGGAGCTCACTGGGCAGTTTCGAACTGCTGACCTTGTGGTTAGCAGCCCAATACACTAACGCCCCCAGGGGTCCCTTCTTTACACTACAGGAAGGCTACAGAAGAATCATATGAGCACCTGTTCTGATTTACCTGCACATGTGATTTTAAGATACACTGAGGACTGGCTTGTTCATAACCCGGCCTATCTGTACTTGCAATTTATCACTAACATTGCTGAGAACTTACTCAGTGCCAGGCACCACCCAGCCTCCTGGACAAAAGTCACCTGAGTGACTCCTCAGGTGACTCTTGGGCTTGTCCTTTTATCATTCCCCCGGTACAGTCACCACAGAAACTGGACCTGGGAGAAAAAGGCGGGAACCCACTGCAGGTCTCCAGCTAGTAGTTAGGGGGAATATCTGAGAACTCTGGGAGAGCTGGAAGGTGGGTCACCTATATTTTGGTCTTCTCTTTTGTCGATTCTTTTCACCGACACTCTTGCAAAGCTGTTTCCAATAGTCATTCTACGAATATGGCGTTTTCTCCAGCTTACTTTTCTGTCCTCTCCTGCTTTTGATTGTTTCTCCCTGGCCCGCCCCCAACATCACATGCAGTCTCCACATCTCTGTGGCCCCGGAGTCTGACCCCCTCCACGGGAATACACAGTATCTACCGCTTCTTCCAGAAGGCTTCACGGTGGTTTTGTCTGCCAGGAGGCTGATTCCTTCCTAGAGACAAATGACTGGTTTGTGTATCATAACTCAAATGATATTCCAAGATGACCCGTTCAGCAATGTTCATTTGCAATGCAATTATTCTTCCTAATTGAACTACTCTAGAGATAAATGAAATTTCTTTATCAACCTCCATCTCCTGCAACATGCTTGTCTGATTGTCATTTTTCTCTTTCTGGTATGTTTGCCGCACCCTTTGAAAACCACAACAAAGCCATACTGTCTAGCATCTGTGTGGTCACTTAGGGAGGAAATATACAGTGCTTTCATCTGCTAGGACCTCAAACGCCTGACAAAAGACTATTTGGTCAGAACCAAGTTTCTGACCTCAGTAAACAAGCCTGTCATGATGCCAGGAGCCCTGGTGGGGGGTCATGAGAGATGGGCTTCCAACTGCAAGGTCGGAGGTTCTAAACCACCAGACACTCCACAGGAGAAAGTTGAGGCTGGCTGCTCCAATCAACCTTATGAAATACTATGAATCAGAAATGAGTCAACGGCAGTGGGATCAAGCTATGACAACAAACAGAAATGAGAATCTTGGATTTTATCTCCCTTCCATGCTGTTGAAAAAGGTAATCTCCCCATTAGCATGCACTCTTGATCTGGTACATTTTAAAAGGAGGGATAGCGTTTACAGAGGATCAAGCAGGAGAGACGCAACTGGAATAACAGGAAAAAGGCTAGGACCAGAGATACCGCAATCCAATATGCTCTACAATCTGAAAGGGGTGGAGCTAGAAGGCCAGTGGACATGAAAAACGTACAGACAATACATAAATTGTGGCTCAAACTTAGTCACTCAGGGTTAAATCTGGAACAAGGCACTACCACGGCCAGCCCTGGTCCCTACCCCTTCCCTCGCCGGCGCCAACACGCACTTTGGCTATAGTGGCGGTTCTGCAATTTCAAAAAGAAGTTCTACTTTTACATGTGGGTCAAACTCCCATACACAGGCACACTCACACAATCACCGCAGAGAAAATGAGAAATACAGGAAATGGCCTGGGTGGGAGTGAGGATGGGGGTGGGGAACAAGACTTTGTCTTCGCTCTCCGATGACTTCCATTGAAACCGCTAGTGTACTTTTCATGGAAATCGGAACCTTCCTGAAATAAGAGAAAAGTTGAACCGGTGCTTGCAGGAAGTCCTTTGCTTTTTCGAGTTCAAAGAACACTGGATGGCTGAATGAGGGTGGGGGTGGGGGGACGCAAAGGTGCTTAAAAAAAAAATCCTAAGCCCAGTCTCCCCAAGTCCTTCTGCCAGCCCCAGGGCTCAACCCACCCATCCCAGATGTGGTCTTCCCCACCCCACGCCCACTGCCTCCGTCCCGCCCGCACCCCAAATCACTAGGTTTTCCACAAAAATGCAGCCCAGATCGGAGAAGCAGCTGACTTCTGTGGCCGGCGTGACCCACAAGCCACAGCCGAGGCCTGGCGGGCGCCACCCCGGGGCGTCCCCCGGGCTCGGTACCAGGCGCTCGGAGCCCTGCGCCGCGCTGCGTCCGGGACTGTGCACCGCGATCCCCGCGGCGGCGCCGGTTGCAGCTCCGTCGGCAGCGGTAGGCGAACGCTTGCTCGCGCCGCTTCCCAGGGAAACGCTGGTCCAGGCACAACTTTTCCCACTTGGGAAGCCGGAGCAGCGGTTCCCGTCCCATTCCCAGCCTCCAACCCCGGCGGGCGGCTCTGGTCCCTCCTCCTCCTCCCCACCGGCTCCCGGGAACCAGAGCAAAGTTCCCGCGCCAGCCGCAGCGAAGGGACCTCCAGGGACCCGGGCGGGCTGCCCTCTCCCTCCAGGCTCCACCTGGCCGGGGCTGCCGGTCCTCCCTCCCCGCAGGGCGCGCCGGGCCCGGGGCTCCCACTCACCCCACCGGACAGACGGCTGGCGTCTGGGTCGGGCTCCGACCGCAGCCTTCCCCACGGCGGCTCTCCCGTTACACCTCCTGGCAGCCACCTCTCGCTTGCCCCACTGGCCACTCCGGCAAGGAGGAGGAGGGAGGAGGGAGGAGATAGGGGAGGAGG
>NW_022111373.1:72547615-72548747 GCF_000313985.2 Echinops telfairi | reverse complement strand
GGAGGAGGCCGGGCCTCCGGAGGGGAGTGTCCTGCGGGGCCAGGCGGTGCTGGCGAAAGGGGATCCCCGGGAGGAGGGGCCGCCGGGGGCCTGGGAGCGGTCACTGCGCCTGCCGGGTGGCGGCAGTGGCGCCTGCTGGAGTAGTACTTCGAGGTCTTGGGGGCTGTCCAGGGCAAGCTCCGCGGACGGTCCTGGAGCGCAGAAGAGTCAGGCACGTGTAGGACCGGACCGGCTTGGGATCTGGGAAGAGCCGATGTCTGTCGGCTCAGGAGAGCTACAAACGACTCCCTGCAGGGGTCCTAGGAATTGTAATTTGGGAAGTTCACGTTGGCCATGGCTGGACCCCTACCTGCTCTTCCCCAGGGTTGGGGACAGCTTGGCTGTCTTGCTCTGTGAGTCTCAAGCTGGAGAAAACAGCGCTAAAAAGTCCCAAGATATTAAAAAAAAGTGTTTGAGCACCTGAAACCTCCTCCTCTGTGCTCAAACTATGGTTTCAGGGTGCATTTTGAGGGTGCTTCAGCAACCAATCTGAAAAGACATCCTTGTGCACAGAAAGGATTCACTGACCTGCCACCTCTAGCCCGGAGCACAGAACAGCTGATAATGGCCACGACCCTAAGGCACCAATACTACTTGGGTTTTCAAAGTCTGGTTGCAGCACTTAGCCAAACAACCCTTCTGTATCTTTTTATTCCACCCTCCTCCCCCACCGTATCAAATTTACTCCTATCCCACTTTTCCGCTCCTTTCTGCAACACCTCTGTCCGCCAGTGGCGGGAACAACACAGACCCTAGCCGTCCGTCAATTCTGGGCCTCTTTCCTCCATCACCAATATTCACTCCCATTGGCTTTCTTTGTAATGTCTCTCCACTTGCCCTGTTGTTTCCAGGCCCACTGCCAGCTCCCCGGTTCTTGCTGGGGCTTGATGGCTTCAGTGGCCTGCCCACTGGTGCACTGCTCTTGTATTTATTTGTACGGTACTTACAGGCCAACGATTCTAGGCAGCGGCTCCAACAGGCAGGCCACTTCCTGGTCTAGAAATTCTGAAGTACTTTGCTAGCTAAAGGGTGAATTTCTTTTAAAAGCCTGTTCACCCCAAAACAGGTCAACCCTCCCACCCCCACCATTCAC
>NW_022111373.1:72546105-72547488 GCF_000313985.2 Echinops telfairi | reverse complement strand
TTATGAGTCAATCGATGGGATGGCAGTAAGCTTGAGCACTGAATACTGAGCTATATAGCAGGACTGTTCTAGATCCAAGGAGCCCTGCTGGCCTCGTGGGATGTGCACCGTGCTGTTGAATGAAAGGTCAGCCCCTTGAATCCACCAGCTGCTCTGCAGGAGAAAAATGAGACTTTGTTTCCATAAAGATTTACAGCCTCAGGAACCCAAAGGGGCAGCTCAACTCTGGCCTTTAGGGTCACTATGAGTCAGAATCAGCAGCAGATTTTGGTTCTAAATACTGAGGGTGCATCTGTGAGCAAGCAGAAACAAAGAAAGATGTTTTGTCCTTCCCAGACTATGGGTAGTTGAATGCCATTAGCTGGCTCATATTATTCTCTGGTATTATATGCTTTCTAGGTAGGTAGCTTGAATTAATAGCTTATCTACATTTTAATCTCTCTGCAGGCAAGTGTTGAGTCTTCTGTCTTTATATCTTCTGTAATGTTTGGCATAGTACTACCTGTTACATCAATAGCTTATCACTGGAGTATATGACATGTAAATTAAGTCATCACCCCATTTTACACCTTGCTTTATTGAACTCACAGAAGAACCAGCTGGGAAATCTAAACCTGAGATTTTCTCATAACCATGCTTATTGCTATTTGGATGATAATCAAAGCAACTAATCCCAGATAGGCTATTCAGATCCGAAAGGTAGATCAATTTCCTTTGTGGGAAAGAGGCATTAGGGATGGGCAGCTGGGAGGAAGGATGGAGAAGGAGAGAGATGCTAAAAGACAGTCCTGCTAAGTTCTGTGGACAGGAAATGCTGTAGAAAGAAGGCTAGTGCCAAAAACTTTGGGTTGTTGTGACTGCTGCTTCTAGTATGTGTTTTAGCCAAATTTTCAAGAAAAACTGACTGTGAGGAATAAGTACTGAGACAGTTATGGGAAGAATACTTGTAGTTTGGTGGAATGACAAGGAGGCCTTAGAAGAAGATAAGTATGGGCCACTTGGCTAGGCCAGAAGGTAGAATTACAGTGGTGCCTGGGAGAAAGGCTATGATTCTGAATTTTCATGCCCATGCAGGTAACTCTGCCCTCTAAACACCCGGATGCTATACCCCACCTAGAGTACATCAACATGTGTTAACACTTTGTGTTCTAGTCGTTCTCAGGGCAAATCTGCTTGGGATTGGAATAAATATGCATTTATAGTGACAGGAAAGCATTTGAGACATTTTCCTGGTTGTCAGCATCACAGCTATTGATTCACATTAAAGGTGCCTATTTGTCTTCATAACAAACCAACCTCTCAAATCTACCCGCCACCACGCATTTTGAGAAATTTGATATTTCTTAAATATCACATGAACATGGGATTTCTGTGCGAGACACA
>NW_022111373.1:72544066-72545314 GCF_000313985.2 Echinops telfairi | reverse complement strand
GAAGTGGCGAGGGTTCACTGTACTACTAAATGATTTCAGCTGAGAATCTCTTCAAGGATGTAGCAAAAAATGCAGTCCACCAACTTTGGGTCCTGTAAAAAAAAAAAAATCACTAAACTAAACGTGATCATTATTCCACCTTTTTGTTCTACGGGTATGAGTATACAAAAATGCCTTCTGAAGTTTTATGAATCCACTATTTTCCTTAGTAAATAGGGTTGGGGTAAAGCAAGTCTGAGCATAAAGACTTGACGGGCTCGCCATGTTAAAATCAGTACATTGGCCTGAGTGAGACAGTGTTTCACGAGTTTACCTTTTGGGCCACAGAAATGACCTGGCTAAAGTTTCCAGTAGACTTACAAAGGCCAAGTCATCATGGTTAGGTTTTATGTCAACTTGTGTAGTCCAGGATTCTCTCATGATGTGATCAATTCTATGATAGGAGCATCTATGAAGCAGCCAAGCAGCTATGAGGTGAATAGACATCTTTAATTTAGTCACAGCTTCCCTAGAATTGAGGGAGTTTTCATTCAGGGTGTTAGTATAAATTGACAGTGTGTGGAAGCTGGTTGGCTTCTACTGCTGGATCTAGATCCTGCATCTGCTTCATTGACCTCTGGTTATACCACTTGCTGATCCCAGGAGCCATCGGTAGACTGACAACCTTGGATTCATTCAGCCTATCTCGGAGTCAGTCAGTTTGGCACTTACCAGCCTGGGTCTTCCTGCTTCCTGTTGGTCAGGGCCTGCAGCTACTGCAGTCAGGAGAAGCTTTCAGCTTACATCTGACTCCATGGACTTGACCCAGACTGGACTTACCCACTTTTCCAACTGTGTGAGGCATTTCTCCTTATAAATCTTCCCCGCTATACATACACATACAAGCATTGCTGGTTTTGCTTCTTTAGAGAACCCAACCTGAGATAGGCCACATCGCAATGTCTGCTTTAAATGGGTAGCTTTAAAATCAAGGGCGGAAATGAAGTCTGAAACAAGGAAATGTCCGCATTCATAGTGAGATCCCATTACCAAGGAGCAGGTCTGCCTGTTCAATGGAGATGATGACCTGTCTCCCACTGAGAACAAGTATTACAGGTACAAATGGGAATGCAACTCTAAAGGGAGGGGCCAGTTTTATCAAGTCAGACAAGAAGGGCCATGGATTCCTAATAAAGAAACTCAACCATGTGGGCTTTTTTGCTTCTGAGCTAGATGGCCACTTGTTTACCTTCAAGCTTTTAAGACCCC
>NW_022111373.1:72539639-72541373 GCF_000313985.2 Echinops telfairi | reverse complement strand
CATCTGGTTGATGGCTTGTGCTTTTGAACTTTATCTTATCTTTTGTAAACGATGTGTCCTTCTCAAAACCTCTAAGAGGTAAGGTTTTACTATTATCCTAGGTGGTACTTACAGTGAAATATGAAAAATACTCAGGGTCATTCCATAGCCGTGCTAAAATGAGAAGTAGAAGACATGGCTGTTCTTTCCCAATGTTGGGTGTCCTCAATAGGCACCACTCTAAAAGCCTAATCACCAACTTGGAAAAAAAACCAAACTTGTCTGCAAAGATATTTGTAAAATTTCACTGTTTCCCAATCCTCTACTTAGAAAAAAAGAAGTACAAAAAAAGGTCTCTATTTGTAAACTAGCAAATGATGCTTTCGGCATCCTGTTTGCAGTTTGTACTAGAGCTGGAAGATACATTACTCTTGGTTGGGTGAAAAGATTGAGATTATTGAGTGTAATATGTACCTTACCTATTTCCAAACGGATGTGGCACAGAAGGGATATTCAAAAGAACCTAACAGAAGGTCTTGCGATCTTAGCAGGGTTTGGGTTTACAGCAAACCCCAAACCCAGCCCACCGCCCTTGAGACCATCCAACTCATAACAACCCCCGGTAAGGTTTCCGAAACTGTACATTTCCCCCCCATAGCAGACAGTCTTATCTTTCTCTCTAGGACCAGCTGGTGGGTTTCAATTGCCAACGTTGAGGTTAGTCGTGCAATGCTTAACCCACAATGCCACCACGCATTTGGTTTACCGCAGGCGAGCATTGAATTTCACTCAGAGCTTTCTAGAGCGGAGGCAAATCAGAAAATCCAAACCCATTGCCAAAGAATCAATTCTGACGCAAAGCAACCCTGCGGGACAAAGCCGGGCTGCCGTATTCTTGACAGAAGCAGATCGCACGTCTGTCTACGGCAGAGAAACACCAAATGAAATGCAGAGGGTTTGACCGGGACTCCTCAAGTGGCACAGGATGAATGCTAAAGTTCTCATCCCCAAACTGACTGCCATCGAACTGATTCTGACTCACTGGGACCCCATAGGATGGGGCAGAACTGGCCCTTATGATTTTGAGGCTGTAAATCTGTCCAGGAGCAGACAGCCACATCTTGATGGCTTCAAATGGCTGGCCGGGCAGTAGTCCGGCATGTGACACACGACACCACCAGGGCCCTGATAGTCTAGTCATTGGGGGTAAAAAAAAGTCGTCAAGTTGTTCTTCAAGTCAGGCAAACTTTTACTGTCAGCTGTTTCTACGGAGAATTGAATCTTGGGAATCCTTAGGTAAGAGGTATTGGGCAATGTAAACATCTAGGACAGGGTCTTTCCTCGGAATTGGTCATAGATTCTTATCCTATAGAAAGGGTGAGGGGAGAAAGTTACTAAGCGTAACAGAATGGTCTGCACGGTGCGTCTGTCATGGCTGAAACTGCATGATCTACACTGAGTTTCCTCCCAGGCTGGGACCCAGCAGGTACTTCCTGTTTCCTTGGAAAAGGAAAAATAAAGGAGCCTTGTCTTACCGGATTGATGCCCATACCATGCCATTTCTTCAGGGACTTCACAGACCCATTCTCAGTTCTAAATCTTCTTGGGCTTCAGATAGAACCCAGTTGACAACTAGGATCGGTGCTCATTTCAGCATGACCTTGGGAGGGTTTGCAGTGGCAACCGGCATCACAGACAAGGACAAGCCACACAGCAGAGATTAGTTCTAGCTTTTCTTCCAAAAAAATGGCATTG
>NW_022111373.1:72529447-72538530 GCF_000313985.2 Echinops telfairi | reverse complement strand
ATATAAAGCTCTCTTATGCACATGCGTGTCAATGAATTTGTCTCTCTGGTCAACCCTGACACAATGCTTAACAGATGTTGGTCTCTGCTTGTAGCCATTCTTTCCTGCAAAAGAATTTCTCCTCATTCCAGGAGTCCATTCTTCCTGACTTGTCAGCTTTATAGCTTTCCTACAAAGAGTTTTATAGTTTTCGCTATAAAAGTTTTGGAAAAGTTTTGTAAGGCAAATACCTGATAAGAGATTTTTAATCTAGAACATGCCAGGCAGACTTATAACTCCGCAATAAGTCTTCAGGGAAAGGCAAATCAGAATTCCAGTGAGATACTACTTCATGCCCAATACCATTGTATGTGAAATACAGCAATTTTTAAAAAGTAATGAAATGAAGAGGGGGTGGGGTGGGGGTGGGGGATGACACAAGATAACCAGGAGTAAGTTCTATAGACATTTGCTAAACACTGTGTATAATGGGATTAAAAAAAAGTTGACTAAACATGGCCTCTACCTTCAAGGAACTTAAAATCTAGAGAACAGATGCAGCTCAAAGAAGATCAGTGCGTATTTTGACTGCCAGTGGGCCAGGATTAAATACGTACCTGTAATGCATACTAGTCACCTACTAAGCATTGTTCTGAAGCCCAAGACACAGTGTTTGAATGACCCAGTAGGCTAGAGGTGCTGTGGGGTTTGGGATGAGAGAGGAGAATCTAGTCTAAAAGGCTCTACTAAATATAAGAACTATCAGAGCCCATCAGCACTCACAACAGGCGCTGGGAGGGAAACTCAGGTAGACAAAGTTCGCTGGGGTTGGCTGAGCCAGCTGAGCTGCGTTCAGGGTGAGTGAGAGTTTACCAGGTGAAAGATATAGAAAGCCACTCAGATAAAAGCAGCTGTGTGCACACAGACAGGACAATCCCAGAGCAGGTAATGAAGTCAGGATAGATCCGAAAAGTCAAAGATGAGAGATTACCCTGGAGGAATGGACCCCAGGGGAACCACCCAGGGGCCTCTGAGTCACATTAAGGAATTGGGACCAAAGACTCAGGGAGCCATTGTAATGGCTGGACCTGTGGACCCGTCGAATTAGACTCATAGCTGGGGCAGAGAAGAAGTTTAGGTTTACCAAGCTGTAAACTTTACCGGACAGGAGCGGATAGGTCTTTTCTCCCAAGCAGTCACTGATAGGTTTGAACTGCCGACCAATCAGCAACTGAGTGCTTATCACTTCTCTGCTTTTTGGTTAAGATGAAGTGTTCTTATCAGCAACTGAGCCCTTAACCAATCTGCCACCAGATCTTCTAATCAGGGAGCCTGGGGAAGTTTGAAATGCCAGGAATGGGCCCATTGGTGCTTAAGAAAGGTTGGTCTGGCTGCTGGGAGTGGAAGCATGAATATGTCTTCTTCCAGGAAAGCAGGGCTGAGGGCCAAGTCGGTGGTGGCAGTGAGCTGGGTGGGGTGAGAAGTCAGAGAGGGTCTCCACACCACACACACGGCACCATCTGCTGGGTCAGGGCATGGGGTACAGTGAATAGGAGGCACCCCTTTGTTGGGTGGAAAAAGCAGGAAGCAAAACTGGAGCTTCTCTCTGGCAAACTTCAACACCACTGTCAAATTCTTTCCTTTGCCACCAGGCAGAACTTGGGCCCAGCTACACTCACCTACTTGGGACATGTTAGGACAGACCAGTCCCCGGAAGACATCATGCTTGGTAAAGTAGAGGGGCAATGTGAAAGAGGAAGGCCCTTGGCAGGACAGATGGACCCCGTGGCTGCAGCAATGGGCTCAGATACAAGAATGGTTGGTGAGGATGCCACAGGAGCAGCGGTGCTTTGCTCTGTTGCACGTCGGGTCGCTATGAGCCGGAACGAACTCCATGGCACCTAACAACAACCCCACACTTTCCTAGGCTCCACAGCCCAGGACAGGGTGTGCACAGGCAGTGACAAGAGGAGATTAACCCGGAGGAGGGCAGGGACCATTAGGAGATCATCGTCAGACACGGGAAGATACAGCTTTTGTCTGAATCACTTAGATTACACCAACATTAGAAAGTACCATCAAGCCTTTGCAGATATTTAATTTTCCAGACAAAATGAAAATTTTCAGCTAGCAGACCATGGGGAAAACTTCCCAGGGGTCTTCATGATCAAGTTCGCTCCGAGGCTCAGAGATTCTAGAGAAGTTTGTTCAGGTTGGGCGGAATTAAATAACATGGTCATTTATTAGGATGAACATGTGAGATGGACGATGGTCTAAACCAAATACTAAAAAGAAGGTGTTGTAGTGGTTATACCCTGGGCTGCTAACCACACAGTGAACAGTTATGAGATAAAGGGGGCTTTCTACTCCCATGAAGAGTTACAATCGCAGAAAACCACAGGGGCAGTTCTACCCTAGCTTGTAGGGTCACTATAAGTCGACATTGCCTGGATGGCAATAATTTTTTTTTTACTTCTTGTGTGTGTGTGTTGCACTAATGCATAGTACTACTTTAGAAACCTTCCTAGTTTTGTAAACTAGAAAAAGCCCTCAAATCCTAATGGAAATATTGATTTTCAAGTCAAAAAAGTTCTAGTGGAACTCTTAATGCATCTAATACATTGCTGATGGAGTCAAAATTAACATGAAAAAATAATCAATAAAACATCCTAAAAATAAAGTTACCTCAGAAGTCATCTCTCTCTGTCTTCTAATGCAGGATTCTATCTCTCGGTGCAAAGTTCTTTTAGAAATCTGAACTTTCTTTGACCTCATCCAAAGTGGTCACTTCAGCAGAGGAGAAAAGATGGTATGAGAGACCTGCTCGAAAACAAACGAATGTTTAACGTGCGTTTTAACCTCTGAGACCTCAAAATAAAAAGCAGCCACCATGTTTACGTAGAACACAAAAAGAATTCAGGAGAAACATGTCAAACTTCGAGTGAAAAAAGTTAAATCCGTCTTATGCTTGGTTTAACACTGATTGTTGTTTCAAGTGAAGCTTCTCTTTCCCTCTGCCCAGAATGCTTCTCAAACTCCCAGGCTCAGGGTGGCCTTAGAGGAGGAGGGAGATTGCCAATGTCCGAAGGGAGCAGGGCCAGCCACCTGTGCGTAAGAGACCATTTGTGCACTTACTAGTCTTCAATGAGCAATCTTCAGGGCTTTGCCTTTGAGCAAATGTATTAATGTCGTGCATTTATCAAGCGTGTAAAAGAAAGCCGTGTGATTCTTTTCCATATGCAATAGTCAGGTCTCTAAACACGAAATCCCACAGATCCTCATGGAGATCTTAGTAATAGTTGAGAGCATTTTTTTTGGAAGGGCACACTGTGGTCATGCTAGTTCAATGGTTGATCTTGGGCCACTTGTGGTTTCATGGAGAACCAAACCTCAGCTGCTTGTCTCTCTCGGTTCTGTTGTCTGTGGCAGGGCCATGATTTAATGGCCAGCCATTTGGTCTAAAAAATTAACTTGATCAAACACTCTGTCCAACGTTGGTGGGAAGAAATGCCTGAGGAAGAGTCATTACTAGTACTTATTTTACTCATACCTTGAGATATATTCCAGCAAGAATACTTCCGCCATGGAGACAGACTCATGATGAAACCTAGCGAAATTGGAAGTTGTCAACAATGAAGGGGAGCCCGTTGTGCATAATATCATAGGCAGTAGTGAGCTAAAATAGCCGGGCTGGACTTTTTTTTAATTGGACAATCATTTAGTTTGCGAGGCCAGGAATGAGAAATTGAAGAAGCATGACGCCATATTCATTGTCAGAAAGAACATTTAAAAATATCTCCTGAAGTACAACTCTGTCAGTGATTGGTAATATCCACAATCCTCTCAGGATGATCAGAGAATGCAACTATTATTCAAGTGTATGCACCAATCACTGAAGCAAATGATGAAAACAAGTGAAAGAAGTCTTCAGTCTGAAATGGATGCAACGTGTGACCAAGATGCACTGGTAACTGTTGGCCATTCGAATGCAAACGTTGAAAATGGAAAAGGACCAGTAGTTGGAAAATGTAGCTTTCCCAATAAGTTAGAAACCTGGAATCACTGACGTTTTTGATAGAAATCCTGCTGGAGGTTGCATAATCTATTTTTGTAAGACCAGCAACTTCTTCATTGCAAATACCTTTGATTCAACATGACAGTGGCTACTCTACATGAAGTTCTTGCCAGATGGAATACACGGGAATCAAACGGATTACATCTGTTGAAAGAGAAGCTGGAGAAGCTAAAATGACGATGGAACAGACCATCAATTGCGCATGTGAGGTCGAAGCTGAAGCAAAGTAAATAAGCGTCAGCCCCTACCCGCTTCCTTCCTGGCAGTTCCCTCTCACAAGGACCCCGCCGAGGCTGTCAAGCAGATAGTCTTGTCTTTCTCCCACGGACCGGCTGGTGGATTCAAACTGCTGACCTTGCAGTGCTTCCCTGACAGTGTCCCCAGTGCTCCTTAAATACAAGCCACAGGAGCCCAAAGACAACCTAGAGTACATTTCTTCGGAATGAAGAGCGCAAACAGGTGGTTTAAAAGACATGAAAGAAAGAAAGCATCATAGTATCAGGAGAGACTTGGACACTTGCTTTTCAATGCAGAGTAAGTAGTTGGAGCCAATGGAAGAAACGATGAAGTACCAGACCTGAACCGGATATTTAAAAGCCAGCCGGAGCAAATTAATTACAATGAAATGTGCAGCGACTTGGCGTTAGAAAACCAAAAGAGAAGGAGACATGCAGTGTTTGTTTCTTTTTTTGACATGCAACACTTCTTAAACAAAAGGAAGTGAAGATAAATTATAGCTTCAAATTGTAATATTCAAGAATTCTATGGGCAACATATTGAATGATGCTTGAGGCATCACAAGGGGTGGAAGGAATCCTTAGAGTCACTGCACCAAAAAGAATTGGTCGGGATTCAACCATTTCAGGCCGCAGCATATGAGCAAACGTTAGAGCATGGAAAGAAGTCCAAGTTGCACAGAAGGCATTGTTAAAACACAAGGCGCCAGGAATTACCAGAGTATCAATTGAAATGTCTCAACAAACCGATGCGGCCGCACTGGAAGCAGTCACTAGTCTCTGCCAAACACGTTAAAGATGGTGGAGCCACTGGCAGATGCACTCCAGCCACAGGCAAGCGTCTCAAACAGCCTGACCATCAGACAAAGGCCATTGTCATCTTGATTATGCTGGATGGAACTCAACACTTGGCCAGTTGACCACCCTAGACACGCCCTGAGTTTGTTCTGGGGCAAGTATCTCTTACTGGTTCCATGACAGAAATTTCTTCCCTGGCTTTTTGAATATTGTTAGGGGGTTGTGTTAGTCTGGGTAGACTCAAGAAACAAATCCACAGAAACTCATATGTATATAAGAGAGAGTTTTATATAAAGTGTAATTGTACATTAAGCCTCCCAACCCAGTCCAGTCCAAGCCCATAAGTCTGAAATTAGCCCATATGTCTGAAACCAATCTACAAAGTCCTCCTCAAACTCACAAAACATGCAGTGACATAAAACGCAGCAGGAAAGCCGAGTCAATGAGCGAGCAAGCATCTCAGCGCCGGCAGGGGTCTCCACACAGCTGCTCCAGCACCCAGGGCTGCATCAGGATAGGTCCATGTGGCTTCTCCTCTGGACAGGAAGTGAGCCTTGCCAACTGAGGCAAAGAACTAGCTAAGGCAGCCACACACTGGTCTGACCATCAGAGAGCAAGAGATCAGAGAACCAAAAAGGCGAAGTTGGCCAAGCCATTTATTTCTCCGCCCTTCAATTAAATTGCCCTTCAATTAATCCCACATGTGTTTATCAGCCAGGTTGGCACAATTAACCTTAACTATCACAGGGGTCTTTTCCTTCTTATACATTATTTGTCAGTTTGTCTGTATACTATTATGTTTTTCTTCTTACCACCTTAGTACGATTTTGGTTTTTATTGTTGTCTGTTGGGTCTCCCAGCTGTGAAGCACAGGAGGAGTGGATGCATAATGATAATAATGGATACAAGGGGATGTAGGGAGTACAGGGGTGGGGCGTGGATGATAGTGAGGGAAAGGGGATTTCAGGAGGTAATAATGAAGATGGGAGTTGGGGAGGGAGCACTAGAATGAATTGTGATTGCATAACTCATCTTAAAGGCAATTTAACCATTGTGTGTGTGTGTGGGGTGCTCTAAAATTGATGTGGAGTGATTATACAACTCTCCTTGATATGACTGAATGATTGAACTGTTGAATTATATGATATGTAAATTACTTGCCAATAAAACTGTTGGGGAAAAAAAAGTTACAGTCTCAGAAACTCACAGGGGCAGTTCTACTCTGTCCTTTAGGGTCACTATGTTGGAATCGACTTGATGGCAGTGTTTGTTTGTTTGTTTGTTTGTGTGTATGTATGTTTGTTTGCTAGGAGGGAGTAATAAACTCAGGTCACTGATAACAAACAAAAAAATTTTGAAGACAGTTATTTGGCCAATAGACTGAAGAGACTCAGATTTGGGCCCATTCTAAAGAAGTGTGATGCATTAGAATGCAGACATCACCAAAAAATATTATTAATATCACATGCCTCTTTGGACTGCTAACCACAAGGTCCACAGTTTGAAACCCCCAGCCACCCTGCAGGGGGAAAAAGGGGCTTTCAACTCCCTAAACAATTGCAGTCTCAGAAATTCGCAGGGGCAGTGCTACCCCATCTCATAGGGTCACTGTGAGTTGGCATGAACTCAATGGCAGTGAGTGTGGTTTTTGATTTTATAGCATTGTGTATATATGTTAATCAAGACCTCTGTGAAGTGTTAAAGAGTAAAGATGTCATTTTGAGGATGATGGTGTACCTGACCCAAGCCTCGGTATTTCCAGTAATCTCATATGCATATGGAAGTTTAACAATGACTAAGGAAGACCAGCGAAGAATTGGTCCATGAGTTATGCTGTTGGCAAAGAATACTCTAGGTTCCATGTACTGTCAGAAGAATAAACAAATCTGGCTTGGAGGCCATGCAGTCAGAATACTCCTTAGAAGTAAGGATGGGGAGACTTAGTCGCATGTAATTTGGACATGTTATGAAGAGGGACAAGTCCATGAAGAAGCCCTCATGCTTAGTAAACCAGCCTGTCTCAGAAGAAACCAACAAACCAAACTGTCTTGGAAGAAATGCTGCCAGACTGCTCTTTAGCAATGAGGATAGCAGGTCATGCTTTACCTAGGGCAGCGGTTCTCAACCTTCCTCATGCTGCGACCCTTTCATACAGTTCCTCATGTTGTAGTGACCCCCAACCATAAAATTATTTTCATTGCTATTTCATAACTGTAATTTTGCTACTGTTATGAATCAGGCGATGCCCGTGAAAGGGTTGTTCGATCCCCAAAGGGGTCGCTAGCCACAGGTTGAGAACCGCTGACCTAGGGCATCGCATTTGGTAAAGGAAAGGCCAATGAAAAAGAGAGATTCTCAATAAGATAGACTGACACAGTTACAAAAATTATAGGCAGAAATATTACAGTGATTAATTTTGAGAATGATCTAAGATGGCATTTGTGTTAGTCTGGGTACCTTAGAGAAACAAATCCACAGAAAGTCATGTATAAGAGAGAGTTTTATATAAAGGGTAAGTGTACATTAAGAAAACATCCCAACCCACTGCTGCCCAAACCCACAAGTCCAACATTAACTCATATGTCCAACACCAATCCACAAAATCCTCCTCCATCTCACAAAACACACACAATGATGTCAATTGCAGGAGGAAAGCTGAATCAGTGAACATGTATGCATCTCAGCACTGGCAGGGGTCTCCACAAGGCTGTCCCAGCACCCAGGGCTGCATCGAGGTAGATCCACGTGGCTTCTCCTTGGGGATCTCTTGCAGGAAGTGAGCCTTGACAGCTGAAGCAGGAACTGGCTAAGGCAGCTGCACCCTGGTCGGACCATCAGAAAGCAAGAGACCTGAGAACTAGAAAGGCGAGGCTCACTGAGCCATTTATCCCTCCACCCTTCAATTAACCCCACATGTGTCTATCAGCCAGGTTGGCACAATACACTAACTACCTTGGCATTGTTTCGTTCTGTTGCACACTGGGCTGTTATGAGGTGAAACGGACTTGACAGTACCTCATGACAACAACAAACAAGCTGTAGGACGATGGTGGGCCTGCGGTAGAGTTGTCTGATGGTGGCTCAATGGCAGAACTGCTACCTTCTCTGTGGGAGACCTAGATTCACCTCCCAGCTAGTGCATCTTGTGGGCAGCCAGCATCCGCCTGTCAGCAAAGAAGAGGACGACCCCCAGCAAGATGGATTAGCACAGCAGTCACAGTAAGGGTCTCAAACACAACTACAACCATTGCGAGGATGGTATGAGACCAAGCAGGGTTTTGTTTTTTTTTTTTAAGTCAGAACTGACCTGACATTATCTAAGAAGAGTCTACTCAAAAGAAAGGCCTGGGGATTTGCTGACCAAAGGTCACATCCCTGAAAACCCCATGGTGCACAGTTCTACTCTACGGGATGTGGGGTTGCCAGGAGACTGAACTGATGGATGGCAAGTAAAATGGATCTACTTCCTATCTCACAGGTGGTTCCAGTGGCTGCAACAATGGGGCCAAGCAGGGGACCCATTGTGAGGATGGTGCGGGACTGGGCCGGGTTTCATTCTGCTGTGTACAGGGTCACTAAGGGTTGAAACTGACTCACTGGCAGCTAATGACAACACCGTCTATTTCACAGGGATAGCTAGCATATCAATTGATAAGGAATGATTGAACTGTGCTAAGGAGCTGCTGCCGGGCTTGCTCAGAGTGGGCCAGCAGGAAACAGTTGTTCTATCTTGGGCTCCTTTTCCTTGCCCCCGCACTCAACCTTCCACAGCAGGTGCTTAGCCAGTTGAGGATAGAGGTTGAGGGGCAGAGGAGGTTCAGGAAGGGACACCTGGGGACCAGCATTTGAATGGTGAGATAGTTTATTGTGCCAGCTTGGCTGATAAACGCAGGTGGGATTGACTGAAGGGCAGAGAGATAAATGGCTTGGTGAGCCTCGCCTTTCTTGTCTCTCGCTCTGTGATCATTGGACCAGTGTGCGGCTGCCTTGCTTGT
>NW_022111373.1:72503303-72528940 GCF_000313985.2 Echinops telfairi | reverse complement strand
CCAAGGCCCACCCATCAAGGCAAGAGGGGCTGCCTGGGCCAGCAGACTGTCTGAGTTTTCTTAATTCCTTTCTAATCAAATGTTCTGGCCGGAGGACGTTTCCTGCTGTGGTAGGGTGGGAACATTTCAATGAATGTTTTTTGTTTTTTTTTCACTAACATATCTGGTTCCTCTGTTTTTGAAAAAAAAAAAATCTGTGGCATCACAGAAATGGAGGGAAGAGCTTGCAATGAAGCAAGCACTGCGTGCCGTGCCCACGACGAAGCTCGCTTTGCTGAGCTCCTGAGGTGGCTTCTCCAGCACTCTTGCCCAGCTGGAAGGGCGGTTCTCCTCAATAGTGAGCCCCTGCGGAGTCTGCACACCACGGCCCTTTCCTTGCAGCCCAGCACAGCAAGTTGGCCAATTTAAAATGACTACTTCTGAATGATGGTATTGTAAAGAATATTAAATATACCATGGCTTCCCAGAAGAACCAACCAACCTTTCATGGAAGAAATACAGCCAGGTTGCTCTTTAGCAACCACGATGGCAAGTCCTATTTTCCCAGGGGCACTATGTGTGGTGAAGGAGCAGCCAGTGCAAAAGAAAGGCCCTCAGTAAGACAGATTGACGGGCACAGCGACCATACCCCGGGGCTGAAATAGAACTCTCACCTGCTGCCCTTGGGTGTGGGTTTCTGAGAGTATAACGGTTTCTGGGAGTAGAAACCCCCTCTTTCTCCCAAGGAGCAGCTGGTGGGTTCGAACTGCCAACCTGGTGGATGGCAGCCCAATGCATAACCACTATGCCAGCAGGGCTCCTTGCCAATAGCAGTGATTAATTATGAGGCCGCTTATGGACTGGGCAGTGTTTCTTCTATCGCACATGGGATTGCTATGAATTGAAATGGGCTTGATGACCCTGAATGACCACAAACACCCGAGAGAGCTGTGATGGTTCAGTACCAGAGTTGTCACATGGTGGTTACGTGGTAGAATTGACTAAGGGTTGGGGCTAGGCCGGCTCAGTGGGAGAACTGCTACCTTCTACATGGGAGACCTAGATACAATCCTCAGCTAGTACATCTCGTTAGCAGCCATCACCCAGCTGTCAGTCAACGCTTGCAAGCTGCTGAGAGGTAGAACAAGTTCCAGCAGGGCTTCCCGCCTTGAAAATCTGGGGAGAAAGACCGGGCACTCTAGATCCAAAATCAGCCGACGAAAATTCTACAGATCATAGCCGTTTTATTGGCAACATATTCTGGAGCTGCTACAAGACTGGGCAGCGTTGAGTTCTGGTGTGCACCGGGTCAGTAATATGTCTCACACTCATTAAATTCAGGGATGATTAAAAGTTACAACAAGACTCAAAAAAAAAGTTCACCTATCTCTCTGAGCCTGCTTTCTCCTCCTGCTTTGCTGTCCAGCTCCATCTTGAAGAAGGTCTCTTCCTGGGCATCATCTGACTTTTAGTGTCCCAGGTCCAAGGCCGAGCTCGCTCCTCTAAAATCCTTGCCCTCTGGAGGTTCTGTCTGTCTGGGCCAGAGGTCAACTCCTCACCTTCTGAGGAAAGCTGTCTCCTCTCAACATCATCTCTCTGTGGGGTCACCTTTGCTGGCAGACCTTAGGGTTTTAAATAAGTCCCCTTGGCCCTCATACCTTACATGGGTCCCTGAGTTAGTTAATTGTGCCAAACTGGCCAATAATCACATGTGGGGCTAATTGAAAGGCGGAGGGATAAATGGGTGGTGAGCCCCGCCTTTCTAGTTCTCAGGTCTCTTGCTTTGTGATGGTCACACCAGGGTGCAGCTGCCTTAGCAGTTTCCATGCTTTGGCTTGCAAGATTCACTTCCTACAAGAGATCCCCAAGGAGAAGCCACATGGACCTATCCCGATGCAGCCCTGGGTGCTGGGGCAGCCGTGTGGAGACCCCTGATAGTGCTGAGATGCTTATTCGTTCACTGACTCAGCTTTCCTCCTGCAGTCTGCATCATTGCCTCTGTTTTGTGAGGTAGAGGACTTTGTGGACTGGTGTTGGGTTAATGGGTTAATGTTGGACTTGTGGGCTTGGGCAGCATTGGGTTGGGATGTTTTCATGATGCACACTTTCTTTACATAAAACTCTCTTATCCATGAGTTGCTGTGGATTTGTTTCTCTAAAGTACCTAGACTAATACAGTCCCCAACATCACCTCTCCTTCACCACATGCGCCATATTTACTTTTGCGGTTAAACCTGGTTCTCCAGCCTGGAATCGATAATGCCGAATGATTCATGAAAATTGGGGTGGGGATAGGGACAAGGTACTGTGTGGAGGCCGAGGGGAATAGGAGGCTGGCTGGAGGCGGTTGCATCTGTAAGGAGCTTCTGAGCTAGCTTACACTCGCCGCTGTTGAGTTCTTGCCAACGCATGGTGGCCTCATGTCATCAGAGCAGAACCATGGGCTTTTGAGTAACTGAATTTTCAGAAGTAGATCACCCCACCTTCCATGTGAGATGCCTCTGGGTAGACTCAAACCCCTAATCTTCAAGCCGGAAACCGAGGACATTAGCCATCTGTCCTGCCTTGGGACTGCCTGAGCTAGCGTAGGAAGCCATCTGCGGTGGTGGGTTCCATGGAGTGAAGGCACGATGGCAACTAGAAAGGAGGCTTCTTCCCTAGCACACTAGGGAGGCGGCCAGGATCGGTGGGACTGGTGGATTTCAACTCAACCAGAATGGGCTAGGAAGGCAAGGATGGGTTCTAGTTGAAGTGGATTCTAGTTGCTAGGCTCTCCTCTTCTCTCCTCTCCGCTCTCCTCCCTCCCTTTTCCTCCCTTTGCTCCTGCTTCACTTGTGAAGGGCTCCTCAAACTACGGCCCACGGGCCACCTGCCAAGGACATTTATCCAGCCCGCTGGGTGTTTTTGCCTCCCCCGCCTTTAAACTTCAAAATAAGATATGTGCAGTGTGCATAGGAATTTGTTCAGGTGTTGTTGTTTTTAAACTATTGTCCGGCCCTCCAACGGGTGTGAGGGACAGTGAACTGGCCCCCTGTTTAAAAAGTTTGAGGACCCCTGGTAGACTATGCCATCAGTGTTGAGGAATGCCCCGGTTGGTGTTGACCAGGCAGAGAGAAGAACAAAGCCATTTTAGATAAAGGGGTCGGCTTTAGCCAAACAGGACACAGTAACTCCTCCTCTAAGGGAGGGCAGGGGTGGACCACACTGTTAACACTGTCAGAGGGAGTGATACCAAGGTGACGACAGTCTATCAAGATTTTGTGCAGTGCTTCAGCTGAGCATTGTTTTATATTTTAAATATTTTTTCATATTTTAATGAGGGGGAATGCAGAGTGGAAACCCAAAGCCCATCTGTAGACAGTTGAACATCCCCTTACAGAAGGGTCACAAGGAAGAGGTGAGCCGGTCTGGGTGCAAGATAGCACCATTGAAACATACAACTTTCCTCTAGTTTTTTAATGCTTCCTCCCCACCAGTATCCTGACCCCAATTCTACCTTACAAATCTGGCTAGACCAGAGCATGTACATGGGTACAGATAAGAGCTGGAAACACAGGGAATACAAGTCAGATAACCCCCTTAGGACCAATATTGAGAGTATCGATTCCAGGAGGGTAAGGGGAATGTGGGGGGATGTAGATCATGCATATGACCTACATATAACTCCCTCCCAGGGATACAGGCAAGAGAAAAGTGGGTGAAGGGAGACATTGGTCAGTGTAAGACATGAAATAATAACAATTTATAAATTATCAAGGGTTCATGAGGGAGGGAGGGGAAAAATGAGGAGCTAATACCAAGGGCTCAAGTAGAAAGAAAATGTTTTGAAAATGATGGCAACAAATGTACAAATGTGCTTGACACAATGGATGGATGTATGGATTGTGATGAGTTGTATGAGCCCCCAATAAAATTATTAAACATAAAAAAATAAGATTGTCAGCAAAAATAAATAAATAACATATCTATATATGTATTTCAATAATATGTTCTAATAAAATATGCACATATTTTAATTAAATATCTAAATAAGCATATACAATATTTTTATATTAAAAAATCCCTGTAGTTCCTTATAACAACAAAAACATCTGTTGTAAGCTGAGCTCAAAGCCTACAACTCTGACCGTTTATTTCTACTGGGCTCCAGCCAGGCCTGTCATTATTACCCAATTGCCCAAAAGTGATGTTTTGAATCATGTGTTTTACCTGCATTGTAATTTAAAGGTAATTTAAATGTTGTTAGCTTTTCACGTAGCTACTCTGCCCTTGCACTCTCGAACATATGGAGATTACTTTGTATGAGTAGTATCGCTTCACAAAACATGGCTAAGGATTCTGTATGGTCTGGTAGGAGAAGAGGTCAAGAGCTGGGGGTGGGGGTGAGGAACAGAACTGGTGACAGCAACCCCAAGGACACCGCTCAGAGGAAAGGCAGGATGCTGCATAGCTTTTACTGGGGAAAGGGAGGGGTGGCAGGACAGACCACAGTATTCTACTTTTGTCCTGTGTGAGGGGTGGAGAAGCCCTAAGGATGATGATGGAGGTTCTACAGCAGACATTTGCTGGGCGGCACTTGTGTTCTTTTGCGTATCACAAGTGAAGCTAAAGCTAGGCATCATTGCTGAATCCTGCCCTAGAATGATTGGCAGCAATTATACCCACCCGTTTGCTCCTGTGGCCTCCAAAAGACAGTCTGAACGGAAATGAAGATCTGACGTCACTATAATTCCCAGGTTCTTAGCTGTCAGATGATGACCAAGGAGAGCAGGTCGGTAGTTTCCGTAGCACTGCAGGTCACGAGGTTGGGGCAGAAAGAAGGAACCAATGTAAGAAGCTCAAAGGTAGAAGCACAGAATTTATTTTCCAATTGAATTTGGAAGGAGGCAGCCATGCTTACATATGAGGAACACTTGTGAAACATTAGCACCTTTCATTGGCAGAGCAGCTACCTTTCAGAGCAGCTACCTTTCAAAGACTATCGGAAGGTAGCAGCACCAGACTTATTTGGGAATTTGAAGATGGATTCTCTCACTATGGAAGTGGCCTGACAGTCCACACACTCCCTCCATAAATAATGGAATTGGAGTGTTCCACCAGCTCATGGAGGCAAGCTTGGACCATTTTAGGATTCTGGATTCTAGGAAGTGCTTAAATGTGGGTAGCTAGATATTTCCGTCAGCAACAGAGTGTCGGGACACAGACCTATCACAGCAGCACTTACAACAGGGGCACCTTTCATTTGGACTCTAAACTTCCTATAAACTTTGCACAAAACCTGGCAAAGTGTTAGGCTGCAGTCGTTACTGATGACAAATGTATTCCTTAGGGCCGCTTAGCTCTTTTGGCCTAGTAACCCAAATATCCGCACGCATTATCCAAAAGAAACACACCATTTTTAGAGAGCACCTTTTTTCCTCCCCTGGTGCTGAAAAAGCTCTCTTTGCCCTAAGTTCTTTCCACTGATGTTATGGATGTATTCTCTCTAGGAGCAAGGATGCTCCCCAGGGCCAAATTAGATGCTTAGTGATGTCCAGGAACTCTGCAAGAACTTCTGAAGAATAAGGCCTTGGAGAGATGGATCGGCTAATGAAAATACAGGAATGGGCAATTTACCAGCTACTCTTTTAAAATATATGTTGAGTTTTCACTGGGAGGACATGGAGCAAAAGCTCTTCATTGTTGCTGAGTATAAAAAGGAATAGCCTTAAATCCAATTATGATGGAATAGTAACCTTCAAACAGTGTAATGAAATGTTTTCTGGGAAAATCTCTGAAACGGGCAAGCCTCTTCTTTGAAAAAGGGAACCTATTATAAGGAACTATATGTGACCCCCTCCCTGGGGGACGGAAACAGAAAAGTGGGTGAAGGGAGATGTCGGACAGGGAAAGATATAACATAATAATAATTTATAAATTATCAAGGGCTCATGAGGGAGGGGGAAAATGAGGACCTAAGGGCGGGGGCTTAACTGGAGAGGAAATGTTTTGAGAATGATGAGGGCAATGAATGTACAAATGTGTTTTACACAATTGATGTATGTATGGATTGTGATAAGAGTTGTATGAGCCCCTAATAAAACGATTTAAGGAAAAAAGAAAGAAAAAGGAGGCCTGGTGGTGCTGTGGGTTAGGGTTCATGGTCACCATGAAGTCAGGGGTTCAAACTCACTAGATGCTCCTCAGGAGAAAGACGAGGCTTCCGTAAAATATTACAATCTTGAAAATCATGCAGTGTGTCCCCATGATTTAGAATCTATCCAATGGCAATGCTTCGGGGACTTGTTTTGGTTCCTTTTTGAAAATGGCATTAAATTGGACCTAAATGGTTTTAGTTCCATTCTATAATTAGCTCTCTTTAAGACCCACTTAAGGAACTCTGATGGTGCAGTGGCAAAAGTACTCAGATGCTAACCAAAGGGCTAGAGTTTGGCACCTGCAGCTTCTCTGCAGAAGAAAGATGTGGCAGTCTGCTTCTGAAAAGATCCCCGACCTTGGAAACCATACAGGGCAGTGCTACTCTATACTATGAGTTGGGATCAACTGACTGCAGTGAGTTGAGTCATACAGTGGTTAAGTGTTTGGTTGATAATTGTGTTAGACAGGGTTCTCTAGAGAAATAAGACCAAGACACTTATGATTTTATAGATAGACAGATACAAACATAATAAGTAAACAGCTAATTAGTCTATTTGTACTAGCTAATTAGAACAAACGGCTCAGTGCAACTCAGTTCCATGAGACAGCTAATACACTGGCAGTTCTTCAAATTTCGAGGGCCGCCAGGTGCAAGTCAAAGAAGCAGATTGCTGAGTCTTCTGTAGAGCAATTCAGGAAATTCGGCCAAGGCATCAAACAGCAAGGCAGGTCACCAATAGTCCCCAGCTCAAGCAATGTATGCACCAGTAATGTGGCGAAGCAGGATTTGAAGGAACCCCAAACTACAGTGACACGGTCCATGGGTTGGGTGTCCCACCAGTAGTGTAGCTTGTAAGTTGAGGCAGAGAATCAGCTAAGGCAGCCACACACTGGTCCTATCATCAAAGAGTAAGAGACAAGAAAGGTGTAGCTTGCCGAGCCATTTATCTCTCCACCCTTCAATTAATCCCACATGTGTTCATTGGCCAGAATGGCACAATAAACCTATCTATCACAGTAGCTGAAAAGTCAGCAGTTCAAACAACTGCTTCATGGGATAAATGACCTGGGCTCTCTTCCCATAGTGATTACAGTGCAGATTAAACTCAATGGGGAAGTTCTATTCTGTCACATAGGTGCATTGTGGGTCAAAATCAATGCGTAGACCTAAAAATAGCATGGTGCTGGAGTGTGAGCACCATGAGGGCAAGGAACATTTCCACTGTGGTCATCACTGCATGTCCAGCATCAAGCAGAGTGTCTGGTTCACAATTGATGGCCACTGAGCATTTGATTAAAGAAAAGAAGAAGAGATTTGATTATCAACTGTCTGGGAGTACTGCCCAGAGGATGATTTTATTTGTGAAAGTAAAGAAGTAGCCCAAAAGATAACCGCCAGCACCATCAATCTCCTGCATAACATACAGTTAAGCAAGTAAAGAAGAACCTTCAATCGTAATGAAGAGCAATAATGGGGCCTTCCCTGGAAACTGTGTAGACTTGGAAATGCACCAGCAATGTTCAGACAGAACCTGAGCTCAGCCGGTTCGAGATTAGAGCAGTAAATGAAGAGTATTTGTCGTTTAAATGAGGTAAAAATGGGAATCTGAGATACGCTGACATTCAAACATACTTTATGCTCACAGAAGGACCACTTTGCAAAACGCCTCAGGGTTACAGCTCTTTAAGAGACTCATTGCACTAAGATGTGATGGGCCTCATACCCCGATGAAGATTGGGCCCCGAAACTAGCAAGACAGATACACTCGAAAGGAGGGGGCTGCTTTCTTTTTCCTGGTCTGTAAGTTTCTGATGTCCAGCTGTTTTTAAAATTGGGAAAAACTTAAAAGGATGTTGTGCAAATGTAAAAGGATGGATGGTGGAACAGAAAAGCAAAGGTAAATGACAGTGTAAATACTTGAGAAAGGAAGAAATAAGATGAAGGACAATCAAAGGAAAAGCTTGCAACAGAAAGAGTCAAGATTTCATGGATGATATATCAAGATATACCAAGGATGATATATAAAAGAGGAAGGTTTTGAAGGTCGATCTGAAGAAATATTCAAAATATAAGCACCAAGCAGAGGTCTTTGGGAAGTCTTGATATAAGGTGTACCATACCCAAGGAGGCTCCTTTGAAGACTAAGGTACGTCTGACCTAAACATTGGTATTTCAATTGCCTCATATGCATGTTGGTGAAGAATACTGAAAGTACCATGAACTGCCCAAAGAACAAACAGATCTGTCTTGGAAGAAGTACAGCCAGAATGCTCCTTTAAAAGCCAGGACATTGGACATGTTACATCGGGTACATTGGACATGTTATCAGGAAAGGCCAGTTCTGGGAACAAGACGTCGTATGTAATAACATCAGTGAAAAAGATGAAGACCCTCCGCAAGATGGATGGGCCCAGAGGCTGCAACAATGGCTTCCAACATAGCCATTGAGGGGATGCCACCGGGCTGGGCGGTGTTTCCTTCTGTTGTCTGTATGTCAGAGACAGCTGGACAGCACCTCAGAATGATAATGATGTCATACCCAGGTTCCGTAAGAACAACAGCAACAAAACCCAACCCATCCCATCAAGTCACTGCTGACTCCTGGTGCCCCGCTAAGAACCAAGCCCCAACCTAACTCACGGGGACAGGACAGGGGAAAACCACCTCTGTGGGTTTCCAAGACTGTAACTCTTTTCTGAAGTGGAAAGCCTCAGCTTTCTCCTGTGGAGCAGTTGGTGGTTTCAAACTGCTGACCATTGGAACCAGAGCACTAGAACAGTATGTTTAAATAGTGAAAGGGATCCAGCTTTCCTATGAATCCTCCCCTTCTCTCAAGGCCAAAAACAAAACAGTGACAACAACAAAAAGCCAAACTTACTGCCATCATGTCAATTCCAACTCATCGCGACCCTACAGGACAGAATAGAACTGCCCCCTGTGGGTTTCCCTATCTCTTTATGGGAGTTGAAAGGCTTATCTTTCTCTCTGATCTGAAGGAAAACTGCTATTTACAACTAGGTGCAATCCAGTTTTGAGTATGACTTAGTAGGTTTTCCATGGAGGAATCATGGGTCACAGTCAATACTGTCATACTTCCACCACCATGAAACCTTTCTTCCCACCAACTCCGATAGCAGTCAACAAATGGCACAAAGGGCACACTTGGAGAATAACCTTTCATCTGTTGCTTCACCATGCCTTCCTTTCAGATTCTCCATTTCCTTTTTTTAACCCCTATTTCTCACCTTTCAGAGGATATTGAATTTTACTTCACATTTGTTTTTCATGAATTTACCAAACATGATAAGGCACGTAGATCAACAGTCTCTAACGAACTTACTTGAAGAAGCCCAGGAAATCCTTCCAGGATGTGTTAGTCCAGGGTGACTAGAGAAACAAATTCAAATACACTCCTATATGTATAAGAGAGAACTTCATATCAAGGAGTAGTTATGTATCAATAAAACATCCCAGTCCAGTCTAGAAGTACTAAGTTCAATATTAACCCATAACTCTGATATTAGCCCATGAATTCCCCTTCAGACTCATGCAGCACATTGAAGTCGATGCTGAATGCAGGAAGATAACAGGCTATGGGTGGAAAGTCCTGTGGGTCCAGTGGCAGTGGAAGCATATCCAGGGCTCTGGCTGCTATCAGAGCTTCATGTGGCTTGTCAACAGAATGTGAAACAGAGAGAGTGTGTGTCTTGCCTCCAGGGAGGAAAAGAAAAATTCCCAGAATCCTCAGGAGAAGGCCATGCCCACATAGAGGCATCATTGGCTATGACCTGATTGATAGGCTAGACTCCACCCCTTTGCTCAAGTTGACAGGAGATTATGTAACCGCCACACAGGATGTCACAAAATATGTCCATCTATTGCCTCGTTGCCAGAGCCCTGATAGTACAATGGTTAAGTACTTGGATGCTAACCCACAGAGCTGCAGTTTGAACTCGTCAGCAGCTCCGTGGGAGAAAGATACAGCAGTCTGCTTCCAGAAGGATGGCAGCCTTGGAAACCCTGAGGGGGCACTTCCATGCTGCCCTGCTCTGGGAGTGGCTCTGAGTCAGAATTGACTTGGCTGTATGGGTGGAGCTTGCGCTAGAGGCAGAGCTGGGAAAACAGTAGATGGGGGCCGAGGCACTACATTTCTTCCTGTCTCAGTAGCCTGATTTTCGTTGCTTCACTGTGCACGTGGTCCTTCAGATCTGGCCCAACATAGTTCACATTCCCAAGGCAGCAACTCATTCTCTGCCTTCATTCAGTATCTGGACAATTCAAATGGCATCGTCCCGCTATGTCATTTCTCTGCAGTATGAAAACTTCAAGGACACAATTTCATCCCTGTTCAAATAGTTGTGGGCAGACAGGGTGGGGAGGGGAGAGGCAGGTTCTCTGTAGAGGGAGATGTGGCTGGGAGGGAGGGAACGGCACATTTTCTATCGCTTCCTTCCAACCCCCCATTCTGTCATGGTACTCACAGGTGATACTCGTAAATAAATGCTTGCTTAGTTTTGTGAACTTTACTCTGTCTCAGATTCTTAACTTTAACGATTAATGCAATTATGCACCAAATTACTGATCAAACAGATTCTGCAAGAATTAATTAGCATCTGATTTCCCAGCCTCTTACTGTTATCTCTTCATTAAAAAGATGAGCTCTGAGGTCCCGTTGGGGGATCAATCTTTTCAGGTTCATGCGGAACCCTCTTGTGTGCACAGACACTAACGTTTGGCTCAAGAACACATTCCAAAGGTGGGAGCTTTGCTGGTGGCTGTGATTGTTCTGCTTGTGTCCACTTGCCGAGGCCGGGATCCTTGGGGGTTTGGCAGTCAGGCGTCTGTCTCCCTCATAAGGTACAGGTCACAGTCTGAAGACAACTTCTTGAGAGGGTGGTTTACTTAGTGTCTATGTACAGACTGTGGAGAACTTGCTCTCTCTCTTATTCCTTCCACTGGCATGGATCCTGCATCTGATTCCTCGAGGCTTGTCATGTGGTCTGTTGGCCTTGGGAGCTGTCGGTGGCCTGCCATGTGGCCTGCCTTGAGTCCATGGGACTCTGCCTGGACCAGCCTGTCATCTTCACTTCCTGCTTCTGCTTCAGTGGCCCAGCAGCTGTGGGAGTAGTGGAGGGTTTCCAACTAACATCTGACCTACAGACTGGATTGGAACTGGGGTTTGGTGGCTTTATGGGCTGCTCTCTTTATATACATTTTCTTTGATACAAATTTATTTCTTATTCATCCTTTGAGTGTCATTGGTTTTGTTTCTCTGGAAAATTCAGCCAAACACAGTGGCCCTCTCCCACCTCCTAGAAAGTTATTATGAAGACGTACATTTGTATAGCACTATAGAGATTACCAGCACTTTGGCCTGGATTATTTTGTTTCATGATGTTAAACACTAAGCGAAGAAGGCATCATGACCATCATCACCCTCACCTTACAATCACAGAAACCAAGGCTCATTCACCAATTATTACAGAGGAATTGCCTTTGCCTGAAGTTACAGAGTCAGCCAGAAAGGAGATCAAACTCCTACAGGACAGGGTAGAACTGTGCTTGTGGGTTTTCCAAGACTATAACTGTTTGTGGGAGTAGAAAGCCTCATTGTTCTCCCACAGAGCAACTAGTGGTTTCAAATGGCTGCCTTGTGGTTATGGCTCAACACATAATCCACTGCGCCTTCGGGAATCCTCACAGAGTAACTTCATTCCTTCTCTGAATAAGAAAGAATAAGTACAGACCAAATAGACCACACAGAGGATAGTCCTCTAGGAGGTGAAAACCAGGAAAGTGGTGTCGATGCTTTTAACCCACAAAGATAGAGCCTGATAAATGCAAGCAATCAGAATGTTACGATTAATTGTGGTTAGAGATGGGAGTTTGTGGTAGTTACATAATTTCATGTCAACTTGAAGATCTATAAACGTGTATGGGTGGTATTTAACTTGTCAATCAGGTCACAGCCAGATGGTGTCTCTCGTAGGTGTGGGCCTTTGGGTGGTATTTAACTTGTCAATCAGGTCACAGCCAGATGGTGTCTCTCGTAGGTGTGGCCTTCTCGCAGGAAGGCCCCCGGGAACCTCCCCTTCTCTCTGCGTCTTCACCTTTCTACTGGCTGAGCCTGATTCTGCCAGAGCCACTGGCCTTGGATCCACATGACTTTGCACCCACTGGCCTGCGATCTTCCTGCGTTCTGCATCACTGTTTGTGGCTGCATGAGTCTGAAGAGGGACTTATGGACTAATATCGGACTGAAAAACTAGTATTGGGCTTATGGACTTGAGTTGGACTGGGCTGGGATGTTTTCTTGATATACAATTACTCCTTGAAAGAAAGGCTGGATTACTAGAGAAACAAATCCAGAGACACTCATATATGTGTCAGAAAGGGTTTTATATCAAAGAATAATTGTATATTAAGAAAATATCTCAGCTCAATCCAGATCAAATCCCTAAGTCAAATATTAGCCCACACGTCCAATACTAGTTCAAAAATCCTTCTTCAGACTCACGCAGTGACATGCAATGATGAAAAATGCAGGGAGACCACAGGCGAGTGGGTGCAAAATCTTGTGGATCCAATGGTGGAGGAAGCATCTCAGTGTTGGCCTGGGTCTCCAGGTGACTCCTCCAGCTCTCCAAGTGGGGCTCTTTAACAGGAAGGTGAATTAGAGAGTGTGGCCCGTCTGCAGGGAGAGAGGAGAGAGGAAGTTCCCAGAATCCGCATGAGAAGGCAACACCCACAAGGAGGTATCATCAGGCTGTGACCTGATTGACAGACTAGACTCCACCCCTCCACTTATTTATCAAGTTGACATGAAATGATGTAACTAACACAATAAGCGTCACTGAATTTGTTTCTCTTATCAGCCCAGCCTAACACAGAGTTCAATTCAGAACTTCATTGATTTGCTGAAAAAGAAGAGATAGAGCTTGATTCTCATCCCCCTAACCCCAACACACACACACACACACACACACACACACACACGCACGCACGCACACACGCACGAGGTGGATACTTGCACCCAGACAACCCCCAAACAGATCCCCAGAACTTGTTCCCCCAGAGACGAGTTCAGGGTCTCCAGATGTAGGCTAGCTCTGTTACCACTGCATGAGGCTTCTCTCTTGGTTGAGTCCAATAATCCAAACCTGTAATCGTCAGCCTATTCTACTCCCAGCAATCCTGTGCGTGCAGAACGGAGGGTCCGCCACGCGCTGGCCTTTCTTCCAAGGAGTCTCTGGGTTGGTTCAACAACCTTGCAGCGAGTACCCATTTGCACCACTTGGAGAAGTCAGTTGAGCGCACAGATTTAAATGATTTTGAGGAACATCGAGCTGCTTTTAGACACACTAGTCCTCCCCACCCTTCCCCACCTTCAAAACCATCTGGGATAGTACCATGGGTGAGATAAGTGTAAAAGAATTTTAAGAGGTGCCATTCCTAGAAACAGCACAGGGCTCCTTCCTAGGCAGTCTGGTTGGTGGCGGCGACCAGGGGTCTGCAGGCTGTTCCGGCCCTCGGCTGGGCAGTGATTCAGACGTGATCAAGAAGCCATGTGGTTGGAGGACATCCTGGGGCTGCACTGGGGAACAGCACGCAGTCCATGATGATATAATCTCTGGTCTTGTGTGCATGCTGTTTTACAAAACCCAGGCATGAGCTCATTTGGCCTGCGTGTTTTCTCTGGGGCTCTCTCTCAGACAAACACAGTTATCTGAACTGACTTAGACCAGAGCAAAGGCATTTGGGGGTTATCTGATTGTGCATGAGGACAGTTACACATTCTGACTCGGGTCAAAACCCAAGGATTTTCTTTGCTGTTAAGAGAAAAAAATCCCACAGATCTCTAACGATATCATCTTTATCTACTGCTTCAGGGAGAAGAACTTAAAATGCTTTCTCCAAATCTTGAGTCGGAAGATAAACCAGTGGTTGTTATTTTTTTCAGGTCTCACTTCTGTAGCTAGAGGAGTTTTTATGGTGGTTTGTTCTTTGTTTTAAACTGTTCAGAAGAATAAGAATTCTCTAAAATTAGTCATCGTTTTACGTAGGATTTTTTTTTTAACAGAAGCAAAAGATCATTAAGAACCAGTAGTGGGTTACCCAACAAGCAACATAAGCACAGGCTTACTTGTGCTTACTGACTCACCTGTAGTGAACATTTTTGTATTTTTTTCACCACATCAAAGATTCTACTTCTATGCGTGGCTTGCATCTGTCACGTCCAACCCCACAGCACCTTCCCTGCAAAACCAAAGCCTCTTCAAACCTGCAGTCTGACAGGGCTCCCTCGAAGCAAAGTAAGCCCATGCTTATCACAGACCCAGGCGAAATTGTTCACTATAGATTAATAAGTAAGCACAGGTGATCCTGTGTTTACTTTGTTGGCTGGGCACCCCACCCCTACTAATATAATCATAGCTTTAGAAGGGGCTCTGGGGCTATAGTTGGCTAGGGGTGGGGCAGCAAACCCCAAGGCCAGCCAATGGAGAGCCAGTCCCTGGGAGAAAGTGGAGGCTCTCTGCTCCTGGAAGATTGACTGCCCAGAAACTCTAGGCCCTGGAGCCTGGGGGCTTCGAGTCTGCCCTGAGGGTCTTTCTGAGGCACAACTGACTTGATGGCAGTTGGTTTCATTTGGTCTTTAAAGAAAGGAAGAAGGGACATCTTGAACTCTTAGCAGTGTGAAAGATGGAAAAGGGAGACAGAGGAAACATGGTGGACGACGTGAACCAGCAACAAAAGACCAGCACAGGAGAGGAGGAGCCTCTGCTCTCCTTAGGCTCAGCCTGGATGAACGCATTTATGTGGAAGTGCAAAGTGACCCAGGGCTTCGAGGACGACTGCATGCTTATGATCGGCATTTAAATATGATATTGGGAGATGTGGAAGAAACGGTGACCACTATAGACATTGATGAAGAGACGCATGAAGAGATCAATACGTCAATGAAATGGAATATTCCAACGCTCTTTGGTTGTCCTTCCGTGGAGAGTCAGCTGAATCCAGAATCTGTCCAGTGTGGAAAGGAGGGGCCCCTTGAATGTGTAATATATTCCGCAGAGAAACCTGCGTAAATGTTGATGCTCGGAAGTAACCAAGGATTCCTCCTTTGCTGAAATAAGTTGGTGTGCAGCTACAAATGAAACGACATTTTAATTAATCACAGAAATGCAGAGTCCTTTTGCAAGTAATTTTGGAATTTTTTTCTTTTAAATAAATGTTGCTTTTTCCTTTTTTAGTGTTTAGTTTTTTTATTAAAGAAAGGTGAGGCAGAGTAAGAGGTTTACTTGCTCACCAGTGTCTTGAGGGGAAAGAAGGCGGGGCGCACATAAGGTGCTACAAAGGGGGGGGGGGCGCTTTACAAGGGGCAGTGGCCTCGATCATTCATCTGCAGGAAGCGGAGTGGATTTCTTCAGAGAAGGGGCTTGGTGAGGAGCACGGGCTGAAAGATGGAGAATTCCTCTATTTGGGGAAGGAAGGAGACAGGAGTGAAGTTTAGAAAATCCTGACTGTACGGGCTGGGGAAAGAACATGCGTTACACAATTCAGAGCCCCAAGCCTGGAGGGAGCATGGCAAGTGTCCATAGAAGCAATGACTGAAAAACACCACTGTGGTAACCTTAAAGAGCTTGTTATCTCAAGAGCCATCCCAAGTTGAGAAAGACAAGGGAGTTCATGATGCATGATGAAAATTCAAAAACTATAAGTCTGACAGGTTATTATGAAAATTAGTGATAGTTGAGATGGATGCCTGTCTTGAGGTTAATTCCCTTTGGGGGGCAGTGGGAAACAACGGAGCTGGCCCAGCCATTTCTCCTACTATGGTCGTTGTAAAGTCTCCATGGCCTTAGCTCCGGGCACCCAGTCGTTGTACAGCAGTAGCCACGGGATAACCACCACAGTCGGATTGTCATCTTTCAAGGGCTGGCATGGTGCCATGGTTTGGCAAGCTGTGCCACTGAGCTTTCAAACGGGCTAAGCAGAGCCTCCAGACTGCCGCAGACTAGCGAGAAAGGCCTGGCAAGCTACTGCCTAAGACTAGCCGGGGAAACATCACAGAACACAACAGAGCGCTGTGTGATCGGAAGTGAGCCCCCTATGTTGGAGGGGACTCAGAATACACGTGGCTGCAGCAAAGCGCTCCGTGTACCAAAGATCCTGAAGACGGCAGTACCCAGCAGGTCCTTCTGTTACAAGCTGGCTGCCGTTCGTTGGCGTTGATTTGGCCAAAGCAAACAGGTTCAGGAGAAAGAGTGCAAGACCCAAGCATCAATTCCATTTCTCTTGCTTACTAAGTTAAACCCTCCATCATGGCACGAGAGGAAACACCATGTTTTTAAAGTGATTCATGATCTTCCAGACTGAGTTATGAGCGAAATATGTGTGTTATGTGCGTCAGCCACAGGCAATCATCCATGTCGGCTGTTGTGAGGTGGCGTCGAGCGGGTGCCGACTCCCAGCGATCCGGCGCACAACCGAAGCAAGCACTGGCCGATCCCGCATCCTCCTGAGGCCTGAGGCCCTGGGTTGTAGCCACGGGGTGAACCCATCTCACGGAGGTTTTCCCTCTTTTCTGCTGCCCCTCTGCTTTGCCAAGCTTGCTGTCCTTCTTTCTCCAGGGACTGCGTTCTCCTGACCATGTGCCCCAGATATGTAAGAAGTCTCCCCATCCTTGCCTCTGAGGAGTCAATTTATGTCTAGACAGTGCACATCGGAGGTCTACAGTGAGGGTAAAAGACACAGCGCATTTATCCAGCAACACATTGAAAACAAAACTCAATTTATTTGAGTTTTAAAAACAATTTATTGCAAAGACTCTCTTTCTTTGCTAGAAAAGCAACTTAGAGGAAACACCAGGTGCCAACACTTGAGAATTAGTACCAACTAGATCCATTTGGGAGCCCTGGTGGCATAGTTGTGACATGCTGAGGTGCCAACCACAAGGTTAGCAGTTCAAAACCACTAGCTCCTTCCCAGGAGAAAGACGAGGCTTTGTACTCCTGTAAAGAGTTACAGTCTTATAAACCCACCAGAGCAGTTCTACCCTGTCCTATAGGGTAGCCATGAGTCAGAATGGCTGAGTTAGAATTACTATGAGTCGGACTCACGGCAATGAGTTGAGTGAGAGATGAATTTGAGGGACATCCTTGTCCACGCTCCTCCCCTCTTCCTTCTTCTTCCTGTTGGGCAGCTGGTGAGCTCAAGACCTCCTCCACAAGTGAGGCAGAGTCAAACCCTGGGAGTTCAGCTCCCCTGGAAGAAAATATGCCTTTAGGTTGACTGCCTGGCAGTGCTCATAAATTATGGAAGGCACGGCGAATTATTTTCCATTGTGAATACACATAACCCCTTGCTCCTAAATGCAACTTTGCATTTTATATTCTCTATTCTCCCGCATGGTTCCAATGGAGAGTTAAATAATTTATATCTTTAATAAAACTTTCCTGGTACTGTCAAAAATTCCAGTGGGCAAACAGCATTTCAGAAAGAGTACATTTAAGAGAGTCCCCCAAAGTCTTCTTAGTGGTCGGTTCAAAGTCACCATGGATCCAAGTTAGCACCTGAAAGCAGGTGTGTGGCTACAGGTACAAGCCGTTGTCCTGAACAGTGGCCCAAGCTGGTGGGCCTGTGCTAGAATGAGACAGGTGTGCTTGGTATGGTCCTTTGCATTTCCAGTGCCGGTTTGGGATGTATGGGACAGTTTGGTCCTCTGCTTCCAATTTCCTACACCTTTTATGTTAACAGTATATTGATGCAGCAGTTCTCAACCTGTGGGTCACGACTCCTGTAGGGGTCGAACAACCCTTTCACAGGAGTTGCCTGATTCATAACAGTAGCAAAATGACAGTTATGAAGTAGCAATGAAAATAAATTTATGGTTGGGGGCCACTCCGACATGAGGAACTGTGTTAAATGGTCATGGCACTAGGGATGTTGAGAACCACTGCTCTAATACAACATTAGAAAAGGGAAGTCAAAGGGGTCACGACCCACAGGTTGAGAACTAGATGGTGCCTGGCTGTCAGATAAAATAGTCAAAGTCCAAGGAGGCAGCCGTATCAGAGCCTAACCTGTGAGCACCTGGTGTGCAGAAGGTGATGGATGACAGTGGGAGCCCAAGAGTCATTTGTGGAACTACATAGGCAATAGGCTCCGGAGAACTCCCCCTATCTAAAACGGAGGGAAGGGAGGAAAGGGGTCACCACACAGAGTGCTTGGGAGAGAAGAGTATAGAAGATTCTTCCCTATGATGCAGGCTGAACCTGACCTGGCTTCCCAAATTTTCCGTGTGTTTGGCTTGTTTGTTGGGTTTGGTTTTCGTTGGGTCCTAGTGGAGTGCATCTCAGAGGTGTTACGTCAGTGGAGCTCACCCTCTTGAAGCTGGCTTATATGCTTTTCCATCTTTCGGTATATGAACCCAGGATGATGGCCCTACAGGGCCAGCAAGTGGAATGAAGGGTTTGCGGGGAGTGGGGTACAGTGGGGGTGGGGCAAGAGGGAGATGACGTCAAGGAGTTCATGTACAAAAAGAATGTTTGGAAACTGATTGTGGTAGCAATTGTACAATTCTACTTGACGTGATTAAAACATGGAATGATATGGTATATGTATTAAACCCCAACTAACAATAATAAATGAGAGATTTGGTCTTGGAACCCCACAGGGGCAGTTCTACCCTGCCCTCCGGGGTTGCTTTGAGTTGGAAGAGACTTCATGGCAGTGAGGTGCATTGTCTTCAATCTTCAGAGCTGGACAATCAGCAAGGCAAGAACCATCACTCAGGTTATATAGAAAAGGAAGGCGAGGTTTGGCTGGGATTGAGAAGACTCACTGGTGTTTCATTCCAAAGAAGCACAAATGTTTCTATGACAAAGCATAGTGACTTGTGGCTTTCTTGACTTCTATATTATCTCTGTAAGGCGACCTTACAAAGGCAAAGTCCATGGTATGTCTTCGCCTTGTGTTGAGCCTTACTACAACAAATTCTATTCCAAAGACAGTAGAAAAAAATGATAAAAGTAGTTAGCTTGTATAATGATTTACTACATAGCACATACTGTTAATAAGTACCTCGCAGGTAGTATTTCATTTAATCCTCACAGCATCTCCAACTAGATAGGAACTATCATTACCTATACTTTATAGATAAGGGAAAACACGTTTCCCCAAAGTCCTGGGGGCAGGTTGAATAATGCTGAATCCCATAATGGAACCAGTTCCATCTGACTACAGATCCAGCTTTCCCACGCAGTGTTCTCTACGAAGCTACTTCATGTGCCACAAAGGGCATACCCTACAGGTGCGTGTAGATCTGTCTGCAGTGAATCACCTGTGTTACAAGATGTCAGTATCTCGCGCTGGTACAAATGCAAATGATACAAATGTAGCCATCTGGGAAGAGTTTGTTGGTTTCTTATAAAGTTAAGCGTACACTTAACATGGTTGTGGTTGTTGATTGCCATGGGGCACTGACTCATGGTGATCCCAGTTCTGTATAAAACCCTAGAGGTGTCACCGGGTGGAAGCCAAATAAGGGCGCGCTGAATGGGAACCAACTCAGTGGCAGTGACTGCTTTTGGTTTAAGTTTGAAGGAGCTTTGGTTGTATTTGTGGGTTATGATAATCACCAGGTCAGGAGTTCGAGCCCACCTACTGCTCCATGGGAGAAAGATGAGACTGTCTACACTTGTAAAGATTTTAGAGTCTTGGAAACCACAAGGGGCGATTCGAGGCTGTCCTATAGAGTCACCGTGAGTTGGAATCCACTCTAAAACGGTGAGTTTTTGTTTGAGTAAACATCTAGCATGAAAAGTTGGCCTGAGAGGGGACAAGACTGTGAATACAATACAAAATGACAAATTTTATCCCAAGAGCCTTTTAAGCATAAAACAAGACCTCAGTGTCCTTCTGAAAACATTTGATTGTGTCATAGCAAGATTCCAGCAAGTTTGTCACAGTGCTTTTGTTTGTCTACCACACAGCAATTACTTTCAACTGCCCCCAACCCTTCCGAGGTGTCCTACAGCTCTCCTAGAGCAAGGTCACAGAAGCCACACCCAGAAAGAGAAAGGAGGTTAGTAATAAACCCTTATCTAGTTCAACCGCTTAAAAAGTTTGGTCTTCAACTGTTTGTTTTTTTTTTACGGGTCAGGCATGGGGTTTTCAGGCAATGAAGTCATTAAAACAGAGTTCTCCAAACATAAGTGACCATGCGATTCACTTGGAGAGGTGTATGAAAACTGCAGGCTTCTCCCTACAGAGTCGGGCTCAGGACATCTGCATGGGATTCTGGGTGTTGTAGTTTAAGTCCTCCAAGTGATGTTTATGATCAGGCAAATTTATGCAGCAAAACATAGCTACTTGCACCCAAGGAATCTGGGTCTTCAGTGGGATGTACTTGGGCATTTTGCTTAGTCAGTCTTTCATTAGAAGCTGCTTTCATGGAACAAAGGTTATCTCAAACCACTTTTATTAAGCCAGAGTCTCTGGGTGGTATAAAGAGCGAAGGTGCATGGGTGCTCACTGAAAGATTAGAGGTTTGCGTCCACCTGGGGTGCCTTGTAAGAGAGACCTGGCAATTTCTTTTTTTTTTTTCAAACCAGCCACTGAAAACACTATGGTGCACACAGAGGGTTGTCATAAGTCAGGATCAAATCCACTGCAACTTACTTTTGAAAATGAAGTAATTCATAGTACCCTCAGGCATCAGCTCAGTGTCCTGGAGGAAGTACATTAGAAGTAGGGCTACTTCTGTGACTGATATTCTGGGGTGTTCCCTCACCCCACCAGCTTGCCCAAGCTCATCTTGAACTTCAACCAAAGGGGGTGAGGTCGAGCTACAGCCATTCTCTGGGAGGCAGCTTCGACCACACAATGAAAAGTGTCAGCATATGCCCTGATTTGAGTCTGAGCCAGTTGACCAGCAATGTACGGTGGGGATGGGGGCAGGGGGAAGCCCCCAAACTGAGAAACCTGAGGAGAAATACACTTAATACCTCTAAAGCAGATATAGATCTTAGTTCATTTAAAACATTAAAAAAATTATGATTAAAGAAAGCTTTAGTCTGGAGAAGAAAGGACATCAGATAAACATTGCGAAATAGCTACAGAGTGCTCCCATGGAGGAGAATGTGGGATTCCTCCTGTAGGTTCCCAAGGGGTTGAAATCGCCTAGCAGACGGGATGGGAGCTGCCGAAGCAGGTATGCGGCTGACAAAGGAAGAAGTAGAAAGCCAGAGGAGCTCTAGCCGGACTGACTGCCAACCAACTGCTGGCCGGGATGCTCACTAGCTGTGTGATCTGGGGCAAACAGTCACCCGAGTCTTCTCAATTGAAAAATAAGAATAATGAGTATCTTATAGAGCTGTCGAGATGAATTGGTGTGATAATCTTGTAAGGCCCTTGGCACTGTTGGTGCCCAATAAGGGGTATTTGAAAATAGATCATCAAAGCCAAGAGAGGTGAAGGGGTTCCCTCAAGCAGCAGTGAGTCTCCCATTGCCAGAGGTGGTCCAGGGGTGGATGGTGGGGGAGGGGGGGAGATCTAAGAGGAGTAAGGCACTAAACACCGCATGAGTGGTTGGGTTGGACAACCTTGCAAATTCTTTTCACCTTGAGCAATTTATGGCTCTTAGACGAGGTGGGGAATGTTTTTCTGTAAAAATGGTCATTCTTTGCTTTCAGTGAAAACATTTGCTCTCTCTAGGCAGCCAACACTCGGTCTTTGAGCTGTAACACCTGAGAGCTCATACCTGGCCTCTGCTGGGAAGTGAGAAGAGTACACAGCTCACTCGGATCCACCCTCAATACCAACACGTGGAGTAGGTGTCACACAGAAACGCGATGGCAAGTGCACACCCGGACAGCGAGCAAACCAGCAACACAGACGTCTCGACAGACAGGCCTGCTGCATAGAGGGAACCGTGCTACCCTGAGAGTCATATGATGGCAGAATGGGGATTTTCCCTACTTAGGACAGAAAAAAGGGGAACACTCCCAATAACTAGAATAAAAGTAAAGGGAAATTGCTACAATCGTCCTATAACCCTACTGGGAATCAATGCACAGGAATTTTTATCTAAGCATGGTACATTGAACACATGTGTTTATAGCTCTTCTGTCTGAAAGATGACTCATAAGAAATATTCAAATCTCGAATTCTTATATATATATATATATATATATATACACACACATACATACATACATGCACTCAATAGAGACAAATATGTGTGCATATTTAATTTCATTTTTCCATGAAATGAAATCTCTCATGTATTCACACACACACACACACACACACACACACACGGGAACTTCCAAACATTCACAGAAAAATGAATTAAAATATAATTAAAATTTCTGCAAATGTTTCGAAGGCTGTGTGTTTGTGTGTGTGTGTGGTCCTCCCTGACGGAATCCCAAAAGAAGGCAACAACCATTTATGGTATAAAAATTTTGGAAGATAGAAGGAATGAATGAAGTAAATAACCTACTTGTAACAGAGATGAGGAAGCTGAAATCATAGTACTTCCAGACGGAAGCAGGAGAAGCAGGCCAGTTTGCCCCACAGAACCCCAAACCCAGTGTGGTTGGGTTGACTCTGACTCATAAGGGCCCTCTAGGACAGAGCCGCTTGGCTCCAGGGGGTTTCAAGGCTGTAAAACTTTACAGCAGCGTGAATCGCCAATCTTTGGGTGAGCAGCCAACCACTCGACTGCATAACTGAGAACCTTGGAAAGTCTGAGGAAGTTGGGGTGTTAGGTATTATGGGAGATAAAGGTTAATTATGGACATGGAAACTAAAGATCGGTTGACTGTTGAATATGGAGCATGTAGACCTTATGTGGTTTCTCCTCCCCTACCCAGTAGACAACTGCTGCTGCTCCTAAAGGCCCCTGTCTGAAAAGGAGCATTTTATTCTCTGGTCAAAGACACTCCCCCATTGTGGGATGAGCACATCTGGGTGGGGAAGAAACAGGAGCGGTAAGAATCTATTGCAGATGAGGAGTCTGAATACTAAAGGAAAAATCTGTCCGCTCTTTGCCTTCCTACTTTTCAGAACACTGACAGTCAGTGTTGTAGTAATCCAGCAGACAAGTCTTTTTCTTTTAAAGAGCTGCAAGTCTCCGAAGAAAAGATCTATAGATCTTGACACTGTAGGATCCCCAGTCCAAAGGGCAGCTTACTGATTGCTCTCTCTGCAGCAGAGCCCCGCTGTCAAACAAGGCCCATTTATGCACCTTTCTTTTTCTTTTAAAAAAAAATTATTTTATTGGGGACTTTTACAGCTCTTATCACAATCCATACAATGTATGCACCTTTCATTGAACTTTATATAGTCAAACAACTATACCCTCTCTTCAATTATCAACATGGTTAAGTTCCAAGGACCGGATTATTATGTAAAAATCAGCTTTCTGCAAAAAGGGAAGATGACCAAATTACATCATCGCATAGATTCCAAATCACATTAATAAATACTTGCCAAATCAAATCATAAAATAACTGTCTAATCACACCACTATCTAAATGTCAAACAACCAAGCTGGCTGACACATAGCCTTACCCCTCACCACCAGCATGGCTCTGGGCTTGCGCCTTGGTGTTTATTACTGCCAGACGTACTTTGGCAATAGGCAAGATACAGAGACTTTTTTTTTACTATTTTCATAAATGCAAAATGTCACATGATGAAATGGTTGGATAAGAGAGGGATACATGTAGAGATCATTGGATCTTGGGAAAAAACAAAAACAAAAAGCCTTCAACATTAAAGACAAAGGGAGTAATGTAAAATAAAAAACAATTCAATAATGCCTAGTACAAATCTCTAATATGCCCCAGGAAGGGAGGGGGATTGTGCGTCTAGGAAATGAGAGCACCGCCGTAGGAAGGGACGGTTGGCGAGCAGGAGGAAGAGCACCCTGGGAGCTTAAACCATGAGAGGAAATCGAACAATCGGCACTGCCACCCTCATGCCCGTCGCGTCCCGTCTGACTCAGAGCACCCTTGAGGGCTGAGTGGAAGTCCCCCGTGGGTCTCTGAGGCTGTCGCTATTTCCTGGGAGAGCACGCTATCTGCTGTGGAGCAGCTGGCCGTTTCAAACTACTGACCTTGTGGTGAACAGCCCAATGGGGAACCCACTGCGCCACCAGGGCTTCTCTAAAAGATGAAATAATAAAAACTTGCCCAGAATCTCGATACAAATATAAATATGTGATATGAAGTTTATTATTGGTTATCAGACCTGGGAGGGAGAAGGAAATGTGGAGTCATTTTTTAAGGGAACAGTTAAGTTTCTATCAATTATGATGGAATAATTTGGGAAAGGACAGTTAAAAGGACAAACCGATCTCTCTTGGAAGATGTAAGGCCAGAGTGCTCCTGAGAGGCAAGGCTGGCGAGACTTTATCTTGCAGACTTTAGACATCGTCGGGAGCATATTTCGTGAAGTGGCGGGGCGGTGACAGAGAGGAAGCCCTCACTGAGAGGACGGACACAGCGGCTGCGTCAATGGGCTCCGGCAGAGGAACGATTGTGAGGATGGCGCAGACCGGCAGTGTTTCCTTCTGTTGTGCATACGGGTCACGCTATGGGTAGGAGCTGACCTGATAGCACACAACAATAACAACAGTATTGGCCAGCAGGTTAGGGAAAATCTGTAACAAGTCCATTCAAAATCCAAACCATCTGCTGTAGAGTTGATTCTGACTCATGGTAATTCCACGCAACTCAGGGTTGCAACACAGATTGTGCCTAATAGAATTTTCAAATAGTGTGACCTTTGGGAGAGAGCAGCAGGAGTCTCTTCCCAGCAGCCTCTGGTGGGTTCAAACTACCAATCTCTTAGTCAGTGGCTAAGGGTTTATCCATTTGTACCACTCAGGGGCTCCTGGAAAACCCTTATACATGAAAACCAACCGAGGAGAGGTTGGTTGACTCTGTCAGTAAATGGTTTGTAAACTGCTGCCAAGTGGTCAGCATCTGTGAGCGAAGGCAGTCAGCGAGGTTTGGCCCGCGATTTGAAGGCAGGCTGCAGAGAGAGAACGTTCCAACAGGTCAGACGAAGGAAGAAACACTGTGTGTGCTCCCTAGACTGATGGACAGAGGATGATGGGAGATTTGGGGAGGCTTGCTCAATATCAGGTGTGGTGAAGGGAGTCAGACAGAGGTTACGTAAACACAGCAGACAAGGAGGGGGAAAGGCATGTTAAGTGGTGGCTTTCGGAAGACAGACAGCCTACCGGGAGATGGTATGCACAGCGGAATGAGTGCTCCGATTTGGAACGCATCCCATTTTTAAGGATGATTCAGAAAATCAGAGGAGATGTTAGCATGGAAGCTAGGATTTGGGCAGAGTGTGTGGATCAGGGTGTAGAGGCAACTTGAGCTTTACACGTATTTTTCATTTTAAAAGATTTGTAACAAAATATCTTTTATTTTTATTTGGTTTTGTGATTTTTAATGATACCTTATTTTAATTATCGATTCACAGGAATTTGCAG
>NW_022111373.1:72501168-72502450 GCF_000313985.2 Echinops telfairi | reverse complement strand
GGGGGATGGACAACAGAAAAGTGGGTGAAGGGAGACGTCGGACAGTGTGAGATATGACAAAATAATAAGAATTTGTAAATTATCAAGAGTTCATGAGGCAGGGGGAGTGGGGAGGGAGGGGAAAAATGAGGAGCTGATACCAGGGGCTCAAGCGGAAAGCAAATGTTTTGAGAATGATGATGGAAACATATATAAATGTGCTTGACACAATGGATGGATGTATGGATTGTGATAAGAGTTGTACGAGCCCCCAATAAAATGATTAAATAAAAAGAAAAACACTGCCTGGTTCTTTGCTATCCTCACAATTATTAGACTTGAGCCCATTGTTGTAGCCACGGTGCCAACCCATCTCTTAAGGGTCTTCCTCTTTTTGGATGCCCTTCTGCTTCACCTAGCATAATGTCATCCCAATACCACGTCCAAAGTATGTGAGATGAAGTCTTTCCATCCTCGCTTCTAAGGAGCATTCTGGCTGTACTTCTGTTAATATGGATGCGGTTCTTCATCTGGCAGCCCATGGACTGTCTAATATTCTTTACCTAACACCATCATTCAAAGCTGTCAATTCTTTGTTCTTTCTTATTCATTGCCCCTGTTTCAACTTCAGTGGTACAAACTCCTTCCCAGGACTGATTTCAAGTTACCATCTTGAAGTTGCTGAAAACATAGCTAGAACATGATGAACAGAATGAGCTCGTGCAATCGTGTACAACTCACGCCAGGACCACTGCTTCTGGATGTAGGATGTGTTGATGTAGAAGGGGAAAATAAAGATCTTATAAGAAGGTGTGATTAGATTAGGGCCCACTCTGATTTCAGGATTCTATCCCTACCTCAATATCTTCTACTAAATAAAATCTGCAATCATACATCCTAATGCCATGGAGGCAGAGAGAGATTGACCACAAAAGAGGAGGTGTGTGACCATGGAGGCTCAAGATGAGGTGACGTGGCTGAGAAATGCTGGCCGTCACAAGGAGCCGGAAGAGAGAAGGAACGGAGTCTCCACAAAGCCGTTTGGGCCAAGTCAAACTGAGTTCAGAGTCTGATCTCCAGAACTGAGAGAGAATGTATTTCTAGGTAATTTGTATTACCCAGAAAATGGTTGTAATTTCCTATAGCAGCCATAGGAACACACACACACACACACACACACACACACACACACACACACAGAGAATTCACACCAAAGAAATTCACTACCATCAAGTCAATGCAGACTCATAATGACCCTATAGGACACAGTAGAATTACTGCTGTGCGTTTCTGAGTCTGTTAC
>NW_022111373.1:72483881-72500973 GCF_000313985.2 Echinops telfairi | reverse complement strand
CATGAGATATTATATATTCTATTTTGTAAAATATTATTATAATATTTTTCAAATCTCTTGAACTAATAGCATTCCCATGCAAGGATCATTCTTAATCAATGAAGTCTTAGCCAGAACCATTAGACCACAAAAAATAAATGTAAGGAATACAGTTGGGCAACGAAGAAGTAAAACTCTCACTACTCACATATGATGTCATTTTACATGTAGAAAACCCCGAAGGCTGGAGAAAGGATTACTGGAGACAATCACAAGATTTGGGAATGTGGCAGGATACAAGATTAACAAGCCAAACTCAGTCAGATTTTTGTATCCTAATGAAGAGAGCTCTGAAAAGATGCCAAGAAAACAATATCACTTACAATAGCCACACAAAATATTAAATATTTCAGAGTAAATCTAGCCAGGGAAACAAAAGGCCTGTACAAAGAAAACGACAGAACACCATGATAAGAAACTAAGAGAGACTTACACAAATGAAAGAATAGCTCATGTTTATGCATAGGAAGTCTGGATGTTGTGAAAATGTCCACATTACCCAAAGCAACAAATATAACACAATTCTGATCCAAATCCTAACTCCATTCTCTAAAGAAATGGAAAAACTAATTATGAATTTCATATGGAGATCTAGCATAAGCAAGGAACTCCTTAAGAACAACAAAGTAATACGCCTCATGCTACCAGACCTCAAAACCTACTGCACAGCACAGTAGTCAAAAGAGCCAGGTGCTAGCACCATGGTAGGCACATAAACCAATGGAACAGAATAGAAACCCAGACATAAATTCATCCAACTACAGGCAACTGATCTTTGAAAACAGGACAAAAAAAGATTAAATGGGCAAGAGACTATCTCTCAACCAATGGTACTGGCAAACCAGCACCAGTATCTGCAGAAGAATAACATCAAATGCATTCCTCACCCTACCTACAAAAAGGAACCCAAGATGGATCAAAGAATTAAGTATCAATCCCAGACCTATAAAGGTCATCAGTGAGAAAACAGGAACAAACTTGAGGGCATTGTTGCAGGGCCTACACATACTACCAAATAAAAGCCAGGAATCACACACAGAACACAAAATAGATGACGGGGACCTACTGAAAAGTAGACAGTTATGTGATCAAAAGACTGCATAGTAGGAATAAAAAGAGAGTCCACAGACTGGGGAAAATCTTTAGGAATGGTTCGATGGACAAAGGACTAATCTCTGAAATCTACAAAATCTCAATAGCCAAAACCAAATCATTTTTAAGATGGGCAAAAGAAATGACTAGAAGTTCACCAGAAATGACATTCAAATGGCTAACAAACACATGAAAAATGCTCATGGATCACTAACCATTCAAGAGATGCAAATCAAAATGATGGTGAGACCTTACCTTATAATGACAGCCCGTTTCAAAAACCAGGCTGAAGAGGGTGTACAGAGGGTGCAGAGAGATTGGAGCTCTCATTCACTGTGGTGGGTCTGTAAATAGTACAACCCCCATGGGAAGAGATATGGTGATACCCCAACCAACTGGGAACAGAAATTCCATACAATCCAGCAATCCCTCTGCTGGGTATCCACACTCAAATAGTAAGAGATGTAATACAGACAGACACATGCACCCTCGTGTTCATCCCAGCACCGGTCACAATGGCAAGAAGTTGGAAACAGTCCAAAAAACCTCGTCAGTAGAATATTGGATAAAGAAACTTTGGTACATACATACAGTGGAATACGACGCATTATTAAAGGCAACAGATGAAACCACAAAGCACCTCACAACATGGATGGACTGAAGGACATTTGGCTGAGTGAAGTTGTTGTTTTCGGTGTCAACTCAAAGCAACTCTATGTACAACTGAAGGACATTTGGCTGAGTGAAGTTGTTGTTTTCGGTGTCAACTCAAAGCAACTCTATGTACAACTGCAGGGAACGCTGCCTGGTCCCGGGCTGTCCTCACAGCTGCTTCTGTGTTTGAGCTCAGTGTTGCAATCACTGTGTCGCTCCATCCCATTGAGGACCATCCTCTGTGGCATTTCCCCTCTACTTTACCAAGCATGATGCCCTCCTCCGGGGATTGGTCTCTCCTGACAACATGTCCAAAGCACACGAGACCAAGTCTCACCATTCTTGCCTCGAAGAAGCCTTCTGGCTGGGCTTCTTCCAAGGCAGATTCGTTTGTTCTTCTGGCGGCACATGGTAACTTCAGAATTCTTCACCATGATTCAAATGCACCAATTCCCGTTCGGTCTTCCTTATTTAATGTTCAACTTTCACATGCATATGAAGCAATTGAAAACGGAGCCGGGTGCACCTTAATCTTCAAAGTGACACCCTTGTTCTTCAATAATTAAAAGAGGTTTTGGGCAGGGTACATCTCCAATTCATCATGTGAGTTCTTGACTGCTGCTTCCATTGAACAGCAATTGGGGGTCCAAGCAAAAACGAAATCTTTGACAACTGTAATCCTTTCTCTGTTTATTGTGATGGTTCCTATTGGCTCAGTTGTGAGAGTTTGGGTTTTCTTTACATTGAGTTGTAATCCATACTGAAGACTGAAGGCCTTCATATTCATCAGCTAGTGCTTTAAGACCTCCTTACTTTCAGCAAATAAGGTTGTGTTATCTGCCAACCCCAGGTAGTTATCTCAGTTAATAAGTCTTTCTTCAATCGTAATGCTACATTCTTCTTCAATAATCCAGTGTTTTTGAAGATTTGCTCAGCATACAGATTAAGTCGGTATGGTGAGAGGTACAACCCTGGCGTACACCTTTCTTGATTTTAAACCATAGCGTAGCCTCTTGTTCTGTTCTCACAATTGCCTCTTGATCCATGGACAGGTTCCACACGAGCACAATAAAGTGCTCTGGAATTCCTATTCTTCTCGAGGTTATGCATAAGCTTCTTATAATCCACACAGCCAAATCCCTTGGCATAGTCAATAAGACAAAAATAAACATCTTTCTGATATTCTCTTCTTTCGACCGTCATCCTTCTGACATCAGCAATGCTATCCCTTGTTCTACACACTCTTCCAAATCCAGCTTGAATTTCTGGCTGCTCCCTGTTGATGTACTGCTGCAACTGTTGTTGGATGATCTTCAGCAAAATTTTACTTGATGTGATATTAATGATCGTGTTCTTTAATTCACACATTCTGTTGGGTCTTCAGAGAGTGACTTCAACCCTGGGCTCAAACATCAGAACAACTGAGAGGATGGCACAGGACTGGGCAGTGTTTCTCTCTGTTGTTCAGAGTCCTTATGAGTCAGAACTGCCTCAATGGCGTCTAACAACAATAACAGTCGCCATTCAGGTGCCCTAGTGGCATGGTGGATTACATACAGCACTGCTAACTGCAAGGTCAGCTTTTGAAATGGCTTGTCTCTCCATGGAAGAAAGAAGAGGCTTTCTACTCTGGTAAAGATTTACAGTCTCAGAAACCACAAGAGTAGTTCTGGTCTGTCTTGTAGTGTTGCCACGAGTTGAAATTGACTCAATGGGATTGAGTTTTGAGGGTCATCATCTAGTCTGCTAGTTCTATGATATGCTCATCTTTCTCTTCTGCCCATTTTCTGCTGGGTTGTCTTTTCTTTATTATTATTATTTTTCATTTCTATCACTGCTGCGTTATGAGTCCCAAATACAGTCTCTTCACTGTGCATATATATAGTTTTTTCATTATCTTTTCAGTGATTGTTTTAATTACTGGGAATTGTGGTTTAATGTTGTTCAGTTTAAATATCTTTATTTTAATCATTAGTACATTTTGTGTCCTTAATTTTTCATCTTTAAATGAAGAATCCTTTCCCACCCTGGGGTGATAAACATTTTCTTCATGTAAGTCTTTAATTCCATCTGAAATTGATTGTTGAGTATTCTATTTTTTTTTTGTAGGAAGCAGGATAGATTTATTTCTATTTGCCAAGAAGTTTATTTCTTTATTTTAGAATCATTCTTTATTTTTTTAATATTAAATTCTTTTGTTGGGGGCCCTTACCTCTCTTATCACACTCCATACACTCATCCATTATCATTTGTACATACGTTGCCATCATCATTTTCAAAGCATTTTCTTTCTATTTGAGCCCTTGGTATCAGCTCCTCATTTTTCCCCCCTCTCTTCCCTGCCCTCCCTCTCTCATGAACCCTAGATAAGTTATAGATTATTCTTTTCATATCTTACATCACCCTCTGTCACCCTTCACCCTCTTTTCTGTTGTTCATCCCCCTGGGAGGGGGTTATATGTCAATCCTTGCGATCGATTCCCCTTTCTCCCCCCACCTTCCCCTTATCTTCCTGGCATCTCTCATCTCATTGTTGGCCCTAAGGGGTTTATTTATCTATCCTGGATTCCTTTATTGATTGTTGAGTATTCTTTAAGGTCATGATATAATTTGGTTTTGTGGGTTTTTTCTCAGATGAATCCTCCATTGCCTCAGACCCTTTACTGGACAGTTCATCCTCTCCTCAGTAACATGAAATATCCCTTACATCATCCATTAATTGTCCATATACACTTGTGTATATTTCTTGGATTCCCTATTCTGTTTCATAGTTCATCCATTCTTCTTTTGTATCAATATGACAGTTTTCATTTCTACAACCTTAAAAATAAGTCTTAGTAACTGGTAGAACAAGCTCTTCCGACTTATGCCTCTTTTTGAGGTGTTCGTCTCCTAGCTACACTTAGATCTTTGCTCTGTCGCATGACTTTTAGCTTTGGCTTCTTAAGCCTTCTCTAAAAGATTTATTAAAATTTTATTGGCATTGCATTAAAGCTATAGATCAAATTAGGGATAAATGACCTCCCTGATATTGGGGCTTCCTTTACATGAATATGTCATATATTCCCATTCATTTTGAACTTAATACCTTTCAATTGGGTCTAAAGTTTTTCTCTATCAATATTTTATGTGCCTTTTGTTAGATTATGATTTTATAAATTTATTGCTGTTAGATAACATTCTCTTAACATTGCATTTCCTAGTTTTGTCACAGGTAAAGAGAAAAGCATTCTATTGAATTTACACTCAATCCCTTCACTAAACTCTTATATTGTCTAAGAATTTATAGATTCTTTTGCTTGCTATATGGACAATCTTACCATCTCTAAATAATAAGTATCTTTGTCAATACTTTTAACTTTTATTTCCTTTTCATACCTCAATGCACTGACTAAGCATCCATGATTATGTTAAATAGGATCAGTAAAAGTGGGCCATCTTTTCAGTTCCTGAGATTAAAGGGACTCCTTATGCTTTTACCATTAAGAATGATGTTTACTGTAGGATTTGGGTAGGGATTATTCACCAGGTTAAGGAAGACTTTTCCATCATCCCTTCTAGTGAGGTTACTTATCACACCAGACTTAACCATGTTCTTTCACTTCAAGTATTGAATAACAGATAAAAATTGTGGGATTAACAAGTTGAAAGGAATGTTATAAGAACACGGGGAATTTGGACACTCAACCAAGACTAAACATGAGCACATTATTCCCTCACCAACAGAGAGAGGAGCAAGTAAGATAAATCAGAGTGTGACCTGGGCCGGGACTCCCCTCAGCGGGCTGGAGCGCTGCTAAGCCACAAGAGAGAGACCCCTGCTCCCACCTCACACACTGTCCCAAAGGAGTGTGAGGACGGGGGAGGCAGGGCCCCTCTGCTTGAGCAAGAACTGGTAAGACTAGAGACCCAGGGAGTCCCCAGTGTGAGAGAGATCTAGAAGGTGCAAGCCAAAAGTGACTTTCTTTATCTTTTTCCCAACAGCTTTATTGGCATGTAATTCACATATCCTACCATTCAACAGTTCAATCACATCAAGAAGAGCCGCACGCTCACCACAATCAGTTCCCGAACATTTTCTTTTATCTTGTCCTCCTCGCTATGGGCCCTCCATTTCCTCCCAGCCCCCGTGCCACACCCCCAAGAGATCAGTCATTCAATGACTGTTTCTACAGAATTCATAAGCAGAAAAACATTAAAATCAAACAACAGCAAAACTGCTGTAACAAGAATAACAAGGTAAAACAGGTTAAAAAAACTCTCCAAAGAGAGCGCAAAATATTTTAACCTCTAGCACATTTTTATGTGTCTTATGGGGGAGCGCCAATTTTTGGTTGTTGGCTTGCGCCTTGTTTGCCCTTGCACCACCTTTTTGCCGTTCGGCTTGGCTTTTTTGGGGGCCCCGGGGCCCCGGTTGGTTTCAAGGTTGCCCTTGCTTCCCGGGGGGGCGGGGGGTTCTTGTTGGCCTTGGTTCCCCGGATGGTGAAAGGCATGATGAGTCTGAGTGAACGGAGTATGACTCACCGTGGAATGAAGTGGGGGAAAGTTCAGGAGACATTTGGTCTCTGGAAAGAGTAACCTGACTAGCAGGTGACTTGCGTCACAAGCCCTTGAGTCATCATCCCAGCGTTCCCTAATGAGCCACCTGTTTCTTCACCCCTCACCAAATATGTGAGCCCTTCCCGCAGTTGCCATGGAAACGGTCCTTCTTCCAGGCCTGTCATGATTTCAGTGGGGCAGAGAGGAAAAGGAGGACTACCCAATAAGTAAGGTAAGCATGGGCTTAGTTGTGCTTGTTTACTAATGTGTACTTTTTTCTCTTTTGCCACATCGGAGATGCCACTCCTAGGGAGGGCTGCCCGTCTGCCTCCTCCCAGCAGCACCAGCCTAAAGAATCAAGTCTCTTTTCAAATTCCCACCCTCGGACAGGGCACAGACCCACTCAGCAAGTTGGGCATGGCCTTACTTGGGTTTATTTACTAATCTGTAGGAAGGACTCCACATGCATATTTGTTTGTTTGTTTTTTGACCACATCAAGAATATGATGAAAGCTATGCCCAAGCAATGGAAAAAGCCACTTTTCAAAGTAACACTCTGCCAAATCTCATTTGGGAATTGGCTGATTCAAAGGATCATTGCACTTTTTATTTTAATGTATTTCTTTGACTTTAGAATGCCATGGTGCTATGATCCATTCATTTCTAAGTACCTCAGATGGAAGGAGGGGTCCTTCATCCACGGGAGAGCCAGCAACAGGGATGGCCTTAGTGCGGGAAGGCACTTGCCTGGGCAGGTAAGTCTTGCAGCATTCCGCTGGGTCAGTAGCATGGACCTTAGACATCTCCTGGGCAAAGGCTTCCTATAGTCACATTCATAGCGCCATCTCTGTGCTGGGGAGCTAACTGACCTCTTCCCTCCCCATCATCCTGCATCTTCATTTACAGGCACATTTCCCCTGGTTAGCACCTGTCCCTCCAACCTGGAGGACTCTATTCCATTGCTTGCTCCTTGGCCACCCAATTTCTCATCTGTTCCTGCTCCAGTTGAGAATGAAAAGGAAGAAGATCTGGTAGCGTTTACTATCTATGTGAGGTTGCCCTGAGTCAGGATCTACTCATTGGTAACTGGTTTCCTGTTTTGGCTTATGGTACATGTTATCACCGACCCTTATTATTTAGGAATAATTTAGAGCAGTGGTTCTCAACCTTCCTAATGCCACAACCCTTTCATACAGTTCCTCATGTTGTGGTGACCCCCAACCATACAATTATTTTCGTTGCGACTTCATCACTGTCATTTTGCTACTGTTATAATTCGGGCAACCCCTGTGAAAGGGTTGTTCGACCCCCAAAGGGGTCGCGACCCACAGGTTGAGAACCCCTGCTGTAGAGACATGTTTGTGCCACAATCTCCTGCTTCGGAGCTATTCAGCAGTTTTCTACTCCAGGATTTCTACCTGGCCAGGACACATCAGATCTCCCTGCCAGGTTTTGCTTATCCAGCCAAACTTCTCTTTTCCTTACACCACATTCTGTTTTCTGGAGTTGCCTCTGAAGACACATTTGCAATCAGTTTGGAAGTAGCATCAGCAGGTCCCTCTTGGCTCTGTGGCCATCTTGGATTGGCAGGTGATGACTTTGACGGTCTTTGTCAGCAGCTGTCAGCAGCCTTTATCGCTGTAGTCACAGACTGAGACAGTAAACTCACCTGGGAGGCTATGTCTAAAGCCTTTGAAGAGCAGCAGTATCACTGACCATGTAGCCAAAAGGCCCCAGCATTCCCAGAGCTAGCCAAAATCAATGGCTTTCTGTGCAAAGCCCAAAGGCAAACAGCAAACCATCCAAGATCAATAGTGAAGAGTGATAGACAGGGAAATAGGACCGGAAGGCACAAAGGATAAAGAAATAACAAAGCCAAAGGTTATGGAGTGATTGCTTTCTAATTTGTCTTTATAAAAAGGAAAAAGAATCGAATGGGAAATTGGCAAGCTGGAGAGGAGAGATGTCAGAAACATTTTATGTCCTAATGCTTTGCCACACACTGTCTTGCACAATGTTGGAGGAAGTGAGGTTGAAACTGAGAATATTTTCACAAGTCTGAGTCAGCCAGGAAACTAAAGGAAAAGACTCTGAAATTTGGGGAAATTACAGACCTGCTATTTGACATTACTGGGAGAAAAACATCAAACCTCACAACTTATTCTGAGAACTGGAGCAAGAGAAATACTTCATGTGGCCCTGTTCCTGGTCCACACGAGCGTGGGTCCCTGTAGGACTGGGGAGAATTGTCGGTAGATGCCTTTAGGGAAGCCCCTGCCAAGGGAGAGTGGGAAAAGGGACCTATATTTCTATTGTGCCCTCTTCCAACCACGCACAGAGAATCTAGAGCGACTGTGTAGACTAGGGCGCAAGCGAGACCATGAGCGCTTGGCTGGAGACCAGGTCCTCTCCTGTAGGTGTGGGCTCAGTATTATAGTTTTAACTATTACTTCATATAACTTATTAGGAAAATAAAGCAGTGATGTGAGGTTAAGACCAATCTGAAAATAAAACATATACATATAATGTAATGCAACAGACGTGAAGGACCGTTGTCCGCTGAATCAGAGTCCTGGCGACCCCGCGGTGCAGACAAGCACTGTGCTCCGTAGGGTTTCCAAGGATGTGACCTCTTGGAAGCAGATGGCCATGCTCACTTTCCAAGGTGCTTTGGGGTGGGCTCGAACAGTCAAACTTTCAGCTGAAAACTCACTGCCATCCAGTCGATTCTGACTCATAACAACCCTATAGGACAAGGGAAAATGGCCGCTGTGGATCTTCTTTATGGGAGTAGAAAGCTTCCCCTTTCTCCTACTGAGAGGCTGGTAGTTTTGAACTCTTGACCTTGCACTTAGCAGCCCAACTCATAAACCCCTGTGTCACAAGGGCTCCTTTTCAGTAAACAGTCATGTGATTAACCAAAGTTTCTTCTACCTAAGGGCTACTTGAAGGACCATGAAAAGATCCCAAATATAAGTAGGAATTTAGTATAGAACGAATCAGGTGGGGTTTCAAATCAGTAGAGAAAATGACTTCTTTCTAAAGTGGTAGGTAGCCCCAAACACAAACATTAATTGAAGGAAAGATAGTTGAAAGACTTAAAGGGACTATATAAATTCCAAAGGAAACATAGCATTTTGGGGGGTAACAAAAATGGTAACAAAGCCCCAAGTATGATCCAAGGCTCAAAAACCATGAAAGAGAAGAGTGACAAATTTGACTGCATGAAAATAAGAGCTTTCTGCATGAGACTTTCTCTTTGTAAATAAAGTAGACAAACAACTGTCAGACAGTTACAAGCAAAAGGGTTAGATCTCTCATATATAAAAAGCTCCCACAAATCAATAAGCATAAAACCTACCATCTGTGCTCACTCTCACCCATGGGAAACACAAGTTAAAATTACAACAAAAATACTACTTTTACTTATTAAAAGGACCCAGGTAGTCCAGTGGGTTAAGTATTGGGCTGCTAACCACAAGGTTGGTGTTTCGAACACACCAGCTGCTCCCTATATGAAAGATGAGGCTATCTACTCTGAAGGAGTATTGAGTCACTATGATGGGTCTGCACATTAGATTAGAAAAGAAACAGTTACTAGGGATCTGGAGAAACCGGCACTCTTCTCTTGTTTATCGTGCTGTACCTAGTTCAACGTATGTACTCCGACACTCAGAAAACACATACTCAGATGAAAGTTGCAGTTAGATTCAGAAATTTTACTCAGAGCAATTTATAGATACATTTGCACATGTGTGAAATGAAATAATGTCTGGCACGTGTGTAAGGATGCTCTTTACAGGGTTGATAATATAAAGAGAATGAAAATCTCAATGTCTACCCATGTTATTACTGTTAGGTGCCATCCCCTTGGCTCCGACTGATGTGACCGCATGTGCAGCCGATGGAAATGCTGTCCAGTCCTGAGCCGCCCTCACTAAGGTTAGGCTTGAGGATTTAACGGTGTCAATCCCTTTCATTGAGGGTCTTCCTTTTTCCAACAGCTTTACTTTACCAAGCATTGTGCGTCTTCCCAAGGACGACTCTCTCCTCACACCAAGTCCGAAGTCCACAAGCAGAGTCATGACATCCTTGCTTCTCGGGAGTTTTCTACCTGTATTTTCTCCAACAGGCTTGTTTGTCCAGATGGGCTTTCCATGTGGTTTGGGGTACAAAAGAGACTCCAATCTCAAATGTCATTTGAGAAGATCACTTATTGTGTCTTAAAAGACAGCACAAAGACACGGACACATCATTCAGATGAGGGGAGCTACGAGCAAGAGGTCAAAATGGCATTCTAGGGTTCAGTCAGGATGCTAGTGAAACAGGCATGGGACAAAGAGGCAGTCACATGCTCATGATGGGCGGCAGAGTGACAGGTGGGACTACAGAAGCGGGGACAGAGCCATGACCAGGATGCATACATTATGTTAGATGGAAGGGAGTTCAAAATTGGTCCAGGGCCTTCTGACCAAGGCACTCAGGGGGGTACATATGGCCATGGGACCCTCAATACTGTCTCCAATGGGGATCTCACCAATCAAAGACACGCCCATGTAGCCCCTAAGAGATTGCCCCTTCCGGGGCTGGCTGGAGAGGGGAGAGGTATTTTATTTTCCAAGGTACTCTGCCTGAAGGCAACATTATCCACACCCTTGGTAAATGATCAGAAAGCATCCAGTGGGGCTTAATCCAGGTAAGGACTTGGCAAATGGATTTTGGGCTGTCACTGCCATCCATACCCTTTTGTCAACTGGGGGTCTCAGAATTTAAACTCTAATATACATGGTATTTTCAATATTCTTCTCCATAATTCAAATGCACCAATTCTTCTCCAATATTTTTCATTCATCGTCGAACTTTCCCATACATAAGAGGAGATTAAAAATGCCATGGCTTGGATTAGGCGCACCTTTGTCTTTAAAGTGATGTCTCCCCCACAGCCAGTGGTCGTGTAGATATGTACAGCCACTGCGGAAAGTAATCTGGTGATATTTAAAGCAAATGGAAATTGAGCTACCTTATGACCCAGCTATCCCTCTACTGGGCATATACCCAGAAGAAGTAAGAAATAAACCATGACCAGTCGGTTGTGTTCCGATGTTTATTGCTGTGCTTGCAATTCACAATTGCAAAGAGTTGGAAATTTCCATCGACAGATGAGTGGATTAGTGAACTCTGGCACATACACACAATGAAGTACTACACATCACTAAAAAGCACCGATGATCACATGAAGCACGTCGTTTCATGGAAAAAGTTGGAGGAAATTATGCTAAGTGAAGACAGCCAATCACAAAAGGACAAGCACAACATCAGTCCCCTGAGGTAAGCGTAATCAGCACAGTAGGTATAGAAGAAAAGCCATTTATCTCACAATATACAGGTTCAGGTACAGGCAGTCGGGTGGGGGTCAGATCAAACACAAGGAGGTACATGGTTATCCAACAAAAAGGAGGGGAAGGGGGGGAGGGGAGGAAGGAGATGGAGAAAAGGGGGACGTAAGGGAGATCATGGCACGGGGGAGCAGGGCACTAACCCACCCAGGGGGAGAGAACTGGTAATATCTCCACAGAATTGGGAGTGCGCATACAGACCCTACCACAGCACACCAAACCATGAGGTTGATGTAACCACGTGGAGAAATGCACCTGGGGTGAACCAAGAAAGGAACATAACAGATCAGCAACGGGATCAAAACAAGCCACAAAGCCCCTGAGGAGCCCCAGATAGACTTCAGGCCAGGAGTGGCAGCTCCCGGAATCCCCCAGGACCAGTCATAAAGGTCAGCAGACAGACCTGGAATTATGTATGTTGTTTCTCAGTTTGTTTGTTTTTCAATCTTTTTGTTGTTGTTGTTCCATCTCTGTTATTGTTGGTTTGCCTACTGATATAAGATAGGCATGGGAAGTAAGCTCAAGGAGAAAGTAATAGGACCAACAGTCCCAGAGGGACTTTAGGGAAGAAGGAGTTGGGGGAGGGTGCGGTGAGCAAACAACGCCACAGACAGGGCAACAACTAGTGAATTAAAATCAACAAGGAGGATGTAGAGATCCTGGGAGTGTTGGAGGGACAGCAATCTAGCTGAGAGGAATTACTAAGAGGCAGAAGAAAGGTGAGTGTGATGATGGGAAAGGAGGAAGGTAAAGGGAAGCAAAGCTATGGACAGAGGTATAAACTTAGGTATGTACATATGTAAATACATTAATTCATAAAAATAGAGGTATTGGCCTATGTGCATATACTTACATGGCAATCCACTGAGGTAGTTGATGCACTTTGGGTTTCTGTCATTTCCTCCCTCAATACAAGAACACTTTGTTCTAACAACCTGGCATTCTGTGATGCTCACCCTCCCTGCACAATCGCTGAAGATAAAACAGGTGCATAAGCAAATGTGGTGAAGAAAGTGGATGGTACCTGGCTATTAAAAGCTATAGCATCTGGGGTCTTAAAGGCTTGAAGTTAAACAAGTGGTCATCCAGCATAGAAGCAACATGCCCACATGGGAAAGCACACCAGTCGGTGTGATCATGAAGTATCCTCAGGACCAGGTACCAGGCATGAGAAGACCCATAACAAACAAACAAACAAAATACCATATTGTTGAGAACAAGGGGGTTCAGAGCAGAGACTCAAAACCCATCTGTAGATAATGGGACATCCCCTCACAGAGGGGTCCCAGTGTGCAGTAAAGCACCAATGAAACACACAATATTCCTCTGGTTCCTTGAGGCTTTCTCACCCCCCACTATCATGACCCCAGTGCTGCTTCTCACTTCGGACCACACTGGAGCATGTGCACAGGTACAGATAACAGATAAGAGCTCGTGGCACATGGAATCCAGGAACAGAAATTGGAACAGCAATACCAGAAGGGTAGGGGAAGGTAGGGTGAGGCGGGAGGAAGGGGGAACTGATTGCAATGATCAACATATAACCACCCACACCCCTCCAAGGGGACAAACAACAGAAACCATGGGGGAAGGGAGACAGCAGTCGGCGTAAGATACTAAAATAATAATTTATCATTTATCAAGGGGTCAAGAGGGGTGGGGTGAGAAAAGAGGAGCTGGGCTCAATAGAAAGTTAATGTCTAGAAAAAAACGATGGCAATGATGGCAACATTTTTTTATGACCCATACAGAAATGTGCTTGATGCAACTGATGTATGGATTGTTATAAGAGTTGTAAGAGCCCCCAATAAAATGATCTTTTTATTAAAAATAAATAAATAAGTGGCATCTTTACTCTTTGGTCCTCTTAAGGAAGTCTTAAGTAGCAGTTTAGCCAATGCAACTCATCCTTTGATTTACTGACTGCTGCTTCTGTGAGTGTTAATTGTGGACCTAAGTAAAATGGAACCCTGACAGCGTCTATCTTTTTCTGCTTATCATGATGTTGTCTGTTGTCCTGTTGCTTTTCTTGATTGCCTTCATGTTGAGTTGTAATCCGTATGGAAGGTTATGTAGTCTTTGATTTTCATCCGTAAGTGCTTCAAGTCCTCTTGTCTGTCAGTAGACTTCATCTGCATATTTAAGGTTGTTAGTAGGCTTTCCTCCAATCCTGATGACACATTTCTCAGATAGTCCAATTCTCCGATTATCTCTGAGCATATGAAATAAGTGTGGTGAAAGGATACAACCCTGACACATACATTTTATGATTTTATACCATGCAGTAATTATGCCTTTGCTCTTTCAATGACTGCCTCTTGGCCTACGAACAATGTAGTGTTCTGGAAGTCCCTTTCCTCTCAATGTGACCCATGATTTTTATGACCCATACAGAAATATCTTGCTCCACATCCTCTTTTGAAACGAGCTTGAATTTCTTCCAGCTCTGTTGATGTACTGCTGCACTTGCTTTTGAATGACCTTCAGCAACATTTTACTTGCACGTTATATTATTTGCATGATGTTATTTGATAATCTCTGCATTATGTGAATCCCCTTTCTGTGGAATGGGCACAAGTATGGATATCTTCAAGTTTGTTGGCCAGATAGCTGTCTTCCAACAAGTGAGTACAACTTCTGGTGCATTTTGTGTGTGTGTGTGTGGGGGGGGGCGTATTTCAATTGGTATTCTGCCTTAGAAATCTTCCTTCAATACCACTAGTCCTTGATCATATATTACTTCTTGAAATGGTTGAATGTCAAATAATTCTTTTTGGTTGTGGCTCTGTATTCTTTCCATCTTCTTTTGATGATGCTTCCTGTGTTATGCAATGTTTTCTCACAGAATCTTTCAATATTGATACTCAAGCCTTACTTTTTCCTTCAGTTCGTTTAGCTTGGGATATATGTTGAGTCTATTCTTTGTTTGGGGCTTTGCCCAGGTCTTTGCACATTTCATTGTAATATTTGAATTTGTTTACTCAAACTATCCTTTGACACTGTGTTCAGCTCTTTTGCTTCATCAGTTCTCCCACTGTCTTTAAGCCACTCTAATTTAAAATCGAGTTTCAGAGTCTTTCTGATTTCTGTTTTGATCTTTCCTTTCTTGTCTTTGAAATGACCTTTTACTTTCATCGTGTATGATGTTCCTCATGGCATCCCACAACGCACCTGGTCTTTGGTCATTGTGTTCAATGCATCACATCTGTCCTTGAGATGGCCTTTAAATTTAGGTGGATGTACACAAAGTCAGGAGCCCTGGTGGCACAGTGGTTATGATGGGCCGTGAGTTAAGTTTATTGTGCCAACCTGGCTGATAAACACATGTGGGGTTAATTGAAGGGCAGAGGGATAAATGGCTCGGTGAGCCTCGCCTTTCTAGTTCTCGGGTCTCTTGGTCTCTTGCTTTCTGATGGTCAGACCAGAGTGCAGCTGCCTTAGACAGTTCCCTGCTTCAGCTGTCAAGGCTCACTTCCCGCAAGAAATCCCTGAGGAGAAGCCACATGGACCTACCCCAGTGCAGCCCTGGGTGCTGGAGCAGCTGCGTGGAGACCCCTGCCAGTGCTGAGATGCTTACACATTCACTGACTCAGCTTTCCTCCTGCAGTTGGCGTCATTGTGTGTGTTTTGTGAGATGGAGGAGGACTTTGTGGATTGGTGTCGGGCATATGGCTAATGTTGGACTTGTGGGCTTGGGCAGCACTGGGTTGGGATGTTTTCTTGATGTGCACTTACCCTTTATATTAAACTTTCTCGTATACATATGCGTTTCTGTGGATTTGTTTCTCTAATGTACCCAGACGAACACAGGCCACTAACCACAAAGTCAGAAGTTCAAAACCATCAGCTGCTGTGGGAAGGATGTCAGTAACGGATGTACAACATGAAGAGTATAATCCATGGCACTGAATCGAATGTGTAGAAATTGTAGAAATGGAGAATCTTTTGTTGTGTATATTTTTGCCACAATTAAAAATACTTACACAGAAAGCAAAACAAAATACCAGCTGCTCCTTGGGACAGAGATGCGGCTTTCTACTCCCATAAAGGGTTACAGTCTGGGAAACTCCGAGGGGCAGGTTTACCCTGTCCTACAACGTTGCTGTGAGTTGGCATTGGCTCACCGGCAGTGAGTTTGGTTTGCATGTGCAAAGTTGCATTTTGTCTCTTGTGGACTTTTTTATTTTCTTCAGCTTCAACCTGAACTTGAATGTGAGTAATAGATGGTCTGTTCCACAGTCAGTCCATGACCTTGTTTGCCTCATATCGAGCCATTGTTGCTTTCCACAGAGGTAGCCAATTTAATTTGCATGTCTTCTCCATGATGAGGTCACACGTGTAGCCAGAGTACATCTTGTTGGCAAGGCATTTACAATGAATCACTGGATTTGAACAATTCTATCATGTGATTTCCATCTTTTGTTTACATGGCCAAAGCCATATGTCAAAATATCTGATCCTTGTTTGTTTCCAGCTTTCACATTCCAATCCCAGTAATTACCCATGCATTTTGAGGGTATGTCTGATCAATTTCCGATCGAAGTAGTTGGTCGAATTCTTCAATTTCTTTACCACTGACTTTAGTGGTTAGTGCATCACTTTAAATAAGCATTTCATGAACAGGTCTTCCCTTGTAAATATATCGACCGTATCCTATCACATATGGATGGCAGTTCACTTCAAGGGAGTCCTTGAAGTGTTCTTTCTGATAATGACTGAGACATCATTCCTCTCGAGTGTGTTGTCCTCTGAATAGCAGACCATATGATTGTCAGATTCACAATGGCCAACTCCAGTTCATTTAAGCTCACTGATGCCTAAGACATTGATCTTTATGCATTCCATTAAAAAATCATTTTACTGGGGGCTCTTCCAGTTCTTATAACATGCCATACATCAATTGTTTCAAGTATATTTGGCCATCATCATTTTCTAAAAATTTACTTTGGATTTGAAAGTAAATCTAGTTGAGCCCTTGGTATCAGCTCCTCTTTATTCCCTCCCTACCTCCCCCGCCCCTCCCACCCTTATGGTCCCTTGATAAATTATAAATGATTATTATTTTCATATCTTACACCGGCTGTCATCTTCCTTCACCCACGTTTCTGTTGCTTGTCCTCCTTGGGGTGGGGAGTGGGGGGTGGACTTTTTGACTCCACTTTTTTTTGACGATTTTGACCATTTTTGATGATTTCCAATTTTCTTAGTTTTATATTTTAGATATTCCAAGTTAAAAGTATTAGTGGCTGTTTGTAGCTGCTTCTTCTCATTTTCCCCCATCTGAAAATGAATGTCCAGACATCTGTGTTCTGTCCACATCCTGAAGGTTGGCTCTACTTGAAGCGGGAAGCTCTGAGAGCATCAGTCACCTA
>NW_022111373.1:72470302-72483100 GCF_000313985.2 Echinops telfairi | reverse complement strand
TATAAGACAAACTTGTATGCTATAATAATCATACAGGGGGAAGAGTGTTATTCCTCGTATTATATTATTATGAACAAAGTTGCTGTGAGCATTCATGTACAGGACTTTGTTTGAACTTAAGCTTTCTTATCTCTGGGATTAAGTGTGGTCGCTGCATCATACTGTGTTGTGATTATGCCATTCTACCTTCCCGTCAATGGATAAGAGACCAGTAGCTCATCAGCGTCTCCAGCATTTGGTATTGCTGCTACTTTTGTGCTAGCTGTTGCATAAATATATAGAAGATGAATATTTTAAACATATAAATTCTTAGGAGGGAAATATGGGTGAAATTCTTCTGAATTCTGTTGGAGAAATGACTTTCTACAATCATCAGGCTTGACCAAAACACTTGTAACACATGCCTCAAAACATTAACACAACAACAAAAATAGTTTACAAACAATAAATTGTGTGGGGAATGACCGTGAAACTAGCAATCCCTTCATTACAAAGAGTCAGGCTGAACTAGTCCAGGGGCCTACATTCACGTTATCTTATGGTGGAAACGTTTAAAATGTTCCTGTCGTACTCATACATGGCGAATGGCTCTCTAGAAATGTACCAATACACATCCATCAGCAATGGATAAGAGTGTGAAAATGGCCATCTTAAGATATTTGAAAACCCGAATCTTAATAAACAAATGGGCAAAAGACAGAAAGAAAAACACTTACAGGCTAAATATTTTTAAACATCACCAAAAGTTGCAATATCATTAAAAATAAAGATGTGAAAATTACCCAGAAAGGGCATATTCCTCCAGTGAAAGATGAAATTCTGACATGTATGAACCTTGGAAGCATGTTGAGTGACATGAGTCAGCCAACAGGATAAATATTATATGATCTCAACTGTAGGAAATCTCTGGAATAAGCAGATGCATAGAAACCCAAGTTTATCATGGTTATCTGGGGCTGGGGGAGGAGGAGTGGAAATTATTTTTGGCTTTTTAGTTAGAGATGGACAGTAGTGATGGTAACCCAATGTGGTGAATGTCGTTCAAGTTATTAACCATGCACTTGGAAATGGCTGAAATGGCAAACATCTCTTGTTTATATTTCACCACAATGTAATGAAAAATAAAGTCATTTAAAGTAAATAACCATCTTAATAGGAGTGGGTAAAGCAGACATTGCCTTCTTTTATAGATTTTCCCTTCTTGGCTTTATTCCTCTAGTTCCTAATTCCTCCTTCTTGGAATCACTTCCCAAGGGAGTTCTCAGGGATGTCTTTTATATAGATATCATTTTATTGGGGCTCTTACAGATCTTATAACAATCCATACACCAATTGTATCAAGCACATTTGTACATTTGTTGCCATCATCATTTTCAAAACATTTTCTTTCTACTTGAGCCCATGGTATCAGCTCCTCATTTTCCCCCTCCCTCCCCCACCCTCCCACCTTCGTGAACCCTTGATAAATGATAAATTAGTGATATTATCATATCTTACACTATTTTCTGTCTCCCTTCACCCATGTTTCTGTTGTTCATTCCCCTCGGGGCTGGTGATGTGATATGTCAATCATTATTATCAGTTTCCTCTTTCTCCCTCTTCTCCCCATTCCTTCCCCCTACATCTAGAACTAGTCCTAATATACTGATGGGATAACTTCTTAAGCTTTCTGCCTGTGTTAGTCTGGGTACTTTAGAGAAACAAATCCACAGAAACTTATATATAAGAGAGAGTTTTATATAAAGGTTAAGTCCACATCAGGAAAACATCCCAACTCAGTGCTGCCCAAGCCCACAAGTCCAAAATTAACTCATGTGTCTGACACCAATCCACAAAGTCCTCCTCCATCTCACAAAACACACGCAATGATGCGGACTGCAGGAGGAAAGCCGAATCAGTAACCATCTCAGTGCTGGCAGGGGTCTCCATACGGCTACTCCAGCACCCAGGGCTGTATCGGGGTAGGTCCATGTGGCTTCTCCTGAGGGATGTCTTGCAGGAAGTGAGCCTTGCCAGCTGAAGCAGGGAACTGTCTAAGGCAGCTGCACTCTGGTCTGACCATCAGAAAGCAAGAGACCCGAGAACTAGAAAGGCGAGGCTCACCGAGCCATTTTCCCTCTGCCCCTCAATTAACCCCACATGTGTTTATCAGCCAGGTTGGCACAATAAACTAACCTCAGTGCCAAACAATGACCCACAGGACATGTGGTGGAGAGCCTGGAGTTGCTTTAGGAGTCAGAAAGCTTGGGGTGATGGAGATGTCACAACAGACTCACTATCGAAGGCTAGAGAAGCCACTGACTGACTCGTATTCCTCAGGAAGCCCCTCTAGGGACAATACAGATGCACAGGCAACCAGGGCACTGCTTGCCTTGACAATCACCATGAAGGGGCAAGAGTTTACACTAATTGCAAGTTAGCCTCCATCCATTTGTGGTGACTGCAGAAGACATGAGAATGTTGAGTCCGAGACAAAGAATTTTCTAAAAGTGTGAGGTTCATGTTTGCATTGAGTCCCCTTGTTCCCAACTCCCACTGGCATAACGTTGGGGGACACAGGCCGATGCTGCATACACCGAGGCTCTGATACAACTGAGAAGCCCTGAGCTTCGGGAACCCAACTATTTCACAACAAGCACTAAGAAAATTGGCTGCTTTTTGGTCCCGAGGAAAACACCTGCCTTCTCCTTCGCAGGAGACACTAAGAATATCTCTTGCTGTCCAAGACCATTTCCTCTCCACCGTACTTGGAAATAGAGTTAGAAACAAAGGGGAGTTAGTGCATCTGCTCAGAAGAGGGGAAGAAACAGAAGAAGTCACAGGAAATTCTCTTCCAGACTTTGCATACTGGGGAGAAAAAAAAAACCCTTCATGGTAGACACATTTTTTCAACACATAAAACAAAGAGATATTTTTGTAGATCATTTACGAGGACAAAGACTTGACCTTACATCCGGTCGCTTGGCCACACTGTGGTGGCTTGTGTGTTGCTATGATGCTGGAAGCTACAGTGCCAGGATGTGAAATACCACCAGAGTCGCTCATGGTAGACAAGCTTCACCAGAACTCTTAAACTAAGACAGACCAGGAAGAAAGGGCTCCGTGATCTACTTCTGAAAAGAAGCTGATCCGCTGGAAATAGCGAGGAAATAGTGTGGGCACTCTGTTAGACCTTCGCTGGCTACACAGAGGAGAAGGAAAATCCAACTCTACCTCCGCCCAAAGATGATCCCTTGGACACCCCGTTGAGACAGGCCTTCACCCTCCAAGCTCATTTACCTATTCTGACACCAGCTGTCCCTCCCATGACCCTCTACTTCTCTGCTGGGCCAATAATCCACTGCAACGGCCACACACCACACTAAAACCATTCTCATGATCAGGAACGTTAACATGCTTCCGTGGGTCAGGATCAGAAAACATTCAGGATACAGTTCTGTCTGTAGCACTTCTTCTCAGCCATGCTATAAGCACCTCTCTCTCTCTTGTCCTCAGTCATTCAGCCACGGGGCCCCATGGCTTCCACCCTGTTCAAGCAAGTCCTTTAGCACTGCTAAATGACCAAAAAGGTACCCTACGCTGCACGCCTATCCCCAGATCAAAGGCATTCAGCTTGAATTGTTCTGAGGGCTGGGAAGCCTGCCACTCTGTCTCATGGTCTTTGCTGCCATTACGTCTCCATTCAGGGAGCAAGGACAAGTGTGGTTTCTCCTTCTGCTGGTCCGGGGATTATCTCTCCTCCCGATTCTGGGTTGGCTCCCTTTATACCCAGAAGAATGGCAAAACTGACCAATCCCTAAATTAGACATCCATGCCTCACTTGCATGCTCTCACCTAGTCATTTGGTGAGCATTAAAAAAACTATAGATACAAGAGTCATACCAAGTAATTTCACATCACCACAAGATCACAACGGACTGCCGTTCAATATAGTACTGGAAGAGAAACCCCCTAGGTTGGAAAGTACTAGAAATACACAATATATGCAACAGTGAACTCTAGCATACCAGTCATTGTAAAGATGGTGCACTATGGGGCCATGCTAGCATTTTGTTGTACCTGTGCTCATCATGGGGTGGCGCCAACTCCATGACATTAATACAATGACAACAACTGCCCATTGTACTGGCATTACTACCATGGGCATTTATCTGCTCTGTGGAGTGAGTCTAACACCAGTTGGAATCAGGATGAGCACGGTACTTATAACACTCTCTGCATTTAACGTCATTTACTATGGTCCCTTAAGGTTCCCATTTCTCTCTCCCTTGCATCTGGCCTTGGCTACATAGCTTGCTTTGGACAAAAGGATACTAGCAAAATATTACCCATAAGACTGAATAGTGCATGCATCATTCCACTCACTCTGGTGTTCTTCCACCCTATCATGGGCTGGGCTCACCTGCAGGAGGAGGAAAGCTGTGGAATGGAGCTTAGCCAGCATATAGCCAACCCATGGGTACGTGAAGCACCCTTGCTGACCTCTCCAGACACATGGTCCAAAGACGCTTGTTGTTCTCCATCACAGAGAGGTCATTTATTGTGCAGGATGAAGGAGAAAGATGTACAGACTGGTAAACCCTGTAGAGGGTTGCTATGAGTCAGGATCACATTTTTATTAGTGAGGTTTATTGTGATGAGAGATTAGCTATATCATAAGGTAGACCTAGGGTAAAAATGGCTTTTGAGAGGTAAAAGATGTGATTCTCTTAAGGAATCTATTATCCCACCCCACCCCTTTTGTCCCCCTATAATTGCACAGAAGCAAGAACACTAATAATGGAGTTTAACTCATACAAATGACAATAGCAACAATAATACCAATACATATACCAAGTTCTATGTTAAGTATTTTGACTCTTCTAATTCTTCTAACAACCATGAACTATGTACTATTAGATATAAAAGGGGAATCTAATCAGAGATATTAAGAAACTTGTCCAAAGTCACAAAGATGGTAAATGGCTTAGCTGGGACATGAGCTCACTTGATAGGCCCTGGGATGCTACGGTCTTGAAGCAGATACACAGCCTTAACCATGCGTAAGTGATGGTGGCAATGGGGATCACCATGCAGCTGACAATTCTGTGGTCTAGACTTTTCACAGGATCCCGATCCTCTCATCCCACCAAAGAGAAGAGAATGCTGACCAATTCTCTTACTATGGCCTTTCAGTCTTTGAAGCATCACCATTTACACCAGCATCATTAAGCATAGCAACCAATCCCTACCTCTAGGCATTGCAGCCAGGAGTTTCCACAGCATGAGGCAGTCTCCAGGGAGCAGGAGGAAATGAGGAGGTGGCACTGGCCTATGGATTTGGAACCTGAAGATGATGAAGTATTTGCCAAGGGAGCGATTTCCTAAGACGTGTGTGGCATGTCCAGTCTGGGCAAGCTGTCTCCTAGCCTCCTGCCCTCACAACCTGTGATAGAATTTGTATCAACTTACACCTGTGTGCTATTGGGGGTGAAATCCAACTTCTCAATCAGGTCACAGACTGATGCTGCCTCCTTGGGTGGGGAGGGGGGCTTATTTATAAGGGATACTCTGGAGCATTGGTCTCTGTCTTGCCCCTCCCTCCTGCTTGCTTGGATCCCGCATCTGGCTCCTGAGGCCAGAGGCCTATGTGGTCTCCTGACCCTTGGAGCTGTGGCACTCTGCCATGCTCCTGCTGATCTTGGATCCATACGACTCTGTATCCACCAGTCTGATCTCCAGCTTTCCACTTCCTGTCTCATGTGCTGGCAGCTGCATGAGTCTGAAAGGGTTCTGGTTACTATTAAACCCATGAACTGGGTTGGATTGGGTGGCCTGCTTTCTGATATAAACCTCTTACTTATACATATATGAAACTCACTGGGTTCTGTTTCTTAGGAAACTCAGGCTAACACGCTACCTTTCAACAGCGAACTGCTCCCCACCTCCCTTCTCTTGGTAATAAGGGAAAGGACTCAGTCCAATAAATATTATTGAAGCCCCTCATTGCTTGTTGCCCTAGTAGGGGAGGAGGGCGCTTTCTTCAAAAGATCACGTGGTGCAATTCCTGTCCCTAGACACCAACTCCTGTTGAAGAGACGTGTCTACAAGTAGAACTTGGAGTCCGCTGGTTGAGATTCATATCCCAGCTCTTCCCAGCTGTGGATCCACAAATGCACCCGTCACCTCCCAGAGCCTCTGCTCCCCTCTTTGGGAAATGGGCACAACAATGTCTGCCTCACAGGCATTTGGGAGGATTCCAGAGAAAAGCAAGACATTGTGTGAGTTAGAAAGGAATCATGGAGGTAATGGGTTGATGCTGTGAAAATTGAGCACTAAAATGGGGTCAAGGCATGGACTCCTGGCTCTGGAAGGGAGGATTCACAGTGGCCAGATCACACAGAGAATGGTTAAAAAAAACCAACCTCACTGCTATCAGGTTGATGAGAGTGACCCTATAGGAGAGGGTAGAACTGCCCCCTGTGAATTTCTGAGACTATTAATCCTTTACAGAGTGGAAGGCACCATTTTTCTCCTGAGGAGTGACTGGTGAATTTGAGCTGCTGACCTTGTAGTTAGTGAGCTAACACCTCTTTATTGGGTATGGTGGAAGTCTAAAATAAGCCTTGAAATGCAGGGAAGAGAATGGGAGATCCAGGCCTGGAGGTGACTTGGGCACTGCTGGAAGAACTGGATTTCACCCACTTTATGTTTGACCCTGTGTGAGCATCCCTGCTCTTGCTGCCCCATTGGAAGTCTCCTCATGTGAGCTATCTTTCCCCCTACTTATCAATGCCAGCAGTCACAGCCTTCGCTCCAGGTAGAATGCCAGAGGCTCAAATGTGGACTCCTCCTTGCAGGATCGAACTGCAGAAGCCAGAGGCTTCCTGGGACTTGGAAACAAGGCATCCTGAGCCCAGTCTGCATGTGAACAGAGCATGTGGTGGCCTGCCTTGAGCCAAAGTTGGCCTCATAGGATCTAATCTAGAAGAGACTGGGTGGGACCATGCCACAACTTGACCTACTGCCTGAAGGATGACTATCCTTATAGGAAGGGAGGGGGTGGCATGGAGCCCAGATAACGGGGAGCCAGAAAGCAACATGCCAGCTTTATCCTTGAGCCTCCTTGTGTGGGTGGAAACCCTTATGGGGCTGTTCTTGTGCTCTGGGGCCTCCTTCCCTCCCACCCAAGGGAGAGCACAAACTTCCCAATGGACTTGCTGCGCCTGATCATGTGGTTGAGCACCCCATCTGGATCTTCCTGATGGAGCAACCCCACATGCTGGGGACGAGCCTGTGGCAGGGTGCCGGCTGAATTGGCCCTGGCCCCTCAAGCCTCTTCAAGATTTTCTTTGCTGAGATTCCACAACCATCAAGCAACTTCCAATGGATTGCTCAGCCTCAGATACCCCTGATTCCTCACTGGGGACAGAATTTCTGCTTGGAGCCAGATGTGTGCCGGCACCCTGGAGGCAGGGGTTCAGCGAACTCAGCTGGGGCCCAAAAAGGTTGAGCCCCTGCAGATAAGCTCAAATTCATGACCGGTGGTGTAGCTATAGCAGCAAGAGATGATGACCCAGCCTAGGACCCTGGTGGGAAGAGAGGAGCTTCAGGAAAGTTCACTCTGAACCAGAACAGATTCCATAGCACCTACCACCACCAGCACATTTCCTGTAGCTACTCTTGGCAGAGCCCTGGTAGGATAGCGGTTACACTTTGGGCTGTAATAACCCGCAAAGCCAACAGTTCAAAAGTACCAGCTCAAAAGCACCACCTACTCCTTGGGAGAAAGACGCAGCTTTCTCCTCCCATAAAGAGTTGCAGTCTGGTAAACCCCGTGGGCAATTTTGCCTTGTCCTATAGGGTCGCTATGAGTTGGCATCGACTCAATGCAGTGAGTTTTGGTACTCTTGGCATGAATGGTCTGGCAGCCATGATAAGGGGGGCTCACTCAGTCCTTGATTTCTATCCACTCAGGTGCCCTGAGAGGGGGTGTCTTTTCTCACTTGACAAGACCCACACCTCCAGGCTCACAGCAGCCCGCTGGGCCTTGTCCGTTGGTGCAGACCTCTCCACCGACAGCACCAAATCCATTCTGAGCAGAAAGGGTCAGGGGTTGCCAGGTGGAGCAGCGGCAGGATGTTCTACCCGTGTCTAGAGTTTCTTGTGGAAAGCAGCTGTGAAGCGGACCCCTGCTTGTACGTCTCCATCACAATTCTTCCTGGGTGCTCCTCATTCAGCGCCCCTCGGCAAACCTCACAGACTTGTCTGAGCGGTCCCAGCTCCACCAGGCCCGGGCCCCTGTGGGAACAGAAAACCGTAGGCTTCCAGGGTGTACTTTCCTCGAGCAATAAAGGCTATTAACAGGCTCCCCAGGAAAAGACACTTAAGCCGAAGAAAGCTAACGTTCCAGAGGGGAGGCGGCTTCAGCAGGGTTGACTGGTCATTAGTCCTACCCCTCTCCATTCATGACTCCCCCAGATGACCTGGACAGGAACAATAAAAAGCAGGCTTCCAAAAGAAAAAAGAAAAAAATCACCGAGCATCAGAACTCAGGAAGTGCAGCTTACAAGTAGGCCAGCCCGAGAAACTGTTGTAAGGGAACGAGAGAGAGAAATAGTGTGATTTTTTCACTCAAACTCTAGGAAGTGAAGGAAATGAAGATTTGGCAGGTGAGGTGAAGAAAGCACAAAGCAAAGCAAACGAAACAAGAGAAAATTAATTCCTCTGTGATGTGGGAGAACGTCCTTCACGCAGACTGGGACCGGGAAGGTCATGTGGGTGTTGTTAGTCGGTGATTTCCCAACATGAAAACCCAATAAATGGCTGCAGGGGGGAAGGCCAACAGGACTTCAGGGGCAAGTGGAAGATGATATAATACAGGATTGGCTGTTGTAACTATGTAAGGTTCAGAATAAAACCTCTTTCAGATTCACTGCCTCATTAGCTCGAAAAAACCTGACACCTTTTTGACCTTTCTGCTGCAGAAATAAATCATACAGTGTCTCCTTGAAACCATTTCCATTGTTGCATCCGACAATAAATGACCAAAAAAAGGGGTGGGAGAAGGGAAGCGAGGGAGAGAGATACTTTCATAGAAATAAATGGCTTCCTGAAATGGGGAGTTTTACTATTTCCAAAGTCAGAGTGTCTATGTGATAAGTTAGAAACCCAAGGAAAGATAATCACCATTTCAGGCCACATAATGTCAAATATTATAGGATCCTTACTGTGTGTCGAGCACAATTTGAAGTGTTTTCATATTTTAAGGCTTTGAAGGCTAACGCCAATTACACGTGAAATAGCTGCTTCTACTCTTCACACAGAGAGATTAAGCAGGCGTCCTCAAACTGCGGCCCGCGGGCCACATGCGGCCCGCCAGGTGTTTTTACCGCGTTTTGGTTTTTTACTTCAAAATAAGATATGTGCAGTGTGCATAGGAATTTGTTCATAGTTTTTTTTTAAAACTATAGTCCGGCCCTCCAACGGTCTGAGGGACAGTGAACTGGCCCCCTGTTTAAAAAGTTTGAGGACTCCTGGAATAGAGAGTTTAAGGCAAAAGGAAAAAACGGAACCCTAAAATCACCGGTTTGGGGAAATCATTTGAACTCTTTTAAATTTCTTTTTCCTATTCTAGTTTTTAAAATATTTACTTTAGTTACATGAAAGAGTGCTTTCTACCCCAAAGGCTGCTGTGGTGAGCTATCCTTGAGTGAAATTTGTCCCTAATCTCTGTTTGGACCACCCAGTATCTTCTAGTGCAGCGGTCCTCAGCCTGGGGGTCGAATGACCCTTTCACAGGGGTCACCCGATTCATAACAGTAGCAAAATTACAGCGATGAAGTAGCAATGAAAATAATTTTATGGTTGTGGGGAGAGTCACCACAACATGAGGAACTATATGAAAGGGGCAAGGCATGAGGAAGGTTGAAGATTGTTGTTTTAGAATCTAAGGGACAGCCCCCTATCCCAGGTCCAATCTAGACAAACATCCTAAGTAAGCTTGTCTTAGCATTAGTGTGCCCTGAAACATTAAGCCCAGCAACATCCTAGAAAGCATTACATTTGCATGATTTCCATCAATGTTGCTATTGTTAGCTGCTATTGGGTAGGCTCCTAACTCCTAGCAACTGGTTGGGGCCTGTGATAGTTAGGTTTATTGTGCCAACCTGGCCAATAGGAACATGTGGGATTAATCAGCAGCAGTTTGATTAGAAGACAAAAAGTGAAATAGTTCTGCAAGCCCCCCCTCTCCCTCCAATCTCTCTTGCTCTCCGATGATTGGATCAGCCTCAACCTTTGAGCTACATTACCTGTGGGTCAAGCAAACCCGTGGATCATGTCCTGAGAGCTTGAGGCTTCTTTGAGACCTGCTTCACCACACTGCTGGTGCGGACATCGCTTGAGTTTGAACTTGGTGGATCTTTTTTTTTTTTTTGGTGTCGGGAAACTTTTATTTACACTTTTAAAAAAGAATCAAGAGCCTATAAGTTACCGTGTATACAGGGAATTTCCATTAATGTATAACATATTATACATTAAAATAAAAAATGAAAAAATAGTTATGTTCTTCATTTGAAAATTAATAAAATTTTTGGTGAAATGTCTATTCAAGTCCTTTGCTCATTTTCTTTTTTTTTTTTTTTAAATAATCATTTTATTAGGGGCTCATACAACTCATCACAATCTCTACATACGTCATCTGTGTCCAGCACTTTAGTACATATGTTGACTTCATCATTCTTACGACACCCACTTTCCACTTGAGCCCCTGGGAACTTGGTGGATCTTATCACCTTGCATTGCTTGAGTTCGATATCCCATCCAGGCCCACTTCGCTACTTTGCTAAGCTCCTGAGCTGACTATTGCTGACCCACCCTGCTGTTTACTGCCATGGACAGACTTTGCCTACCTTGCCGAGGGAGAACTCCACCATCTGTTTTCGTGACCTTGGACCCGGCAGTCCAGTGAGTTGAAGGACTTCCAGTATATTAATTGTTGCATGAAAATGAGTTGAGCTGAGCCCTCTGTACTGCTGTGTGGACTAATTAGCTGTTATATTCCTTCTCGCTGTATAAACCTATCCATGTGTGTGTGTGTGTGTGTGTGTGTGTGTGTGTGTGTGTAATCATAAGTGTCCTAGTTGTGTTTCTCTAGAGAACCCTGCCTAACACAGGGCCACTGTGATTCATAGGGTTCCATGAGCTGATTTTGGAAGTAAATCACCAGGTCTTTCTTCCTGAGTCCTTCTTAGTCTGGAAATTCCTCTGAAACCCATTTAGCATCACAGCAACATGTCAGGCTCCAGCGAGAGGAGGGTGGTGAGTAGTTCTGAGGGGCATTGCCTGAGAATCAAACCCTGGTCTCTTGCATGAAAGCTAGCGTGCTTATGTGACCATTCAACCACCATCGCCCTCTCCATTGAGTTAGAAAGAAAAAAATCTGATTACTGTTTAGTCCACAGACTTTATAGAATTCGTATTTTTAAAAGAAACAAGATCCCTCTAAGATACTTATTGAAAATCTTATCTCATGCATTAACTAGTCATTGATCACAAATTACAACCCAGAGCTACTGTTTCCCTAACTTTTATAACTGTTATTCCTGTGTACTAGATGGCCATTTTGATGTATTTGGGGTCAGCTTTGTAAACCTTTCAAACATCTCAATAGCTATTTTAGTCAAGTGAAATTCTATGGCCAAAAGCAGCATCAAAAACTACCGCATTTCCCCTAATGTCCTTTCCTCCTGCCTCTTTGAGATTTTAAAGAATATTTCAGGGGGAATGGATTGCATATTTTTCTCAAATTTTACAGATGCCAATGAAGAGTCATTGGTAGTTTTTTTTCCACCTTTGCTTTTCAAGGAATTAAGCCATTCTAGTGTCTTTGAAGGAGCCCTAGTGGTGTAGTGGCTGATTTGTTGGGCTGTTAACCGCAAGATCAGTGGTTCGAATCCACTAGCCATTTGTAGAAGAATAAGCTGTCTGCACCCAAAAAGATTTATGGCCCTGGAAATCCACCGGAGCAATTCTGCTCTGACCTATAGAGTTGCTGTAAGTTTGAATTGGCCCAATGACAGTGAGTTACACTCAGTCTTTGGGGGTCAGTGCTAGGTCCTTTCCAAGAGAGACAATTAAAACATTTTTAGGAGCATCACAGGGAAGAGTTAGATAATGCATGCTTGCTAACAGCATTTTCTGAATGTTGTTCATTGTGTAAATTGAAGGACCTTTGCACTGCAGTGCAAAAGCATATAGAGCTGTTTCTATATGATTGAAACAGGAAATTTCATTCTCTATACTGATTTCATATGTCCATTGTGATAATATCCAAAAGAAAGCTTCCAAAAGTTTATGAGAAAATGGAATTAGAAAATTATGGAAAATAAATAAAATTATATGTAAACGTTAAATAAACTGAGTAAAAATACACCCAGTTTTCAGAAGGCTCTGGATGACAGTGGAAGCCCAAAGTCCATTTGCAAGGTCCACACATGGATTAAGCCTCTGGGGAATCCCCTCTGACCAATAGCCTTGCTATCTGACAGTCAATTCTGGGAGATGTAGTTGAGTTAAAAAATGTTAGAACACCGTATCATCTAATCTCCCTTTTGATCCATCCTAAGGTTTTTCAGTTTGAAATATTTTCTGCTTTCTTTTCCATTGAGATTTTTCTGTTTTGTCTAGTCATTTGTTGTTGGTTTGTTTTGGTTTTTGCTTGCTTCCTATTTGTTTTGTATGATTTTTTTGTATATGAAATCCAGGATAGGTAAATCTATAGAGACAGAAACTGGATTAATAACTACCTAGGGGCAC
>NW_022111373.1:72468326-72469930 GCF_000313985.2 Echinops telfairi | reverse complement strand
CTTGGTAACTGGGCCAGGTTGGTCACCTCAGTCTTCTTCCTCTCCTGGCAAAGACCTAGCAGGACCCTTAACTACTTGCTCATTTAAACAGTCGTTTCTGAGCTGTGGCTTAGGCTGAGCCAGGGTCAGTCCTCCCACGCGCATTTAGTGTGAAAAAGCCTACCAGAAACTTGCCAGCTGCCTTCTACGGTGGGCTGGGGCATCCTGGAAGAGGAGGATCATGGTGGTTCTGTGTAGCTCTAGGGGGCAAGACTGAAGCTGATGGGAAATGCAGCTCTCCAGAAGCCGTGAGAATTTTCACTTGTCAGGACAGTTGCAGTTGCGGGTGGAGCAGGGTGGTGGAGACTAAGCTCTTTGCTTTAAGTTTCTAAGGCTACCAGGGAGCTTCCAACAGTACGCTGGAAAATGAAATGAAATGATCCTGGGGATTTTCCATGAACTTACTGAAGGCCCCTTGTCTTTCTCTCCAAGGGGGGTGGGGATGGGTGGGTCATTGGTCTGTTGTTAAGGTCCCTCAGGCTGTTCTGACTCATATGTCTAACAGAACAGAACACTGCCCTGTCCTGCACCGTCCTCACACCTGCTGTTGTCTTCTGGCCCACTGCTGCAGCCACTGTGCGGATTTGGTGGGGTTCATGCTGTTGTGAATTGCCCATCATCCTATCAATGATCTTGACCATGGCCATAACCCCAAGGTCCAGCATGGTTCTGGGACAGAAGAGCTAGACAGATGATCAGTAACCATGTGCAGGCATGACTGAGTGGCAGCAATTCCATCCCACCCCTCTGGTTGATCTTTGCTGCTCACGCCGGGAGACGAGTGACGAGCAGGCATGCTGGAAGTTGACCAGCGTTTGGAGGGGAGGGATGGAGAGCTGCTAGCTTCTTAATTCACAGGAGTAGCTACTTTCTGTAATCTCTGGGGAGGACCCTTGGCCTTGGCGTTCATGCAGTGGCATGTAGAATGGGTTGGGAGACCGCCAATTTGGCCTTCTTCATCTACCAAACAAAATAAACCCAACACATTTAATTTGATGAATGGAATCCCCAAGGGGTTGATTTCATTTGGTTCTTTAAACAATGGACCGAGACCACTGGTCTCCTTCAGACATATGCCTGGTTGGAGCGAGGGTGGTAAGGGTGCGGGGTTGGAGGAGGGAAGGGGGTTGGGGCAGGGAGGGGGAAGATTGGGCTGAAATTAGCTGATAACAGACATGAAAACGTGGAAAAGACAGAGTTTAGAAAGCACCCTGTTCCGGGATCAAATGCCACCCCAAACCCCAACTCTCATAGCAATCTCTAATCAAGTCTTTCTCTATCTTTGTCACATCAGGAGCCACTGTTTCCTCTAGAGCAGGGTTCCCAACCTTCCTCATGCCGCGACCCTTTCATCCAGTTCCTCATGTGGTGGTGACCCCCCAACCACACAATGATTTTCAGAGCAACTTCATAACTGTACTTGTGCTACTGTTAGGAGTTGGGCAACCCCTGTGAAAGGGCCGTCCAACCCTCGAAGAGGTTGCGACCCACAGGTTGAGACCCGCTGCTCCAACGCCTTTACTTGCCACCAAAGAGGTGAAGCAAAATGTGTATGAGTTTCTGAA
>NW_022111373.1:72465447-72467260 GCF_000313985.2 Echinops telfairi | reverse complement strand
GCCCAGCTGGCCATGCTGGAAGAATCCACTGCAATGACTGTAGCCAGGAGATTCTCAGGCCTGGCCTGCGGTCTACCTGGAAGGAGCAGGGGCCTCCCTCAAGAGGCTTCCCCTTCCCCCTGCCGCCCTGACTCCATCGAACTGACTCACCATCATCCTGCGGCATCTTCTCCCCCCAGTCATAGGGGCCACCCCCAACCTGGTGGGCTTGCCCAACTGCTCTACCACCCTTCCCCACTCCCACCTCTCTGGTTTTTCCAAGCTAAGGGACTATGAGAAAGATGTTAATCTTCAGCAAGATTGTCCTGAAGCCATTGAGCTAAACCACTCCCTTGAGTTGGGTCAGTTCTGGCATGCATGCCAGCCAGCGGCTGCGCAGTCTCTTCTGGCTCCCTCGGCCCCACAGAGTGGATCTGTGCTCTTCAGTGGCTGAGTTCTGGGAAGTAGACTGCCAGGCCTTTCTTCCAAGATCCTTCTGCATGGACTCAGACCGTCAGCTTCTCAGTTAGAGCAGAGTACTTTGACTCAGGGCTTACTTTCCATTTTAACAAGAGGATGATAATCACGACGGAGCCTTAGTGGGCTGCTAACCACAATGTTAGTTATTCAAAGCCACCAGCCAGCTCCTTGGGAGAAAGAGAAGGCTTTCTACTCCCATAAACAGTTACAGTCTCCGAAACCCACCAGGGCAGTTCTGCTCTGTCCTATAGGGTCAGAAAGACTTGATGGCAGTGGGCTTGGGAATTTGGGTTTATGATAGTCACTGGAGTCCTCATGGTCCAATGGAGTACTCACTGGGTGGCTAACCACATGTCATCAGTTCAAAACCACCACAGCTCCACGGGTGGAGGGTGGGGGGCGAAATGCAGCTTTTAGCTCCTGGAAATATTTACTTTCTCATACACACACAGGGGCAGTTCTGCTCTGTCCTACAGGGCAGCTACACATCAGAATTAACTGTATGGTAGTGAATTTTCGTTTGTTTGTTTGTTTGATGATTGTAAGCACGCCTCAAACCTCTGCTTTCACAGTGGGCTGACTGGACCAACTATTTCTCTTTGTTCTCTTACAGTAAGCTTACTCCCCAAAGATTCTTAAGAAAGTAATCTTTAAAAAGAAAAATGAATTGTTCTTTTACTAAAGATTTGTAGGTGTGGGAATGGGCTGGAAAGGTCTGGGAAGGGGCTGGGGGTGGCGGAAGGTTGACATCGCCCACACAGAATTTCATTTTGCAAAGCTTCCCAAACATATTTCTTTCCCCCAATTCTGCAAGCCTCCCAGCACCACCATCCCCGCCTTCCCCCTTGCCCCATATTCTCCCTTCTCTAGACCTTACCCCTTCCCCAACACAAAAGAACTCAGCTCATGAAGCCGCAGAGACAGAAGGCTTGATGGAGTGTAACCAAGAGTGCTCCGTGCCACTAGGGTCTTCTTGTTGCAGGAAATGTAAATGCATCGTCTCCATCACCTACACAGTCTCTTTGGAGCCGGCTCCTTGTCACCTCCCCGGAGCTCCCTCTTGCTGAACCCACTGTCCCAATGGCAGCAGCTCCCCTGTGTGTCACAGAGACTTCTGGAAGGAGTTCCCAACCACAAATGGGCACCCACTAGCCCGAACTTCCAAGCTGCTGGTGCCCCTCACAACCCAGGCCAGCTTCACGGGTCGGCAGCCTCTGCATTCATCGGGGGCCCCATCCATGGTCGGAGGCTCTGCTCCCACCATCTTGAAATGCTCAAGTTTGAACAGAGCCCTGCCCCTCCGTTTGAGCGAATCTCACAGATCATGCTGCTGGGCCTCTGCCTAGCCAGGACC
>NW_022111373.1:72461193-72462623 GCF_000313985.2 Echinops telfairi | reverse complement strand
CCAAGGAAAACATAGCAGGTTATATCGTCATTGTCTCACAGATGAACAAAACCGAAATTGTATGTGACTGCTTAATCATTAAAGAAAGATCCACTTATTCAAGAGATTTGACAGACTAAAGGTTTTTAAATAGGAAAATGTGTTTATTTTAAAAAAAAAGTAACTGGTCATTCCCACCCCCACCCCCAATTATCTTCATTAATTTGGATCAATTCTATTTAAATGTCATTCTGGTATGAATCAAGTCTACAAAGCATTCTGCCATGTGGACACTGCAGCCCATCACTTCTACACACAGCATTCCCACCACGTGTCTGTCACGTTGTCCTAATGGGCTGCCTGGCCTGTGTGTTGCTGGGCTGCTGGAAGCTCGGCCGCTGTCACTGATAGTTCAAAATACCAGCAAGGTCACGCAAGCTGAAGATATTTCAGCGAGACTTCTAGACTAAGAACAGACTGCAAAGAAGTAATAGGCTTCCACTTCTGAGGGATTAGCCACTGAAACCCTTCTGAACAGTAGCAGAACACTGCGAGATACAGTGCCGAAAGATGGAATAGGCTGTCCACTTCTGAGGGATTAGTCACTGAAATTTTTATCAATGGCAGGGAGACACGGTCAGATAGAATGCCAGAAAAGGAGCCCCCAAGAGAGAAGGCAATCACAATCTTACTGGAGAAGAGTTGTCTCCTCCGAGTAGCCGACCACAGTGCTGGGGATCAAGTAAAGCTTTTGAGACTTTCATTTGCTGATGGGGACTGACTCAGAAGGAGAAGAAACAGCTGTGATATACACTGCTAATTGGATTGTGACTTGTAGGAAGTATGACTCTAGGAAAGATCAGAAGTCGTCAAAAATGCAATGGGACGCAGAAGGATCAGTACATTAGGCACTGGGCATTAGTACGCTGAAATGGACTGATGTTGGCAGCTTTGAATCAGACAGTACTTACATGGTTTACTATCCCAGGAATGACAAATTCAAGAGGAATGGCATTGCATTTATCCTCAAAAAGAAAATTTCAAGATTTATCTTGAATTACACTAGTTCTGTGATCGGCTAATATAGATACGCCTACAAGAAAATCCAGAGAATACTTTCTTACTCAAATTCATGCACAAACCACTAAAACTAGTGATGAAAAAATGTCAAAGATTCTACTAACTTCTTCAGTCTGGAATTGATCAAATATACAATCAAGATGAATTGATAATTTTTGGCAATTGGAATGCAAAAGTTTGAAACAGTTAGAAAATATGGCCTTCAAGATATAAATGAAGATGGAGATTGAATGACAGAATTTTGCAAGATAAATGACTTCATCGTTGCAAATGTACTTTGTCAAAAGAATAACCAATGACTATACACATGGACCTGGGCAGACAAAATTCACAAGAATTAAAGTGATTACATCTGTGGGAAGAGATGATGG
>NW_022111373.1:72443095-72461093 GCF_000313985.2 Echinops telfairi | reverse complement strand
AATGGACTGATGTTGGCAGCTTTGAATCAGACAGTACTTACATGGTTTACTATCCCAGGAATGACAAATTCAAGAGGAATGGCATTGCATTTATCCTCAAAAAGAAAATTTCAAGATTTATCTTGAATTACACTAGTTCTGTGATCGGCTAATATAGATACGCCTACAAGAAAATCCAGAGAATACTTTCTTACTCAAATTCATGCACAAACCACTAAAACTAGTGATGAAAAAATGTCAAAGATTCTACTAACTTCTTCAGTCTGGAATTGATCAAATATACAATCAAGATGAATTGATAATTTTTGGCAATTGGAATGCAAAAGTTTGAAACAGTTAGAAAATATGGCCTTCAAGATATAAATGAAGATGGAGATTGAATGACAGAATTTTGCAAGATAAATGACTTCATCGTTGCAAATGTACTTTGTCAAAAGAATAACCAATGACTATACACATGGACCTGGGCAGACAAAATTCACAAGAATTAAAGTGATTACATCTGTGGGAAGAGATGATGGTGAAGTTCTATGTGAGCAGCCAAAACTAGGCCAGGAGCTGACTGTAAAACAGATCAATTGCTCATATGTAAGTTCAGGCTGGAGTTAAACAAAATGAAAACAATTACACAAGAGCCAAAATATAACCATGAGTATATCTTACCTGAGTTTCCAGAAAAGATTTGACACATTGAACACCAGTGACCTGACGAGCTGTGAGGTGACACCAAGGGCATCATACATGAAGCAAAAGTTATTAAAAAGGCAAGAAAAGAAGGTCAAAGTGGATGTCAGAAGAGATGCTGAAACTTGCTCTTGAGCCTAGGACAGCTAAAGCAAATGGAAGAAATAATGAAGTAAAAGAGCTAAATGGGAAATTTCAAAGGCTGGTTTGAGAAAACAAAGTGTCACAATGGTATGTGCCAAGACTTGGAGAAAGCCTGTGTTAGGCTGCGTTGACTACAGAAACACACCCAGTGACACTCGTATATGTGTAAGAAAGTGTTTTATATCAAGAAGCTTTATAGATCAGAAAACATTCCAGCCCCATCAAGTCTATAAGTCTGATACTAGTCCATAAATCCCTCTTCAGACTCACACAGCCACATCCAACAATGCAGAATTCAGGAAGAATACAGGCTGGTGGGTGCAGGGTTGTATGGATCCAATAGCAGTGACTACATCACACAGCTCCTGCAGGTTTCAGTGTGGCTTGCCAACAGGAGGATGAAGGCAGAGAGAGGGTGGCCCTCCCTCCAGAGAGTCATTCATCTCTGGGGCACTTCCAAATGAAATCATCAAGCTGCGACCTAATTGACAGGCTAAACTCCACCCATATCTTCTTATGGGTACCGTGTTGATACAAAAATCTTAACTATCACAAAGCCAAAGAGGAAGAATAGGCTCAGCATATACCATGGTGAAAGAACTGAAGGAAAAAACTAAGCCCTGAGTTTCAATATTGAAGGATTCTATGGGCAAACTACAGAATGATGTAGAAAGCATCCAATGATAATGAAAGGAATGCAGAGTCACTGTACCAAGAATTGGTTTTTTGTTTTATGATTTCAAGACGTAGCATATGATCAAGAACCAATGTTATTGAAGGAAGAAGTACAAGCTGCACTGAAGACATTGTGGAAAACAGGCTCCAGGAATTGATTTTGAATACTAGTAGATAAGTTTCAACAAGCTGATGAAGCACTTAAAGCACTCACTGTGTCAAGAAATTTGGAATGTTGCTAAAGATCATTCAGAAACAATTGCATAGGTACACTGACAAGGAGCTTCCAGAAATTCAAACTGGCTTTAAAAGATTACATGACATAAAGTATATCATTGCTGGCATTAGGTGGATCTTGCTTAAAAGCAGTGAATTATTAGAGAGATGTTTAGGTCTGCTTTATTGACTTTGCAAAGGCATTTTACTAGGTGGATCATAAGTGAGGATAGAAAGTATTGAGAAAAGTGGGAAATTCAGGATACTTTATTGTGCGTTTGTGGAACCTGTACATGGGCCAAGAGGCAATTGTACCAACAGAAAAAGCGAATACTGCACAGCTTAAAATCAGGAAAGGTGTACTTCTGGGTTGTATCCTCTCACCAGACTTATTCAGTCTGTATCCTGAGCAGATCATAAAAGAAGCTAACAGAAGCTGGCTCATATGAAGAGGGATGTGGCATCAGGATTGGAGGAAGGTTTATTAGCAACCTGAACTATGCAGATGACACAACCTAGACTTCTGAAAAGGAGGAGAACTTGAACCATTTGCTGATGAAGATCAAGGACTGCAGCCTTCAGTATGGATTACAACTCAATGTAAAGAAAACCCAAATCCTCACAACTGGACCAACAGACAACATCATGTTAAACAGAGAGAAGATTTGGGTTGTCAAGGATTTATCTTGCTTGGATCCACAATCAATGCTCATGAATGCAGCAGTCAAAGGATGTATTGCATTGGGCAAATCTGCTGCGGAAGTGTTGACGAACAAGGATGTCATGCTGAGAATGAGAGTGTGCCTGATCCAAGTCATGGTGTTTTCTCTTGCAATCATATACATGTGAAATTTGGACAACAAATAAGGAAGATTGAATAAGAATTGATGTATTTAAATCATAATATTGGTGAAGAATATTGAAAGTACCACAGACTGCCAGAAGAACAAGTAAATCTGTCTTAGCAGAAGTACACCATATTTACTGGTGTATAAGCCAAGTTTTTCAGCACATTTCAAATGCAGTTTTTGTGGTAAAATTAGGTGTCTCGGCTGATATTTGGGTCAGCTTATACTCGAGTATATACGGTACGTCTAGAATGCTCCTTTGAAGCAAGGATGGTGAGACTTCATCTAGAAACAATAGAGAAGAATTCAAATCAGGGTTGTGTTGTAATGTGGACGTTTAATAACTTCCCATCAAAACCTTTGGTTGATTAGAGCAATGAGCAGGAACGTTGTCAAGGCAGAGAAGGTCTCTCTGGTAAAGCTTTCCTAGGTGGTCTCATGCTAAAGCTTTGGCTTTCTTAAAATATTCTCATGGTAAACAGATGTTATCATTCTTTGGCCTACTAGAAAGTCAACAAGCAAAATGCCTTGGACATTCCCTCCCAAAATGTTGCCATCGCCTTTGCTTTTGACTGGTCCACTTTTGTTTCATTGAAATATTTCTACTTTTTGGTAGCCGTGTTAGTCTGGTTGACTAGGAAACAAATCCAGGGACACTCATGTATGTGTAATAGATAACTTTATATTAGAGAGTAATTGTATATTAAGAAAACATCCTAGCGCAGTCCAGATCAAGTCCATACATCTGATATTAGCCTATAAGTCCAATACTAGTCCATAAATCACTCTTCAGACTCATGCAGTGATGCAATGATTTAAAAATGCAGGAAGATCACAGGCCGGTGGGTGCAAGGTCTTGTAGATCTAATGGAAGTGGAAGCATCTCAGCATGGCATGGGTCTCCATGTGACTCCTCCAGCTCTCTGAGTGTGGCTCTTCAACAGGAAGATGAAGCAGAAAGAGCAAGGTTCTTGCAGGGTTCAGCAAGTCTCTGGGTGGCTTTTCAACAGGAAGATGAAGGCAGAGAGAGAGGAAGTTCCCAGAATCCTCATGAGGAGGCCAGGCCCACAAGGAGGCATCATCAGGCTGTGACCTGATTGATAGATTAGATTCCACCCCTTCACTCTTGATACTTTCAGGTTGACACAAGATTATGTAATTACCACAGTAGCCATTACTATGATTATGCTTTGTCTTCAGAATTGTACTGGTGATGTTTCCTCCCCCGTTACAGTCTTCAAAGAAATATGTCAGGATCTTGATCCCACTTGTTTCAGATTTCCATTGAAAGTTCTGCTGATCAGCAGCTGATCTGGATGCAACAGTTTTGGGACCCATTGAGTGGAAATCTTGCTCCACTTTAATTTTTCAATCAGAATTGTGCAAGCTGAACCAACTGAAATTTCCAGAGTCTATTTTCAGGATTCCTCAGGGAGTTCATTGCTTTGCTCCCATTCTGCTCTGTTGCACTCCCTTCCTGTTTTATCCCAGTGTGGGAGTGGGGTGGGAGGGTCAGACCGGGCACAATTCCCACACTGTGTCTCCAGTGCTGTTCCCTGTAGTGCTGTGGGTGGTGAGGGAATGTCATGTCTCATGGTGAGGCCAGCCCCACGGTCCTTACTGTGCATTGGCTGCTCCAAGCAGGACTGTCATCCTCCAGGCTTGGTGGGTCAGGATGCGGTCCACTCTCTCTCTCTTTCCCTCTTACTTTGCTTCTGTGTGGTCTGGGCAGACGCACCACTCCCCAGACTATATCTTCAGTGTTGTTCTCTTTAGTGCATTCTTCTGGGGAGGAAGTCAACATAGCTAGGATTGGGCCAGTCCTCTCTGCTCCCTGTTGGTATGTTGCCCTCAAGGTTAGGCACACTGGGATGAGGGCAAGTCCAATTTTTGCAAAAGGTGGTTTCCGTTATTATTATTATTATCTGCTTTTGACAAAATTGACAGAAGACATACTGATGTTTTCAGATGAAACAGTTATTTTGTTGAGGATTGCTCACTAGGGTATTTTCAATATAAAGACATAAGTGACATCATCATAAGAAAATTCCCTTCATTGCCACCTGCTTTAGTACTGACATTTTTAAGAACAAAAATAGAATAAAATTGATGTGGTAAATAATAGTCTATGAATAGCCAAATTTACTTAAAAGGTAAAAAAAGCTTTATGCACCTCACAAAGAGATGTATTTCTCTTAAGGTTTTACTTTTTAAAAAAATTTACTTTATTGGGGGATCTTATAGCTCTTATCACAATCCATACATACATCCATTGTGTCAATCACATTTGTATATTCGTTACCTTCATCATTCTCAAAACACTTTCTTTCTACTTGAGCCCTTGGCATCAGCTCCTCATTTCCTCCTTCCCTCCCTCTCCCACCCTTCCTCCCTCCCCCTAGTCCTCTTGATAATTTATAAATTATTCTTTTTTTTTCTATGTCTTACACTGACTGCTGTCTCATTTCACCCACTTTTCTGTTGTCCATCCCCCTGGGATGGGGGCCATACATCCATCATTGTGACCAGTTCCCCTTAGCCCCTCCCTCTTCCCCTCCCCCTTCTAGTATCACTGCTCCCCTTATTGGTCCTGAGGGTTTATCTGTTCTGGAGTCCCTGTGTTGTGTACTTATCTGTACCAGTATACATGTTCTGGTCCAGCCAGATTGGTAAGATAGAATTGGGGTCATGATGGGTGGGGGGAGGGGAGGAAGCATTGAAGAACTAGAGGAAGGTTATGTTTCACCGGTGCTATACTGCACCCTGAGTGGCTCTTCTCTTTCTTGTGGCCATTCTGACAGAGGGTGTCCAATTGACTACTGATGGGCTTTGGGCCTCCACTCTGCTCTCCCCCTCATTCCTATTGATATGCTTGTCATTTGTTTTGCTTTGGGTCTTTGATCCCTTTGACACCTCATGATCACACAGGCTGGTACTTTTTAATGCTTCATGATCACAGTTGGCCAAAATAATTATGGTGTTAACTCCATCTAAACCTTTTTTTTTATATTTAGGGTTTGATAGTCAAAGAAAATATTTTTTAAAAATTTTATTGGGGGCTCATACAACTTTTATCACAATCCATACATACATCCGTTGTGTCCAGCACATTTGTACATTTGTTGCCCTCATCATTCTCAAAATATTTGCTTTCTACTTAAGCCCTTGGTATCAGCTCCTCAGTTTGTCCATTCCCTCCCCACACCCCCTCCTTTATGAACCCTTGATAATTTATAAATTATTATTTTGTCATGTCTTACACTGTCTGACGTCTCCCTTCATCCACTTTTCTGTTGTCCATCCCCCAGGAATGGAGTTATAATGTACAAAAATATTTTTAATGTCAATCTGTGTATACAATTTTGTTGTATCTCTTACTATATTTACACACATATATTGACAGCTGTGTGTCCATACACAGAAAATACATAAAGAGTTGTTGAAAGTAAATAGATGGATAAAGAAATCCAACGTATATATGAATGAAAAGAAAGTTGGCGTAGCTTGATGTTTAGATAAATTATCTCTTAACAATAATAAAATGTACACGTTATTAGGAAGACATTAACAATTCTAGATTTATGTCCACCTAAACACATAGTTTCAACATAATATAAAGCAAAATTTTACCAATGAGAAAAAAAGACAAAAATGTGATTTTAGTGGACACTTGTAACATATTTTGTAACTGATAGAATAAGCAGACAAAAATCATGACAAACGTAAAACTTCTGCAACACGGGGAGGTAAAGAACCTGATATACAATATGAAGCATTTGACAATTGTAAGGAATATATTCTTGTCCAGCATATACAGAAAAATTGATCACAGCCTGTGCCAAGCAGCAAATCTCAACTAATGTCAAGGATTGAAGTCACGTAGCATTTTCTTTCTATTTTCATCGCAGTTTAGAAATCAGTAATAAAATATACTCAGAAACCCATATATATGAAAATTAAAATGTGTACTTCTAAATAATCCCTGAGTCAAAGAAGATACCACAATGGAACTCAGGAAATATTTTTGACTGCAAGATAATAAAGACATTACATATTAGGGCTTGAATCCTGGGAAGTGCCTCCTTTATCTCTTTCATGGTTTTAGGTCTTGCAACCACAACGTGGAACTTTTACTTTTCTCTTACAATACAATCATTAAAACCACATAACTATTCTTTCTAGACTCTTACTCAACCCAAAAGAACAGCTATTCCCGGTCACTTTGAGAGGACTTGCCTTTTTGTTTACTTCCTTTGTGCATTTCTGAGCTCTGCTCCTGCTATCTTGTAATATGCAGATTCATGTCTTTGCTCAGGGCGTGTTCCCCAGGATACCAGAAAACTGTGTTCTGCGTGTGAGTAGGTGGAGCCCTGTCTGCTCGGATCCCAACCAGAGGTCACTCTTTCTGTACCAAGGCCGTGGTGGTGTAGCGGAAAGGGAAGGACCTGCTCTCACATCCCGAGCGGATGGGGAGGAGCAAAGCAACATCTTCACGAAGGCTCCTGAAGCAGGAAGAAGGGTTTTGGCGTGCTGAATGCCCAGGTGGGACTCCAATACATTTTCCGAAATAACCAGAAAGTCTCTGCGTAGTTGTAAAGAACCATCGTGTATATATACAATATACCATGGGTGCCCAAAAAACATGGAATATTTTTTCTTTCAAAACTATGTATTTAAAAATTTTTACAAATCAACTTTATCACTTTCAAAGTACTTTCCATCACACTTAATCCATTTGTCAAATTAAAATTCCAATCTTGAAAATATTTTTCAAACTCATCTGTTTGGATGGCTGGCAGCACCTCCCTCGTTTTTTTTTCTTCACCTGTTGTATGTCATCAAGTCGCTGTACTTTCATGTCCCTCTTCATTCACAGAAACAAAAAGAAGACACATGGAGTGAGGTCAGGTGAGTTAGGTGTGTGGGACAAAAGAGGCATGCTATTTTTTGCCAAAAAATGGTGCACTGAGATGGATGCCTGAACAGGTGCATTGTCGTGGTGGTGAAAGCAATCTCCCGTCTGCCAGCAATCAGGCCTCTTTTGTTATACACTGTTCTGCAATCTTTTCAGAACGTTTAAATAGAAAGCTTGATTGATAATCTGACCTGGTGGAATGAACTCCAAATGTACTATCCCCTCACATAAAAAAATAAAAATAAATGGGCATCATCTTGATCTTTGATTTCACTTGACGAGCTTTTTTTGGGGCAAGGTGACAGTGTCTTCCACTGGCTTGAATTATGTTTGCTTTTGGGGTGATAAGAATAGCACCATGTCTTGTTACCAGTAATAACCTTGGGGAAAAGTCTAGGTTACTTTGGAGCTGTTCTTGCAAAGCACAGCATGTTTCCAATCGATGCTCTTTTTCCTGGTCAACCAAAACCTGAGGCACAAATTTTGTAGCAACCCTTCTCATTCCCAAGTCTTCCATTAAAATTTGCTGAACCAAGCTCCAAGACAATCCAGATAACTTCCCCATCTCTGCAACGGTCTGTTGTCAGTCTTTGAGCACAAAGCCATGGATTTTGTTGACATTTTCCTCCATTTGTGAAGATGACAGACATCAGAAGAAGGTTTGTCATCAGTCCACATTTCACCTTTTTTGATACGAGAAAACCACTTGGACACTTGAGTTTTTCCCACAGCGCTGTACTTGTAAGCTATGTTCAATATCATAACAGTTTCTGCAGCATTTTTCCAGAGCAGGAAACAAAATTTCACAGCCACATGCTGTTCTTTTAAATTGGCCATCACACAAAAAAATGAGTTTCGAGTGAAACTGCTTTTTACAAAAAAATTCATTGTGACCAGTGAGAACCTTTCCAGGCAATGCACTGGGTACACTAACTCAGAGCAAGTTGCTCCCCTAGCGGGGAAAATGTACTCTATGAAAGCTCTGCTCATCAGAGCTTTTTCCAGTTGTGTGTGTGTGTGTGTGTGTGTGTGTGTTGTGTGTGGGGGGAGTGACCTCTTGTACTTCTGTAACACGATGGGAGAAGAGAACAACAGATATCACACATTAAAAAATAAAGACTTCTCACATAGAATGGGAGAAGAATTTAGATAGAAACACAAGTTCTTAAAAAGAAAGGCCAGTCTACCTGGACCAGTAGAGACTGGAAGACAATCTGAGGCTGTCACCCTGACAAGCTTTAAACCTTGAACAGACACTATCCCGAGATTACCTTTTCATGAATCGTGGAAGCAACAGAAAATAAAGAGTAGGACTTGCCAGTACAATGTTCTATGGAAAATAATGGGACCACAAGGTGAACATAAGGGCACAGGGAGACTAGAGTACTAAAAATGGAACAACCAGAAGACAATTCCAGAGATTGCTAATACATTATGAAAAATGTAATGAATGGCACTGAACAACGTGTATGTTGTTGTTGTCATCAGGTGCCAGTGTGTTGGTTCCAACTCATAGCAACCCTGTGTACAATAGAATGAAACACTTGTCTTGGGCCTTCCTCATAACTGTTAGCTCACTGTTGCAGTCCTGTGTCCATTCATCTTGTTGAAGACCTTTCCCTTTTTCACTGCCCCTCCACTTTACCAAGAATGTCTTTCTCCAGGAACTGGTCTCTTCCAACCACATGTCAAAAGTACAGGAGGCAAAGTCTCACCATCCTGGCCACTAAGGAGTACTCTGGTCATACTTCTTCCAAGACAGATCTGTTGGTCCTTTTGGTGGTCCATAGTATTTTCAACATTCTTTATTCAATATTCTTTGCCCGCACCACAGTTCAAATGCATTGATTTTTCTTCAGTCTCCCTTATTCAATGTCCAAGTTTCACATGTATATGAGGTAATAGAGAATATTGCCTGCTAGAGGCAGGTGCTCCATAGTCTTCAAACTAACATCCTTGCTTTTAAATACTGTAAAGAGGTCTTGTGTAGCACATTTACCCATGCTATGTGTCATTTGATCTCTTGACTGCTGCTTCCATGAGCATTGATTGTGGATCCAAGCATGACAAAATCCTTGAAAAGGTCAACCTGTTCTCCATTTATGGTGATGTTACCTATTGATCCAGTTGTGAAGATTTGGGTCTTCTTTACATTGAGTTGTATTTCATACCAAAGACTGCAATCCTTGATCTTAATCAACAAGTATTTCAAGTTCTCCTCACTTTCAACAAGCAAGGTTGTGTCATCTGCATATCGCGGGTTGTTAATAAGCCTTCCTCCAATCCTGATGCCACATCTTCTTCATTGAATTTAGCTTCTCTGGACAACACTTGTATAAAATTTGTCAAATAGGAACGTAATTTTCTGTAAATTTTCACTCAAAACACAATATTGAAAAATAGGGCCCTCTTCTTTCTCTTGGTAGAATGAATAGATATCTATGGAAGTGTTGGAAATTTAGCCACAATTGTTTTCATTCATTCAATCAATATTTACAGATACTTACTTACTATCAAGAGCTGAGGTGTGTGTTGGGGAACTAATGCTGAAAAAGCTGGGCTCTTCTCTGGAAATAAGCTCATTGTTAGGTAGAGGATTCAGGTACAAGGAAGAAGTCATAGCTATGTCACCTATGTAAGTGGGGGGGGTGGGGGTGGCGCGTGACTGGTGGGAAGGCAGAATTCCAGAAGAAGTAATAGTTATATTATAGTGCTGTCACTATGGGGGAAAATGTTCATTGTAAAACTTTGGAGTAAAAAAACAACAACTTTGGAGTCACTAATTTCTAAGTCTAGCCTATATCACTGTGGGTTAGGCATTGGGCTGCTAACTGCAAGGTTGGTGGGTCAAGCCCACCCGCTGCTCCTCTCTCTTTTGGCACACTCCTTAGGAATCAGTGGTGGGCACCATCTGGCATTCTCTTGACCACCTATCCCAGTGCAGCACGGATTCCCCTAGAGAGGGCAACCTCAGGTGACCCAAGCACCATGGCTGCCTCTGGAAGGCATGATTCTCAGCCCTGACCTGGGGATGCGGTGGTTTTGCTGCAATCTGCAAAGTCAGCAGTTCAAAACCACCATGAAGCCATCTTGGAAACCCTAGGTAGTGCTGCTGTCATGAGAATCAACTGGATGGCAGTGATTGGGTTTATGGACTTTAACCTACATATAAGGTACACCCATGGTGTGTTAGTCCGGGTTGACTAAAGAAACAAATTCATAGACAGTCATATGTTTATAAGAAAGAACTTTATATAAAAGAGTAATTGTATATTAAGAAAACATCCCAGCCACCAGTCAAGATCAAGTCCATAAGTCATATAATAGCCCATATGTCCGATACCAGTCTGTAAATTCCTCTTCAGACTCACATAACACATGCAATGACACCAAGTGCGGGAAGATCACAGGCCAGTGGGTGGAAAGACTTGTGGATCCAGTGGTGGTGGAAGCATCTTAGGGGTGTCATGGGTCTCCACGTGACTCAACCAGCTCTAAGGCTCTATCTGCTATCAACATTGCTCCATGTGTCTTGTCAACAGGAAGACTAAGCAGAGAGTGTGTGTCCCACCTCCAGGAAGGGAGACAGGAGTTCCCAGAATCATCTAGAGAAGGCCATGCCCACACAGAGGCCTCATTGTCTGTGACCTGATTGATAGACTAGACTCCACCCCTTTGCAAGTTGATAGATTATGTAACTGCCACACATGGTATAACAGTTAAGCACTGGGCTGCTAACCAAATGGTGGGTGCTTCCAATCCAGCTCAGAGGAAGCTATTTCTATAAAGATTATAGCTAACAAAATTCTATAGAGCAGTCTACTCATTCCCATTGGGTCAACGTGACTCAAAAAAAGTCTATCTCATGAAACCCAGGATTGACGAACCTATAGGGACAGCCAATAGAATAAGGGCTTGTGGGGAGGGGAGTAGAGTGAGTGGCGGGTTAAAAGGAGGGAGATGATATCAAGGAGTCCAGGAAGAAAAAGAATGTTTGAAAACTGATTGGGGTAGCAATTGCACAATTCTGCTTGATGTGATTGATCTATGAAATTATATATGTATTAACTCCCAATTAATAACATTTTTATTTAAAAAATCCATCAATGACAACCACCACCACCTCCATGTACACGAAAGATTCGTGTGTGCTGTTTCTTCCAAAACAGAGAGATGGAAGTCAATCATACTCATTGTTGCCAAAACGTCCCCTGATGGTTTTTGCCGGGGATCTTAAACCCTGTCTATTGCGTTGCTTTCCACCTCCCAGCCTAAAACGGGGCCCCATCCCCTTGTCGGCTTTGCTCCACTCCTCTCGGCCCCTCTACGCAGCTCAGTCTCAGTGCCTTGCTTAGGAATTCCCGGAGAGTTCATGGTGCTGAAGGCTGGGGACTACTTTTTAAAACTTGTGCAGAAAAACTGCACAAGGTAACTAGCCCAATGCAGCCTTTGATCAAATTTTAATGACCACACGAATATAAACCACTTTCTGTTCCTGATCTTTTCCCCAGAATCTTTCCAGCAATTAATCACTAGCTGAATGAATTCTGAGGCTCCAGGCCAAAGTAGAAATGCGGAGAGGCTTCCAGGCTGCTCCACAGATTGTTCCGGGGGCGTTCCGGAGCACTTTTTATGAGCCCAGCCTACACTGCTGGCTTCACAGCCTGTAGTCGGGCTGCCTCCTTCTCTGCTTGCTCCAGTTTCCATGGAGACCACCTGAAGGCACTTGGAAAGCTTCTAATGACCTTTCCTCTCTCTTTTGGTACATTCTTTAGGAACTAGTGGTGGGCGCCATCTGGCATTCTCTTGACCACCTATCCCAGTGTGGGACGATTCCCCTAGGAAGGGCAACCTCAGACAGTTCAACCACTATGCTGCTTCTGGACGCCATGATTCTCAGCCCTGCCCTGGTGGTGTAGTGGTTATGTGTTGGGCTGCAATCTGCCTTCAGCAGTTCAAACCCACCAGCTGCTCTGAGAGAGAAAGATGAGATTTTCTACTTCGGTGTAGAGTCACGATCTGTGCAGTTCTACCCTGTCCTATAGGGTCTCCATGAGTTGCAATGAACAACAGTGAGTGCATTTGGTTTTTTTCTAGAGACAAGGTAACTAAATTAGTTGCATTATCTGTAAGTTTACTGGACATGTGAAAGAAGGCAGAAAAATGAGACCATTTTCCAGGACAGTCAAACTAGAAATAATAATCGAAATTCAGTTTCAACTTTCCAGATCTTGCCATCAGAGAATTACAACCCAAACAATCAAGGCCATTGCCTGCACCTCATGCTATCGATAGAGGCACAGCCTTAGGTAGTCTTCCCTCCTACCCCAAACCAGGCATCTCCACTGCATGCACTTTACAAAGGTGAGCTACTAGACAGCGAAGTGCTTCTTGGCTTTCCCATTGGCCTCAGAATTTTTTTAAAAATCGTTTTATCAAGGGCTAATACAACTCATTGCAATCCATACATACATCAATTGTGTAAAGCACATTTGTACATTCATTGCCCTCATCATTCTCAAAACATTTGCTCTCCACCTAAGACTCTGGCATCAGCTCCTCATTTTTCCCCTCCCTCCCCGCTCTCCCCTCCCCCATGAGACCTTGATAATTTATAAATTATTATTTTGTCATATCTTGCCCTGTCTGACGTCTCCCTTCACCCACTTTTCTGTTGTCCGTCCCCCAGGGAGGAGGTCATATGTAGATAGATCCTTGTAATCGGTTCCCCCTTTCCATCCCACCCTCCCAGTATCGCCACTCACACCACTGGTCCTGAAGGGATCATCCGCCCTGGATTCCCTGTTTCCAGTTCCTAACTGTACCAGTGTACATCCTCTGGTCTAGCCAGAATTCTTTGTAAGGGAGAGAATCCCCTGCTTTTCTTTGCTAAGCAGCACCTGTACTCAGTCATAGCTAGAAGCTGGACTAAGCAGGTTGGGAGAAATCAAGCCCTACTCATAGCGCTTAGAGCAGTGATTCTCAACCTTTCTCATGCCACGACCCTTTCATACAGTTCCCCAACCATAACGTTATTTTCGTTGCTACTTCATAAGTATAATTTTGGTACTGTGATGAATTGGGCAACTGCTGTGAAAGGGTCGCTCGACCCCCAAAGAGGTCGAGACCCATTAGTTGAGAACCACTGTCTTAGAAGAACTGGGAAATTAATTACTCATGGAGGTGCTCAAAAAATAATCTTAAAGGAGCCTGGTATGTTTGTGGGGGAGGGAATGTTTGTGGAGGGAGGACTACAGTGCAGGTGTGCTGTCAGCAGCTGTGGTTCAAGAACTCATGTGTATCTGGATGGTGCCGAGGTCTGGGCAAAGTCAGAGAAAAGCTCGGGCGGTGGTGGTGTGGGTGGGGTGTAGTCTCTTGACAGCGCCTCTGCTGAGGTTCTGAACGATCCCACTGTCTTTGTTATCTCGTGCTGTCGTAGCAGAAATAGCACAGACAGGAGGCTGGAACAAACATATTTTTCTCACAGCTTAAGATGCTAAGTGCCCAAATTCAGGGTGCTGGTGCTCAGGGAAGGCCCTCTGGAGGCGCAGTTGTTCTCTTTGGGACTGTGAACCCCAAGTCCCTCTGAGAGAAGACAAGAACAATGCTCCCTACTTCCCTAATGAGTTCTCGTCCCGGAAACCCCAGGGACAGTTCTACCTTGTCCCAAGAGTCAGCATCAGGGACAGTGCTACACTTTCCTCAGGGTCGCTATGAGTCAGCACAGACTTGCTGGCAGTGAGTTTGATTTGGGTGGTGCTAGACGAAGGCTTTCTCTCTGAGGAAGGTCATGTCTCTCTTCTGTTTTGCCCCTGGATGATCTTCACGGGCTTGGCATCTCTCTTGCTAGCTTGTACTTAATCTCTTTTATATCTCAAAAGGGACTAACTGAAACCACACCCCGTCACCATAACAAAACAGCCCATTCCCCAATGGGCATCTTACGGCCTTGAGGTTGGAATTCACAACACTTCTTCTGGAGGGGGACATAATTCAATCTATACCACCCACGTGTTGACCTCCCTGTCATCTTGGCCATGTGGGTGGCCTCTCTCCTACACACACTTGCCAAGCGACACAGCCCACCCCATGCTTATGTTGTCGGCCAAAGGGTATTTATTAGGAACCCTGCCTCCGTCGGGAAAAGCTAGGAGTCGGTAATTAAAGACTTTATTAGTTTCCTTTTGGACATTTCTGTGGTTATTAGGACTTGCAAATCTACTGTCACCAAGTCAATTCTCACTCAGAGGACAGAGTAAGACTGATGCGCAAGGCTTTCAAGGCCACCCATCTGTAAGGAACCAGACTGCTGGGTCTTACTCTACGGACTGGTTGGTGAGTTTGAATTGCCAGCCTTTTCATTAGCAGTCAAGCACTTATGATTGACTCCCATTGTGCCTTTAATGGGGCTTCCAAAACTCAACCAAACTCACTGCCATTGAGTTGATTCTGACTCACAGCGACCCTTCAGGACAGGTTTGAACTGCTCGTGCGGCTTTCTGAGACTGTAACTCATTATGGTACTGGAAAGCCTTGTCTTTCTCCCTTGGAGTGACTGGTGGTTTCGAACTGCTGACCTTGCAGTTAGTAGCCCATGTGTAACCCTCACACCATCAAGGCACTCCTTAATGGGGTTCACTCACTGTCATTGAGTCATGCTGACTCATAGTGATCCTACAGAACAAAGTAGAATGCTCCCCCCACCCCCCCAGCCCCCTCTGAGCTTCTGGGACTGTAATTCTTTATGGGATTACAGTAAAAGCCCCATCTTTCTTCAGTGGAGCCGCTGGTGGTTTGGAACTGCTGACCTTGCGGATCCCATCCCACTATACCATCGGGGTCCCTTCATAGGACTTAGGCCTACATTATTTATAGCATTGGGAGGCAATCCATCTCAGTTATCCCTGTATACCCAGATGCCCATGTTAAAAGGAAAAAGATTCTCAGGGTCTCCATCCTGGTCTGCATGAATCTGTAGTGGGGCCCAAACTGGGCTGGGCACTGTAGCAAATGGAATGCCCAGTTGCTGTATGTTGTCTTCAATTCTTAGCTCATTCCATTAGTAATCAGGGCATTTCAGCAGCCGAAGCTGGACTCGCTCCATGGCTTATCCAGATCGTCACTCCTGGGAGCATTTTAGAAGCTCTTTTGGGCAACAGAGCACAGGCCCATGGAGACAGGGACAGAGAACCATGTTGGGAGCTGCCAAGAGAAGCTGGCAGTATGCAATTCTGAGATCAGTGCATTTTTCCTAGAAAGACTCACTTTGCGGCTTGGTTTGAGGGAAAGCTTTCCCTCCTCATTCCTGTTGCATGAGAGAATTAGTAATAATGAAACAGCAAATACTGGAGCACTAATGTTTGTAAGGGAATAGTCAAGCACTTTATATGCATGATCTCATTTACTCCTTGTGCAGTGGCTCTGCACCAAAATCTATTCTCCCTTTCTTTCCTAATGAGACCTGTAGTTGGAACATAGCTGTCCAGCCCAGAACTACATTTCCCAGGCTACCCGGAAGTCAGACAGGCTCACATGACCAGACCTTCATCAATGGAATGTGAGCAAGAGTGTCATTCTCTAGTTTGTCACCAAACTCTTGCTGTTGGCTGGATTGGTGAAGAAAGGTGGTCGTAGAATGCATACATTGTTGTCAGACTGGGTTCCTAAGCCATTCACCAACCCAGAGGCTCTGTCCTGGCTGGTTTCATGGCTGAGAAATACACTGCTCCTTGTTGTTGTCATTGTTGTTGTTGTGTGCTGTTGAGTCAGTTCAGATTTGAGGGGACTCTATGTGCAACAAACGACTGTCCAGCCCTTCACCATCTTCACAATGGTTGTGTTTGAGCCCATTGTTGCAGCCACTGTGTCAATCCATCTGGTTGAGAGCCTTCCTCTCCCTTACTGACCTTCCACTCTGTCAAGAGCAATTGTCCTTTTTCAGGCCGCTTCAGTAGGATGTGGGGAAAAAGAACACACAAAATCATGATGGGCAGGAGACCAGTCTGTTGCAGGCAGGACTACAGAAGCAGGACAGAAAGAAAGCCTACAAGTGGCTGGTTCAGGGCTCTCTGGGCCCTAGAATGCCAAATGCCACCAAGGGCACAGCCAGGCAAGGCCCTCAGGGCTAGGCTGCCCCTCCTTGAACTGACTGTGGGAGGAAGAGCAATCCGTTTTCAAGCACACTCTGGCTTTGAGCAAATCTTTTCACCTTGCTGGTCAGTGGTCAGAAAGAACTGCATAGAGGCTGAATCAATATGGAGAATGAGAGGGATTGAAGGCTCTCTCTACAAACCCTAGCCTTCCACAAGCCTGGTGATCAGAATCTGAGCTCTAATACTGTATGCTTTCCACATGCCATGATCTCTTGGTCTCACAATAGGCACCTCGTCCTGTCCTAAAAATACACTCCATGATCTGATTGTTCAATCAAAACCCTTTCTAGAACTCCTTGGGAATGCTCTCTTAACTCCAGCTCTCGGGAGCACAGGCCTGTGCGTGCACATCCAGCCCTGTCTCAGAGACCGAAGTCTACTTTAAAGAAGGGAGGAGTGAAAAATGGGCCCAAATGTGTGGATGTCTGTGTGTGCTCTGGGTGTGGGTGTGGGAGAAGGGTAAATATTTATATTTACCCTTAACTTTCTGCCTCCTCAGTTGGTCTCTTGTTATCTTCTGAGGGTCACAATGCCTGGTTATGAGAAGCCCGGAGGTGTGCAGAGCTTTGGGCCGTGTCCCCAGGCAGTGCCCTGGCTTCCTCATGGACCCAACTGTTGTGCTGCGGATCAGCCTCACAAGGCACTGGGTCAAGAAGGCAAGCATGCAGAGGTGCCCAGCTTCTCTGACCCTGGATTCACTGTCTGGCATGTGCATTCTGTGGCAGCCTGTAATATAACACTAAGATTTAGGGTATTTCTGATCCATGCCCTGTCTTATAACGAACCAAACAAAACAAAACCCCATTGCGACTCAGCAGAATGCCAATTCACTGGTGACCCTGTAGAAGAGTCGCGCTGCCCCACAGGGTTTCTGAGGCTGTCAATCATTACAGAAGCAGACTGCCCTCCCCCACTCTCTGGTAGAAGAGCTGGCAGGTGCGAACCACTGACCTTTGGGGCAGCAGTGGGAGTTTAACCACCATCCCACCAGGGCTCTCTTTTTGTCCCATTAAACAAACAAACCCCACTTCTATCCAGTGCATTCTGCTCATTGTGCCCTTCTGTACAGCAGCTCAAAGCACCCCTGCTCCTACACCATCTTCACACTGGTGTGCGAGTCCACCGCTGCAGCCACTGCGTCAATCCTCTTGCTGTTGGTCTGACAGGTTTCCCCAGAGTAGCTTTTCAACAAACAGGAAAAACTCAGACTAATGTGATGGTGACTTTGTACCCAGACAGACCTCATGCCCTAGAGTCAATCCCAATGCATAGAGACCCTATACAACAGGGTAGAACTGCCCCTGGTTCGGAGGCCGTAACTCTTCATGGGAGTAGAAAGCCTCCTCTTTCTCCTGTGGAGCAGC
>NW_022111373.1:72439476-72441897 GCF_000313985.2 Echinops telfairi | reverse complement strand
AACGATATGTTCATTTATTCAACTCAAGTTCATTGAAAGTTTGGTTTTGTGACAGAATGTGACCTACAGTTTGAAGAGCACACCCTCTGTCCTATGTACAGCCCCTAGTGCCTCGCCAGCCTAACCTGTGAGCGCCTTCCACCAGGTGCTTCCAGTCCCTTGGTCTCAGACCCCAGCTGAGTAAATGGCAGAGAGGCCACATCTGACCTCCTCTGGCTACACAAGGGAGGAGTGGCTCCATCCCCACCTCTGTCCCAGGCTGACTGCCACAAGCAGAGGTCGGACATGTTGCCACTTGTGTTGTGTCTCAATTAGTGTTCTCTATCTTTCTCTTCAGGCTCTAGTACCCATCTCAATGGCTATGCAGAAGTAATAAAGGGTTTATTAAGGAAGTTGACAGCAAGTGAGAAATGCTCAGGACACAGTTGTTTATCAGGACAACGTTACAAAGTTTTTTCAGCTCTGCAAATAAATGCCAAAGGGGCATACCACCCCATTGGTCATACCACTCCAGAAGTCATTCAGCTCAAGCTCCGTGGGTCAGCAAACCCAGTTCCCTGAATTGTGTGTCCAGAAGTACTCCACTCCAGTAAACTTTGGCCTGGAGCCATTTGGCTCCACTTCGGTGGGCCAGCAAGCCCAGTTTCCCCAATTAAGTGCTCAGAAGCACCCCACTCCACAAGCCAGCCTTCTCCTCCAAAGCACTTAGTTTTAGTTGTCCCATGGCCTGGGAAGTCCACCACTCTGTTCTATGCCTGGTTTTGCTGCTGCTCTTCAGCTGCAGCTGTCCTCTGGATCCAGGGGGTTCACTGCACAGGGATCTCGGGTCCAGAAGACATGCTCCTCTCTTGGCTCTTCTGGTCGTGAGACCCCTTTTCCTGCTTCTCAGAGGGCTCACTTTACACCCAGCAGAATGGCACTCCAGGAAATCCTCACCAGTAACTCTAAAGCACAGGTGAAAAATGCAGGGGATAATGAACCTAAATCAATAGTGGTAAGACCACATGGGTAAAGATGGTGAGAATGGTGATACAATGTGAAGAATGTTATCAATGTTATTGAATTGTACGCGTAGAAATTGATGAATGGTATATATCCAGCTATATAGAGGTTCACCAATTTTTTTTTTAAAGAAAGCCCTTTTTCATTAGCCCTAACAGTTATTCAGTCTATGCTTGCCTCTAGCAACAGGAAGTCCACTACTTATAAAAGGGGCATGGGTTGGGGTGGATCTGATCCCCTCTTACTTCACAAAGGAGGAGAATCACTATCATCATCATCAACTGCCCAAGACTGATTCTCCTGTGAGGTGGAGGTCAATCATGCCTCCATCTTTCAATGCTCTTCAGCAATTCTGACACCAACCATCCCATCCACAGCATCCTTTACTTCTCAGAGACACTGAATAAAATTCATTGCCATGGCTACACAGAACTCACCAATCATATTCATGATTGTGGGATTTATTAGGGAACTTAACAGGTTAAAATTCAGGATTAGAAATGTTCAGGATACAGTTCTTTGGTTAGGACAGCCTCTTCTCTGCCACATCCACAGGTAGGCCACTCTCTGACTCTTGTCCTCTTGGCTTGGTTTCTGCCCTAGTCAGGTGATATTACAAAGCCTTTAGCATGCGGAAAAATGCTCAAATAGCACCCTACTCCACCATAATCCTCAGCCCCCAAATATGCTATTCTAGCTGTGAGTCAGCAAACCTAGCTCCCCAATTAAGTGCCTGGGGGCACTCTATTCCACAAGCAAGCCTCCTGCTCAAAGGTTCTCAGCTTTACTTGCTCAGTGGGCTGGGCAGCTCATGGCTCTGTCTTATGCTTATGTTCTGCTTTTCCTCTGCCACTTCTCTGGTATCACAGATTTTTGTCCTGGATCAAGGAAGTTCAATGCACAGGGGTCCTGAGGTCCTAAGGATGCAACCATGCCTGGCTCTTCTTTCTTTATGATAGTGATGGATGAGATGGCTCATTTCATACTCAGCAGGATGGCTAAGGTGACCAGGGCCCACGTTAGAGTTCCAAGTTTTTTCAGTCACAATTAGGCCTGCTAACAATCCTACTCAGACCATCAGGAGAAAGTGCTCTGGTGGGAGTTACAAAACCAGTGAAGTGGCCAGAAGACCCACACCAACTAGCTCATCACACCACAATACCTCACAAGGTTCGCTTTCCCAAATGAGAAGTGGTGTAATGTTGACCAGAAGTCTTTCTTCCTGTAATGTCTAAGTTCTCCTTCTGGGGCAGAATCAATATCCCGTTAGACATGGAGTAGGCACACCTTCTCTTGTGCATGCCATTTGCTTCCTCTGAATTGAATCTCTCCAGGTCCTTCCATCCGCCCGTGCTAGGCACACATCAGATCCTGCCTGAAAATGTTCATTAGCATTAACACTTCCGTGTGCTTCCTTCA
>NW_022111373.1:72434267-72435331 GCF_000313985.2 Echinops telfairi | reverse complement strand
CCAAGACGTGGATACAACATACTGGCATGTACCAGGAAATCAACAGAGAGGTCTGTGGACCCCACCCTGCTCTCAGAAGAATGTACTTCAGAGGACAGCACTGGGGCTACAGCTTGGGGAGAGGGGTGCATTGTATTATAGCACATGAGAAAAATGCAAAGGGATGGAGAGAGAGGAGAGGGCATCCTGGCCCACCAAGCCCCAAGGACGATGTTCCTGCTTGGAGCAGACAATGCACAGAGAGTACTATAGGGCTGGCCCCACCACAGGACATGGTGTCCCTCATGGAACCATGACACTATGGGGGGGACAGCACTGGAGATACAGTTCAGGAATAGTGCATGGTCTGGCCTCATCACACTGGAGCAAGGCACTGAGGGCATGCAGCAGAGCAGCAGGGGGAGCAGAGTGATGAAACCCCCGGGGAATACCAAAATAGATTTTGTAGACAGAGTGTGACATCAGATTTGACTGGAAAACACTCCTAAAGGCCAACAAATAGATCTTGAACTATTAGGCTTTTCCATTTTTGTCAGTGGCTTTCTTTTTGTTATTGTTACTTTGTTCTTGCTTTCTGTTGTTGTTGTTATTGTTTTGTTGGTTTTGACTTTCCTTTGTTGTTTTATTTGGCTTTATCTGGTTTTTGCACTTATTAATGTATCTGCATGCTTATCTAGATAAGAGGTGGGAAAAGTAATTCGGAGATGAAAAGAACGGGACCAATGGTTTGGGGGGGATATGGGAGAAGGGGAGGTAGGAGAAAGGAAGTGGGGTTGAGGGCAATCCAGGGACAAGGGAACAACAAGTAAACTAAAATCAATGGAAGCAAGGTCGTAGGATGCCTGGTGGGGCTCAATCAAGGGCAATGCCAGGAGGCAAAGGACATTTACAGAGGCCTAAATACAGGCATGTACATATGTAAATATATGTAATGAGAGGGGACTCGAACTATGTACTCATATCTATATGTTAAGAATTAAGGTTGCAGATGGACATTGGGCCTCAACTCAAGTACTCCCTTAACACAAGAATATTTTCTTCTAATAATCCAGCATTCTGTGATG
>NW_022111373.1:72432367-72433579 GCF_000313985.2 Echinops telfairi | reverse complement strand
CTTACCAAGGGTTCATGAGGGAGGGTGGGTAGGGGAAGAAATGGGGAGCTGATATCAGGGGCTCAAGTGGGAAGAGAATGCTTTGAAAATGATGATGGCAGCATATGTGCAAATGTGCTTGACACAATGTATGGATTGTGATAAGAGATGTAAGAGGCCCCAATAAAATTATTTTTAAAAAAGAAAACTGGACAATAAAACAGAAGAATTGATGCCTTTGGATTGTAAAATTGGTGAAAAATATTTAATATGCCATGGGCTGCCAGAAGAATGACCTAATCGGTCTTAGAGAAAACACAACACACAAGTGGAATGCTCATTCGAAGTGCCTCATTTCCTTTGGACACGTCATCAGTTAAGAACAGATGCTAGGGAAGGATAGTGTGTGGTAAACTGGTGTGGGAGGTAGGGAGCGGGGGCCAGGTTATCAGCAGAAAGCCTTTCGGGAGATGGGTGGATGGAACGGCTTCGCTAATGGACTCACACGTATAAAGATCATGGCCACGGTGCAGCACCAGGCAGCGCCTCGTTCTGTTCTGCGTGAGGTCGCTGCCAGTGGGGCCTGATGGGTTCACATCTTCTGGACTTTGAATTCCGGTGAGAAAGGTGCCTTGGTGGTGCTGTCTGGTAAGTGTCCGATTGCTCCTGGCAAGGTTAGGGAGTCCAACCATCAGCAGCTCCTTGGGGGAAAGATGAGGCTGCCTACTCCCATGAAGATTGTCAAAGCCTTGGAAATCCTCTAGAGGGCCACTGTATGGCAGCATCAACTCGATGGCAGTCATATTTTGTTGTTGTTTGTTGGCCTTTTCGGTTTGAGGAGAAAGTACGTGCAATCCGTCCGTCTAAATTCTGGACAACAGCCATAGGATACACTCACTGCCTTAACGAAGAGGCTTGATTATATAAAGCTATACGTTGAAACCGTGTCCTGCTAATTTAGTATTATCAAGGAAGGGCTGCTTAAGAAAGAATAGAGCTATACTTTGGATTATCTTTATCACCATTTTGGAGAAGAAAATCTTTGCTGTCTAAGAACCGTCTTTGAAATGCCAGTCCAGTCTCAACATCTGTCACCAGGGTGAGGGCCTGGACACTGTATTTCAATCCAGAGCACTTCAAAGGGCTTTCTGGCACCAGATCCCTCTAACCCCATCTCCCAAATAGAGCCTCCCTGCTTGCTGTGAAGTGCCAGCACTGGCTTCTAGTGGCTCG
>NW_022111373.1:72430252-72431383 GCF_000313985.2 Echinops telfairi | reverse complement strand
ACCTTTGGGTCACCCTTAGTCCTGGGAAGCTTAGGGAATGTATACTCAGCTGAAGAGCATGTGGTTTTAACTGCAAAAGTCTGGATAGAAAATCCCAGCTCTTCGGGGGCACATCATCTAAAACCAAATGAACAACGTAGGCTCTAACTCGTACTGGACACGCGTGTTTGGTTCACTCCCTGCCATAATCACCCGTTGGACAGGACCACATGGCCAGCACAGAAGTTACACCCTGGCTGTCTTTTCATCATGGCTGGAGTTCGTCTGGTGGAGGGGCTGTGAGGTGGTTCCTCAAACAGCCAAGAGCTAGAAGAACAGAGGAGCGTGTCAATCCTGCCTACTGCACCCCAAGACGTAGGTTTGGGTAGGACCAATTCTGTATCCAGTATCCTTCATACTGAGCCTGGAACAAGTCAAACTGACCCGGCGGGGTTGGTGACCAGAACAGACAGCCCCTGAAAACAAGAGTTAGGAGAGTCCTGAACAAGGTCTTGTGCATGGTGGGGATGTTTGGTTTAAATCAAAACACATCGTGGGAAATAGCTGCCTGCACACAAGGTGATTTTGCTTTCTGCAGCTGCCCTGGCGGCATTAGTAGCTTCACCTTCACTCCAGGGTCAAAGAGTATCTCCCTCTTGAATGCAGGAGCCAAACACACTGGGAAGAAGGCCTGGCCATCCGATTCCCCAAAGTGTTTTAACCCCAGGACCTTTAGCCACATTGTTGATTCATGAAGCGGATTTTCCCAACACAATGCGTCCTTCATCTCTGGACGGCTGCTTCAGCGAGCAGCGATTGTGGATCCAAGCAGGTGGTAGGGAGGAGAGACAGCTGTTTCCAGAAGGATAACTCATGTGATTCCTGTACCTAGGCACCACCTACCCTCTTCTAGATCCACCCCATCCTGGACTCTGAATCTTGGTTCCGTCAGTTTTGCCCCAGTAGTTTATCACTCCAGCCTCTTCCTCACTCTTCCACATTCCCACACTCACTCATGCCCACCTCCTGTTGGAACCTGCAGCCTGGCTCACCAATCACTGTAACTGCTCTTGTCAGAAATTACCAGTGACCACCCTCCCGGTCCCTCAACAATGGGCACTTTTTTGTTTTCTACTAATTAAGTTTCTGAAC
>NW_022111373.1:72427464-72429233 GCF_000313985.2 Echinops telfairi | reverse complement strand
TGGCCTCCCTGCACCCTTTTTCATCTTTCTGCCTCATCACTCCGAAGCTACTTTGAGTCTGAGGAAAGCTCAGGCTAGCATCGAATCCCTGAACTTCAGTTGGACTGGGTTGGGATGCTTTCTTGATGTATGATGACTTCCTGATATAAAGTTCCTTGTTATAATATGAATGGCACTCATTTGGTTTTCCTAGAAAACCCAGCCTACTACATTCACAGAAGCCAAAAGATGGAAATGACCAGGTCCACCAACAGATAAATGGTTAAAACTATGGGCTAGATCCATACAATGGGGTATCCTCCACGAGAAAGGAAGTCTTGCTTCATGCTTTGAATCTTGAAAACATCATCCTGAGTGGAAAAGTAAGCTCCCGAAGGCCCTATGTGTGACCTGACTGATAGGAAACAGGAACATTTGAGAGACTGAAGTGACTCTGTTGTGGCCAGGTATACGAGGGAAGGGAGATAAGGGATTCTGAGCTTAGGGAGCACTGAGCATCTGTTCTGAATGTGATGCACCATGGCGAAGAGAGCTGACGCCCCTGAATCGTACATGTGAAAAAATGTTGTGTTGGCAGATGTTTTATGTATCTTTTTACTCCTTCGGTTGAGAAGGTGCATGTTGGTTCATTCATTTTTCTAGGCCCACCTTTTCACAATCTGCTTCCCCTCCTTCCCCCTCTCTCCCCGCTAGCCTTCTTCAGGTGTCTCCAGGATGAAGCTGCTGAGAATGCCTGAGAGGAAACGGACAGAGACCAGTGTACTAACCATCTGCAGTTTGGAGCTTTGGCTCGAGCCTCTGGTATCCTCTGCATGTGAAGTCCAGCTCTTTTTGTAGGCTATATAATGTGTCTTGAACATATCAAGTTCTTATATGTTGGGTTGTTAACCGCAAGGTCGGCAGTTCAAAACCACCAGCAGCTCCATGGGAGAAGGACGGGGCTTTCTACTCCTGTAAAGAGTTCCACAGCCTCGGAAAGTCACAGGGGTGGTTCTACCGTGTCCTACAGGGTGGCTATGAGTTAGCATCGACTCGATGACAGTGAGCCTGTTTTTTTGGGAGTTGACGCTTCCCACAGGGACTCCTCACACTAGATGGTGGGTGGTGCCCTTTCCAGCTGATCTCTCAGCCTCTCTCTGCTGGGATCCTCTCCCCTCTTGGATAGGGTCTTTCACAGCCAGTTCTGGGATCACTTGGTTCATGGGAACCTACTCACAATGAGCTCTCCAAATGACAGCAATGCATCTTGCTACAGCTGTGGTCCCTTATTCCCTTACCCTGCCACCCAGCTCCGGCAAGTCTCCTTTCAGAACCCTCCAAGAGAGCCAGGTGCCAGCCTCCATATCCCCCAGACTCCAGGATACATGGGGGACTCTCCTGAGAGCCAGAGTGGCCTTCTCTCTGGTAGTGGTCCTCTGCTGGCAGAGACGGTTTGCCACCCAGTCAGCTTCTAGCTATGAAGCTTGCCGCCCTTCCTACAAAACCCCAAACCTGAGGTTCTCGTGGAACTCGTATTGGTTTGCTTTGAGCAGAAGGATTCCCCTTCCCTTGGGGAGAGAAGGGGGGAATTACGCCCCCCCACCCAACAAAGCTCACTCCTTTTACAAATTCCTTTCAAAGAACCTTTTCTTTCAAGGGCCTCTGGCCTCTTCTTAAGCCATCTTGAAGATTCCCCCATAGCTCTTCCTTTGAGCCGGTGGCCTCCTCATTTACCCATGGGCCTTAGCTTTGAAGCATCAGCCAACACCTGAGACAACAGGAAGGGTGCC
>NW_022111373.1:72425505-72427090 GCF_000313985.2 Echinops telfairi | reverse complement strand
TGTGTGTGTGTGTGTGTGTGTGTGTGTGTGTGTGTGTGTGTGTGTGATGGAATCTTTATCTTAGAACAAAAACTGAAAAATCTAATAAAATAGAGGTTATAAAGTACAATGGTATATTCATTCTTAAACAAACAAAAAACCCAGTATTTTGTTGGCATTAACTGATACAATGTTATGATAGCACAGGATGTCTTCCTTCATTTTATATTCAATGACAGGAAGATGAAAAGGAATATTTTTGCAAAAATATTCAAGACTTTCATCAGTTTCCTGAGGGCCTGGCTCCTACCTTTGATACTGAAATCACCTTCCTTTGAAGGTCCCACCGTGTCAATGTCCCTGTCTATTTTCTCTCTTGCCTGGTAACGGCCCACCACATCCCTTATTCTGATGCTCACTCTTCAGAAGGGTGAGTCGTGCGCCCACTTCACCGGCGTGTATTTGATGTGCCTCCTGCTCCTCCATCTTTACCTGTGGGAAGAACAGCTAAGAGGCTGGCAGAGAGGGGGGTTGAGGGGCTAGAAAGGAGACAGATGCCAGTAGGACAGGAGTGCTCAGTGGAGGAGCCCTCTTATATGTGGGGCAGGGAGAAGCTCATCTGTGTCATGGCAATAGTTGCTCCTTCCTGCAACTTTATAACTTTGGGCTCAAGAGACAGACTGCTGGGAAAACCAGGGTCCCCCGCTAACCCCCAGGGAGGAGAAGGACCGTAAGTGCCTCTCAGCTAAGATAAGAGCAAGGGTTGGGGTGACTGAGATTTTACAGGACAAGGAAGCTCTCTAGCTGAGGGCAAATATGTTGAGTCACAGAGCTGAGAAGCCATGGGAAAGAGCTGAAGGAGGAGGTGGGGGGAGGTGCCAAGACCTAGTTGGCCTCTGTGACCATAAAATTCATCCCAGCACTAAGATGGAGCAAAGACTGCCCTTTCGCTTTCCTTCTGCCTAACAGCGAATTCAAGGAAACGAAAGCCATCTTTATGAGAGCGCAGATTCTGTAACCATAGCAACATACAGGCTAGGGCTTCCGGTCCTGTGATGTCAAAGGGGTGCCCCTCTAGCCAAACCCCTCCAGCAATGATCTCTTCCCTCCCAGTTCTTCAGCATCTGCTTGGGCTGCTGCGAGGCTCTGAGCCACCGCCAAGTCCTCCTTGTTCTACTACTGGGACAAGCAGAAGACCATCCCTCCCTCTGGGTGACAGGAGAAAGAGAGGCACAATCGCTGCTTCTTCCCACGAGCACATCGTGAGCTGTGCCTTGGTATAGGACAGAAAATCAGAACGGGGTGCAGGGCCAAGAGAGGGTGCCTGTATATGGTTCTCCAGGAACTGATACACTTCTAGAATTACACCCACCTCTGAAACTCACACGTCTAGCAAGTAGAGTAAGACAGAAGTAATGGATTGCAGGAAAAATCAGGTAGCAAAAGAGATCGCTGTTTCTGCTAGAGACAGGAGACTGTATGCAGAAGAAATGATGGCTGTACAAATGAAATGAGCCAAGGAAGCATGGAGAAGCCATGGGTGCAGGAGCAATGCCTGGAGGGAAAGACAACAGACGCTAGCGGGAGTAGGAGAAATGCTGTGACA
>NW_022111373.1:72423026-72424490 GCF_000313985.2 Echinops telfairi | reverse complement strand
ACTAGCCTGTGTGATCATGAAGTGTTGATGGGAAGATGTGTCACAAGTTCAAAAAACATGCATCCAAATTCATATGCAGGGGACTGGATGTAGGGGAGACCCAAAGTCCACCAGCAAGACAATTGGACAGTTCCTCTTAGAAGGGCCTCACGGAACGGAGGATAAATCCAGGGTGCGATGTGGCACTGATGAGCCACATAACTTTCCTCTAGTTCTTTAAGATTTCTTCCCCTTACTATCGTGGTCTGTATGTGACATACCTCATTGGTTAGACTTGTGTATGTTCATTTGTCCATTTAAGATCACTCGGTACATGGTAGTCAAGATAGATGACCCCTCAGAGACACTGATAGGAATAACGGTTCCCAGAGGGTAGGGGAAGTAAGATGAGGTGGTGGAGGGGAGAGAGGGGGAGATAGGAGTTGATGGCCTTGATGATTGTATAGCCCCACCCTATGGGGCTGAACAACAGAACAGTATGAGAAGGGATGGGATATACTGGAATGAGTAAGATACGTCAATAAAAGTATTAGGCCAGAAAAAAACACCCCCACCCAGTTTTATTGGCATATAATACACAAATCATACAATTCAATAGTTCAATCCTATTAAAAAGAGCTGTACAATCATCACCATAGTCAATTTGAGAACATTTCCCTCATTCTTGGACTCATTGTTATTAGCTCCCCCCACCCCATCTTCCTCTTCCATATCCCCAAGGAAATGTTAATCCAGTTAGTCTCTATAGATCGCCTATCCTGGATTTCATATACAGAAAAATATTTAAAAAGCAAAACTAACAATAGTAACAAAGTAAAACAAACCTCTATGTGTCAAAAGAGAGATCAAATGCCGAGGTGTTACATTTTAGCTTCACTGTGTCTGCACTGATTCCTTTTGCAATGCATTCTGCCTGATAGCAAGCCCATTCACCCCCTGGACTAGGGTCAGAAAGGATGATTTACCAGAGGCTTAATCCACCTGTATTACCCCTTCACTTTTTAAAAACTGAAACAACTTTAAAATGGGTCAATGATAAGGTATTACATTTTAACCTCTGTCAGCCACAATGGACTTTACAATTGCTCTCTGTCTGATAACAAGGCTATTCACATCCCTCAACTAGGTCAGAGGGGATTCTCTGGAGGCTTCATCCATGTGGGGATCCTGCAAATATATTCTGACCTTCCACTGTCATTCCTGGCCTTCCACTGTCATCCCGACATAATCGCTGAAGACCAAATGGGTGCATAAGCAAATGTGGTAAAGAAAGTTGATGGTGCCCAACTATCAAAGGATACAGCATCTGGGGTTTTAAAGGCTTGAAGATAAACAAGCAGTCAACTAGCTGAGAAGCACAAATCCCTCATGGATGTAGCACACCAGCCTAGGTGATCATAAGATGTTGATGGGATTAAGTATCAGGCATTAAAGACCCAGACCAAAAAAATCACAGCAATATAA
>NW_022111373.1:72418936-72421244 GCF_000313985.2 Echinops telfairi | reverse complement strand
GAGACCCTCATCCACATCACAGAGCTCAACTGGGCCTATTTCCCTTGCATCAGGCCTGGTCAGAGTCCCCTCTGGGGTGGGGTTCAATGGCATACTGGGCTATCTGTCGAGCGGCTAACCATAGGGTTGGTAGATCAAACTCACCAGCTGCTCTGCAGGAGAAAGACGAGGCTTTCTACTCCCATGAAGATTTAGAGCCTGTTTCTCTGACCCAGAGTGGAGGGTCAGAGTGGGGCCCATGTCAAGGCCATAGTGACCTTGGGAGACCTTTTGAAATGCACAAACACACATACACTTATGTATTCAGCTAGCTATTTATCTATCTATGGTTTTCATTATCACTGCCTTTTATTATCAGTATCGTTCTAAATTCAATCTTTGTCTTTGGGGATTGGCATGAGAATAAGATCAGTCAATGACATGCTGCAACATGGTATGTAACACCTATTACTATCCATAAGGTTTACCAAAACAGCACCAGCAGCATCAAAGAAGCAAACCAACCAACCATGAATGACAGGATGGTCCTAAGTACAGGGGGTGGGTGGGTGGTTCCCTGTAACTGGAGCATACGGCATACCTCACAAATTAGGAATTCTTGGTCCTTGGCATTAAGTAAAAACCAATAATGATGATGCCCACAATTCCTCTCCCTGGGAGTCCCTACTCCTCATGGAATAGCCCAGGGGTGGGGTTGGGGGGTTGGGTGTGGGGTCTGGTCCTGATGACAAGGGCTGCACCTACTGGCGATGATATTAGACAAATCATAGTGATGACCCCTCTACAAACCCCTCAAGTTGTCCAGGAGCCTAAATCCAAAGTAATGAATGAGATCTAGCTAATCTGTGCCCTAGAGCAATGCCTGGACTCTGCTTCGGGGAGTGCGCCTCTCTTGGCACAGGGTGGCTGGCTGGAAAAGAGCTCATCTCACTGCTATGGAGACACTTCTGGCGCTTCGGACGCCCATAGGGTAGAGGAGCACTGCCCCCATGGGTGTCTGAGCCCGTCACCCTTTATGGGGTCGCAAACCTCAGCTTTCTCCCTGGGAGCAGCTGGTGGTTTCAAAGGGCTGACTGTGTGGTTAGCAGCCCACTAATGTAATCCGCTATGTCACCAGGGCAAGAGGGACCGATGCCAGCCAAAGAGGGCATCACTCCAAACCTCTGAGGTGGGTACAGTCTAGTTTGCTTTTCAGGGCTTCTCCTGACCCAATTTTGTCATCTCTGGGCCATTTCTTCAGCCGTAAAGTAGTCTCAGGACATTTTCTTGGTGCCACTCCAATCCAGGGTGCTGCTGGTCTAGTCTGACCTTACTGGGGAAGACTACGGATCGTCACCTGCTTAAGTGTGGGAAAGGGATTTTCACCTTACGCATATATTTTTTAAATGAATAAATTTCCTTTCCAGGCTGATCATTCTAACTCCGTTCACATGGTCCCCACCCCTCCCCCATCCCTCCCGCAGCTTCGAATTAGCTTTTTATCCTATAGCTTTCACCCGCCTTTGGTTGCCTTTACTTCTTGACTAATCTGTCCAATTGGCCCCTCCATGGCTTCTCTAACTCCACCTATCACATAGGTCTTGCTTTGTAGATGGTCTGCAACTCTAGCTTTGCACCTATCTCTCACTCTCCAGACCCCCACCCCCACTTGTAAGAAGAGGACTTTCTGGCAGGGCTTCAAACCAGTCCATTCCAGGTCAACTTCCTGCTGAGAACTTGCCTTTCCCCACTCTATACTGAATCAGAATGCACATTTTAACAGGACCATCAGCTAATTTGTTTAAGAACTATCTGGAGGCGCTTGTTAAAGTGGAGCGTCTGGTTCAGTATATAGAACAAGGGGTGTTGGAGGTGGGGGGCTGGAAGAAAGGGGAACTCTCGGCAGGAGGTTGGACCAGAATGAATCAGTTTGAAGCCCTGCTTTCTACCGATTATGCTTTGTCCTTAGAGCAGCAGTTCTCAACCTGTGGGTCACAACCAACCCTTTTGGGGGTCAAGCGACCCTTTCACAGGTTGCCTGATTCATAACAGTAGCAAAATGACAGTTATGGAGTAACAACGAAAATAATGTTATGGTTGGGGGTCACCACAACATGAGGAACTGTATTACAGGGTCGTGGCATTAGGATGGTTGAGAACCGCTGCCTTAGAAGCACAGGACAAGAGAAGTAAGCTAAGGGTGGCAGGGCCTGGGCTAGGGACTGCTGGGGAGCAGCCCAGGGTAGCAGAACAGGGATTTGGGGTGACCAGCATCCTGGACTCCAGCACCAACTTTTTATTGGCTATATGATGTCATGATATATAATCC
>NW_022111373.1:72416328-72418308 GCF_000313985.2 Echinops telfairi | reverse complement strand
GGGAGTAGAAAGTCCTCGCCTTCCATGGCGTCGTTAGTGGGTTTTGAGCTGCTGACCTCTGCTCAGTTAGCAGCCCAATGAGTAGCCAACCCACTGTGCCACCAGAGCTCCTTATCTAGTATGTAGCCTGGCCTAGATCAGCGTCAGCTTCCTGCCTTGCCCCGACCACTTGCAAGATCTGGCATCATTCGTATTCGTGGGCTAAATCACAGCCCCCAAAGAGGCTGTGTCAACTTGGGCCAGACAAGGGCCACGCAGTCCCGAGGGCTTTGCTCTGAGCTGCTGGGCGGGGCGGCAGAGCAGCAGTTTCTAGACATTCCATGGCACCCGAGAGAGCAGCGTTCTCATCCCGGGGCTACCAGTTGCAGTCCTGGAAATGAAGCGAGGGAGAAGGCATCACAGGGGCCCTCAAACTGTAGCCTGCCAGGTGTTTTTGCCCCGTTTGTTTTTTTTACTTCAAAATAAGATATGTGCAGTGTGCATAGGGATTTGTTCATAGTTTTATTCTAAGCTATAGTCTGGCCCTCCAACGGGTCTGAGGGACAGTGAACTGGCCCCCTGTTTAAAACGTTTGAGGACCCCATCCGTTGGTCTTGAGTCTCCGCCAGCCTGGCCATCGACTTCCCGGGTGCCCTCGGTTGGCTCCTCGGTGACTTTTCCGTGCTGCAGAGGATGTGCGTGTTGATTTCTTACTGTGTTGATTGCACGGTTAGCTCCCTTGGAATGCTTCCCTTGCTTCGGGGTCTCCAGGCACGAAGAGGGTGACAGGGCAGCTGCCACTCTTCTGGGCGGAAAGGGCCCAAGAGCAGATGGAGGGGACAGCAGCCTCTCAGGAAGTCTTTAGACCCCAGGAGAGAAAGCTCACACAGCGCCATGCATTGGAAGACAGCCACTGCCCTCCGGGTTTTCTCTGTCTCCAGGGCAACGTTTCTAGAGGGAGACCTGGCATCGGTGCAATTCAACAAGTCAGTCAGTGAGAAAGTTATGTCAGTTCTCTCTCATTTAATGTGTTAGTCTGGGTACTTTAGAGAAACAAACCCACAGAAACTTGTGTATGACTTGTATATAAAACGGAAGTGCACATCAAGAGAACATCCCAACCCAGTGCTGCCCCAGGTCACAAGTCCAACATCAACCCACATGTTCGACACCAATCCACAAAGTCCTCCTTGGCAGGGGTCTCCACAGGGCTGCTCCAGCACCCAGGGCTGCATCGGGGGAGGTCCATGCGACTCCTCCTCAGGGATGTCTGGCAGGAAGTGAGCCTTGCCGGCTAAAGCAGGGAACTGGCTAAGGCAGCTGCACCCTGGTCCCACCATCAGAAAGCAAGAGACCGGAGAACTCGAAAGGTGAGACGCACCGAGCCATTTATCCCTCCACCCTTCAATTAACCCCACATGTGTTTGTCGGCCAGGTTGGCACAATAAACATGATCTCATTTACAAATGTTATCTCAGTGGCCACAATAAGTAGCCCTCCTGTGGTGGAGCAAACTCAGGCTCAGAACCTTTGCTCAAACCTAATAGCGATGTATATTCATTGTGTACATTGATATGATTACCAGTGATACAGGGTTCCCCTTTATATTGATGATGAAAAGCTTCTTTTTGAGGCTGGGTGGAGGGACACATGGGAGTCACTGCTCAAGGGGGACAGAGGTGCTGCTTGGGGTGAGGAAAACACTTTGTGAACACAGTGGTCTAGTGTGCTGGACAGGGCAGTGTTTCTTTCTGTTGTACACAGCATAGCTGTACATTGGAACGGCTCCATCGTACCTACAACACAGCCTAGCGGTGGTAAGGGGCCCTGGTGATGCACTAGTTAAGTACTCACTCAGCTGTTCCAATGCACCAGCTTGCCCGAGGGAGAAAAATATAGCTGTCTACTTCCATAAAGACGCACAGCCTTGGAATCCTGATGAGGCACTCTATCCTGCCCTATAGGGTCTCTAGGAGTCAGAATCGACCACAAGACAATGGC
>NW_022111373.1:72413126-72415617 GCF_000313985.2 Echinops telfairi | reverse complement strand
GGACCACGAATGAAAGGTTTCAGCTTGCACAATAATTCACACACACACACAAAATTCAATTGCCCTTGGGGTGTACAAAGCAAATACAACATAAAGTGAAGTTCCTTATCAGACTTACTATGTGTTGTCTCTGGCTCCGTGGCCCTTCTTCACCTCTGCTTTCCAGCTGGTTGCTCCTGATCCTCCAGGGCCTTCCGCCTCCTCCTGTCTGCTGGCCTCCGAGTGTCATGGGAATCCGCGCTGTTCATCACAGCCCGCCTAGCTCTTGATGGACCCACCAGGTGTGGGCAGGCACCGGGGTAGGAGGTGGGAGTTCTGCCTTCCACTGGCCCATTCTAACCTACCGTGTCTATCACGGTGTGGACATGAATGATTGACACCACCTGCAAAATGCTGGGAAGAACATGCCAGTGTAAAGCCTACCTTTATTGATTAAACTAAAGCACAATGAGCCTGTTTGGCTCAGAGTGGGAGGAGTGTGTGTGTGTGTGTGTGTGTGTGTGTGTGTTTATTCCTTCTGCCTGGCTATTCCAGTCAGTGATTTGAGCAAGAGTCCAGAGTGCTGCCAGCCATACTGTCTCCCTGGTTGTGGCTGGAGCTGCTGTTTGTTGGTTTGGGTGATTGCACACAAGCTCCACCTGTGTGGGCCTCGTCTTGAGCCCCATGGAAGGGGTGGGCAGAGTTGACTGGTGTTAAGCTGAATTCCTGATGGCGTAAACCCCTCAAGAACATTACCTACATTTCAGTATTGAGATTAAAATGATTTTCAAAAGGGTGCCAGTTTATTTATCTATCATCTTGACCTCTAATCAGGGCTCAGCTGGGCACAGTAGGATTTGAAAAACAACCTGGGAAGTGGACGATTTACATTACGTTTGGTAAAATGAGGTTAATCATGATTTAAGTCATGGATTAATATCCTTTGATAGTATTTGAAATTGATTTTATATTTCCTAAAATATAAAGTTGATACATAGTCTACTATCAGGCATCCTGGTGGTGAAGTGGTTAAAGGTTCTGCTGCTAACCCCAAAGCTAGCAGTTCAAACCCACCAGCTGCTCCAAGGAAGGAAAATGCATTGTTTCCTTAAAGATCACAGCCTTGTAAACCCATGGCGTGATCCTGCTGTCTTAACGCGTCACTTTGCGTTAGCAGTGGATTGGTTGTGTTGTATGTCTATCATCAGAAAAGGAATGAGTTTTCATGGTTGACTGGTGTCCCCCTAAAATATGTGTTAACTTGATTAGACTAGTACTGTGTCATCATCCTTCATTTGTGATCTGATGTAATTACTCTCCATTTTATGATAGGTGTTACAAATCTTAACCTCTATATATTATTGGGGCAGGATTACGGTAGGTTTTATCTTGAGTCACATTCTTAAGAGAGAAGGGTGTCAAGTTCCACCCTCACTCGTGTCACCTTTCACTCATCACACCCTTGCTCGAGTCACACTTTTTGGGGGCATAAAGCTGTTCATACGACATGCCCATTTTATTTAATTTCCCCCAAAATCATTTTCTTAGGATATAATCCAGACATCATGCTAGTCAACAGTTCAGTCATATCAAGCCGTGTTATACAATCACTACCACAAACATTTTCAAAACATATTCTTCTTTCTTTTACTTTCCCCAAAACCTCCCCTGCCGTACCCACCAGAAGGCCTTATTCTAGTTATTGTCTCTACAGACTCGCCCAACCCTTGTTTCATAGACTCAAAAATATAGAAAGATACATAACGGAGTCAAGAATGCTACCAACAATAACAAAATACAGCAGAGATTAGTCTCAATCTGGAAAAACAAACAGAAAATATTAAAAACCAGATCAAGCTCAAAGGAGTCACACACTTTATTTTACATAAAAGAGAAAAATGAGTAGAGAGGAGGGACTTGACTATCACTGTGACAGTTTATTTTGTGTGAACTTTAAGATATATGAATGCCTGGCAGTGGAATCAAACCTGTCAATCAAATGGTAGCTCGATGACACCTCCTTGAGGGTGTGGCCTTTAGTATTAGAGTGAAGGACTCTGGGAGCTGCTCTCTCAACTACTTCATCTTCCTCCTCACTGGGCCTTCACTGGGACTCTGTGTCTACCACCAGGGGCGACCTCATGTCCCCCATCCAATCCTGAGAGCTGTGGGCTCCTGCCTGCCACATTCCCACCAAACTTGGATCCATGTGACTCTGCACTTACCAGCCTGTGATCTTCTTGCATCTCTGTCTACCAGTCTGCCTTACTGAAGGCAGAAGAGGGACTTATGGACTAGCATCAGACTTATGGACTTGAGTCAGACTGGACTGAGAGACCTTCTTGATATATAGTCCTTTTTTTTAGGGGTTTTAATAAATCTTTTAAAAATCATTTTATTAGGGGCTCATACAACTCTTATCATAATCCATACATACATCAATTGTGTAAAGCACATTTGTACATTCATTGCGCTCATCATTCTCAAAACATTTCCTCTCCACCTAAGCCCC
>NW_022111373.1:72382079-72412473 GCF_000313985.2 Echinops telfairi | reverse complement strand
GCTGGATTTGTTTCTCTAGACAACCAGGCCTAACACACCAAGAAGAAGGAAAAGCCAGGGGCAGAGGGCATCCTTGGAGAATACTGATGAAAGACACCTGGAGAACTCCAAGGAACCGTGGGCTTGCTCAGAAACATGAAAAGGCGACAAAGACTCTTCCTAGCGCTTACAGAGAGAGACTTTCCCTTAGAGCTGGTGCTCCTAACTCCGACTTCTGGACTCCTCCACTGTGAGGGTAACGTTGAAGCCATCTGCTTGTGGAATCACGGATAGAGCAACAGGAGACGAGCAAAGATTAGTAAATAAACGGGCCCTAATCCAATGATTAGCTATCTGGGGAATTGGTTTGAGAATTAAAGTGTTTCTCCAGGTTCTTGAGACCAGACTCAGTAAACTGTGAGTCAATTTCTCCTGTTTAGCTTCATAACATTCTGATGGATGGCTCCCCGGGCAGCAAGGCTCCACTGGTGAGACAGACAGTGAAGTAGTTCATTTGAACCCACTTGCTGATGTGGATGTGGATGGCCCATGGTAAGACTGGTTTGGAAATGGACCGGTTGACATAACGTTAGCTAATTTCTCCTTTGAAAATTGAGTTGTGACTGGGAAGGATAACAAGATTTCAATATATTTTATACTGACTGGAATTTTCTAAATACACAATTGGGGAGAATCGTGTACATGAGTATGAGACCTTTAGAAAAACGCTTGGTGGCAAATTGCCAACTTTGGAAACCTAACTTAGTGGATAAGCTTTTGCATTTCAATGATTCATAAAAGGATTTCTTCCACAAGGTAATTTCCCTTGAGCATTTAACATGTCTTATTTACAAATGTGTGTACTTTCACAACCATAGTTTGGTAACACCTAGTGGTAGTTACATAGTCTCGTGTCAGCTTGAAGGTATAAGAGTGAAGGAGTTAGCCTGTCAATCAGGTCGCAGCCTGACTGATCCCTCCTGTGTGTGTAGCATTCTCATAAGGAGGGTCCTGGGAACCTCCCTTGCTCTTTGCTTCACCTTCCTGCTGGCAAGCCACTTGGAGACCTGCCAGACCCCTGGAGATGTGTCCACCACCATTGATCCACACAACTTCGCACCCACTGGCCTGTGATCTTCCTACATTCTGCATCATTGCATATAGCTGCATGAGTCTGTAAAAGGATTTATGGACTAATATCGGACTTATGGATTAGTATCAGACTTATGGACTTGATCTGGACTGGGCTGGGCTGCTTTCCCATCTATAATTCTTCTTGATATAAAGCTCTCTCTTCCTCATACCTGAATGTCTCAGACTGGTTTCTCTAGTCAACCCAGCTGAATACACACCTATTACACCAGTTGAAATAAATGTTAGTTCCCTTTGCTCGAAGGCCAATGGTTTTTGCTTCTGTTTTAAAGTATTTTGTACTGAGCTATAAGATAAAAATCATAAATTGTGTGACTTAAACGTTTATTGTGACATAATAAGTTTGTTGTTGAAGCTGCTAAATTTTTGGCCATATCTGAGTGAGGTAGCAATACTATAACAGAAAAACCCCAATTGAATAGTTCTAACACCTTGGTTCAAGGTGTTATTCTCTCATAGTTTAGGAGGCTGAAAATCTGAATTCAGAGTGCCAGCTCTCAGGGAAGGTTCTTGGCTCTTTTCTAGATCTGTTAGCCGGTATTCCTCGGAGATTTCTATGTACCGTATACACTCGAGTGTAAGTCAATGCAAATATCAGCCGAGGCACCTAAATTTACCACAAAAACTGCATTAAAAATGTGCTGAAACACTCGGCTTATACACGAGTATATACGGTATCTTGATATCAATTTCCCCCTGAGGCTAGGAGCATCAGAGCCAAAGGATGTTCTCCACTCCTCACCCTTTTTTTCTGGGTGGTGGTGAGATCTCTCTCTCTCTCTGCTTGGTTGTCTCCCCTTTGATCTCCTGTGAGCCACTCCCTTCTTAGATCAGGGCTGTGAACTCAGTCAGGGTGGTGAGTATGGGAGATGCCAACCGCCCTCATTCTTCCTCATTAACATAACAAGCATAATTCAACCCTCCTTTAGCATAACCTAATCCTGCCTCATTAACTGTAGAGAGACATTAGGATTTGAACACATCACAAAATGGAGGATAATCACACAATACTGGGAATCCTGGCCTTGGCAAGCTGACACATATTTTGGGGAAACAATTCAATCTATGACAGGTCATTTGTTATGTAGTAATAGACAGAATATTTATTTTCACTTCTACTTTCCCTTGGCTTCTCCCTCTCATATTTTATAATTTGTATTCTTAGGCCAATGACTGACAGATCTTTATTTTGTTATTAAATTTTCATTATAGTAGTTTACTTATTTACCCATTTTAATGAGTGGTATAATACACATGCAACCAAGTTGGCCAACACATTTTAAAAGATGAATTGAACTTTATTTTGTCCCCTAAAATTTGGAGTAATCATGCAGTAACAATACAAAAATAAAAATGAACCATTCCTTAATTAAATAGACAAAATTTTATTTAAAGGCAAATGAACTCAAGAAGAAATAACATTCTAATGAGAATATGAACATTTTCACATTCTTGTGTAGAATAAGATCTAATGAGACACGGATTAAACTCTCAAAAGAATTTCATTTATTTATTTATACCAGAAACAGAGTTTTTGAAACTTCTTTTAAGTCCCTTGAGTCCAGATCATTGGAGTCATTTGTGACTATCAAGAGACTAACGCTGGGGACAATTGCTGGGGTACAGCGGGGAGAGCAAGTGTCATGTGGTGATGGCCTCCAGTAATACTAATGGCTACCTGTAGCCACATGACCAGAAAGATCCAGAGTGAGCTCTTGGCTCAGTGAGTTTATAGGACCTGCCACAGGTTTAGGAGTGACAGGTGGTAGCATTTCAGCCAGGTGTTTGCCAACCTAGGACAGGATGGGTCAAATAGATTTCATTAGCTCTAGCACCATTTCCATCCAGCATGCATGATTTAAAAAAACAGTTAAAGGTTATTGTTCTGGTGCCGCCGAGTTGGTTCCAATTCCTAGTGACCCTATGCATAAGAGTGAAACACTGCCCAGTACTGGCCGTCCTCACATGCGCTGCTTTATTTGAGCCCATTGTTAGTCACTGTATTAATCCATCCCCTTGCCAGCATTCCCACGTGTTTTTTTGCTGACCCCCAACTTTCCCAAACATGAGGCCCTGCTCCGGGGGCAGATCCCTCTTGATAATATGTCCCCGTCCATTACCCCAGGTCCCACCCTACTTTCGTCTAAGGAGCATTCGGCTGTGCTGCTTCCAGAACAAACCTGTCCATTCGCCGGCTGTGCAGACTCTCGTCCTTACCAGGAGGGTGGCTTCCTGACCGCAAAGCGACAGGTGGAGGACACTGTCGTCGGCCTCCTTCGGCTCACTGGCCTAGCATGTTTCATGCTATGAGAATGTCTCATTTGGTCACTTGTCCACTCGTTTATTAAAAACAAAGCAAAAGTGGCACTGAGGGCCTTTACGTAGCAGATGCTGCTCTGGGCATTGGGGATGAACAGTGGATAAAGAGCTGCGTATGCATCGTTGCATGTCTGTCTCTGTGCGGCGGATGCTTGCGGGAGCGAATCTCGATCGCTTCATGTTCTGACGTGGCCCTCTCCCACTGAGAAAGGACTGGTAGCTCAAACTCTGCATCTTCATCTCCTGCACGCCCCACCCCCACCCCACTGGCACCACGGGAATCTCAATATGAACAAGAAACTCAGGGAGAAAGCAAAATGTGGATGTGTCCTCCTTTGCCTATACACCCCCCCTCCCCCCACTCTTCCTCATAAACATCACGACCCAAGGCGAAGGCCTTACCTACCCACTTCCACCATCACAGGACATCATTTTCTGGGGTTCTTCTTACAGCTAGGGAGTAACAGCTACGCCCAATCTTTTCTGACAGGAAGCCCCAATCATGCTATGGACTCCATGCTGCTTAGATAAACAACCTCACTGAACAATGACACAAAGGGCCAGGCCCCTCTGTGCCACCATGAACATTCTCAAAGAGCCAGAGTCAACTACCACCCACGGGCAGGGGGCCAGCTTCCCCAACAGAGTTCGGGCCACAATCTCATGGTTTGCTGGCGGGGCAAAGGCAGGAGGAGCCCAGCAGTGTTGTGAAAACGAGCACAAGTCAAGGTGGGCAGCCCAGCAACCCTTCTGGGCACGGGCACCTGGGTCAGAGAGGAGGGTAGGAAAAGAGGCACAGGTGGTTAGGGGTGGTAAGAAGTCTAACCAAAATGAGCAATGTTTTGGGGAGGGGGTGCCAATTAAGAACTGACACAAACACTTATTTATTGTAAAAATTAATACTGGGGCACAAGCTTTTCCATGCGGATTCTAACAATGCAATGGGCCTTCTGAACGATGGCGGCAGGGGCCGAGACTCAGGAGCATGGGGAGCGTTTATCCCCAGGGCAGGCCTGGACACGCTCTCTCACAGGCAGGGAGACCACGGGCAGCAGAGCACTCCCCGTGGGCGCATCCCTTCACTTGTTACAAGCCACGCGAGTCGCCCCAGCCACTGGCAGAAGGGAGTCCTCCTTGACTTGTGAGACAACAGGGGGCAGCGCATCCAGGCTCCGGGATTCCATGTTAGAACTTTCCGTTTCAAGTGGAGTTCCCAGCTATCCTACAGCTCCAGAAAACGAGGATGAACCCAGCCACTGTCTCCTCTGCACATACACCCTAGCCAAGAGCAGGCTGGCGTGAGTTCATCAAACCTTGACACGGTTTAGGAATAAGTGAAGGGTCAGGTGAACCCAGGTTGGGAATACTAAGGAGAGGGAGTCACGTGAATGAAGGCCTGAAATCCAACTTGCAAGAAAAAGATTTTCTAATGCACTCCCCCCAACACCGCCCCCCCAAATGCCCGAAAGCCTACATCCATGGGCCCCATGCCCCAGTGGCCGCTGGGTCACAATGGGGGTCCTGTGCAGGGTAGTACACGGGCACCGAGTGCTTGTGGTAGAACTGCAGCCGGGAGAGGAGCTGCTTGGTGATATGGGGGTATTCCTTGGACAGGTCATGTCTTTCTTCAGGGTCTTGATCGATATCAAAGAGCCAGAGCGTTTTGGTGGGTGGGTCCGGTGGAGGTATCTCAGAAACATTAGATTGAGAAGGTGGTGGGAACCAGTAGCCACATCCTGGCAAAGACATAAAACAGGTTATTGGGAGAGGAACATCCTAGGCAGGCTCTGACTTCAAGGAGGATTAGGGTCTTAAACATAGAAACAGAGTGGTGGCTTCTTGTGACACATACGCCCATGGATGACTTTATCGAGAACGTCTATTTCCCATGTCTGAGAGGAATTGGGGAGTGGCAGGGCTTAGGAGTATTGAGGAGTCAGGTGAAGGAGGGATGTGGGCAGGAGTATTGAGGAGTCAGGTGAAGGAGGGATGTGGGCAGAGAGAACAGGAGATGGGAAGCAACTGCAGCAAGGGTAACCATGCCCTCACTTTCCAGACAAATGGCCAAGGGAACAGAGACCCAGGGGCAAGCAGAGAGTTATGGTATTGCTCAGAGGGCCTAGCCTGCCTGTCTGCTAGGAGAGGGGAGTTGGCTAAGCCAAGCCTTCTACTACCTGGGTAGCCTGTCAGGAGTTTCCAGTTTCTGTGTCTGATTGCAGCATGGAAAGATGTGTTGAAGGCTGAGTATTCTGGAAAAGAAGAATCATCCTTTGCTGGAGCCCTGCTGGGCCCAGGACCTGAGAAGAAATAGTTTGGAAGAATTAGATCGCTATTATTGGAATGTGTCCTTATAAATCAGCATTTTTATATCCTTCTTGCAGAACAGTAGCTTTTAGTCAACACTGGAGTGCAAATGTCTATCCGACCACAGAAATGGACCTTATATTAAATATAAACAGAAAGCTCTAGTTACATTCAATGTCAGTCAGAAACCACCACAAATATAAAGGAAATCCCAAAGAGATTAGAACACTAATTCATCCCTAAAATCCCTGCTCTCTGCCAGCATGCAGCTGGCCACAAGCAGCACCGTGTTCTGTTACAGCAGGAGGGGCTTTCTTGGTCTTGTTTTGCTGGTCAGGTACGTTCCGCTTAAATAAACACATTGTCTGCATGCACCAGTCCCCGTGTAGCTAATGTAATAAGTTATACAATGTGCACTGTAATTGGGTCTATCTCAAAATATGAGCTTCCAAGCATGCCATGAAAAATAGTACATAAATACATTTTGTAGAACTACATTTATGAAACTTAAAAGTAAGTGAGCAAACTCAATTCACTGTTCAGACTGGGGACCTCTTATAAGAATAAATTTGGTGCCCAAAGTAGTGGTTGGAATAAGACTTGCATTAATTATATTATTTTCAGATCTTGCATTCATTGATCATAAAGTTTTTGAGGCGAGCAATAAATAACACACATTCCTTTTCCCCTCTAGAGTTTGGAGGCAGTTGAGAGGTGGAGGCCAAGTACCAGAGGCCAAAAATCTTGCCTTGTTGTTGATCTATGGGAACGAGATGGCTTCAAACCTGCCGCAGGAAAGATGCTAAGGAGCATGCGCAGTTCTTTCCTTTCGACAACTCGCTCCTCTGTGCGCCAGCGGAGCGTGAGGTACTATGAACAAGGCCGAGCAAGACTCGAAAGTTCTCCTCCTCGTCCTCTGCCTAAGGCCTGCCTATACAACATTTAGTCTGTTTTAAGTCCGCATTTATCTTACAGCAACCACCTGACGAGCACGTCAAAATGTCGCTAGAGCACCAGCTCCAAAAGTACTGCGTACTGCATTGGTTGAGCACACACACACCAGCCAGGGGGTGGCCCCTCCGCCTGCGCATGCGCACTCAGGGACTCTGAGAGCGCCCCCTACCCGCAGAGCAGGACCTCCACGCCCCTTCGCTCCGAGGCCCAGGTGCAAGGATGCGCTGACAGGTGCTACAGGACGAGACCCATCTTCGGTCAGCCTTTCGACAGAACATATAGCAGAGCCACGCCACAGCCATCAAGCCAACTTCAGTTTTAACAATCATGAACCGACACATCTTGGTCACAGTGAGGAAAATCGTTTTGACTTTGCTGTCTGTCTGTCTGTATGCATTTTTGCTCCAGTACAAAGGGATGCTTTCAGTGGCTGCGGTGAGCGCAGATGTCTATCACGGGAAGTGCGTTCTTCATATACCATGTTCCCCCGAAAAAAAGACCTACTTAGTTTTGCCTCTCACTGAAATATAAGGCATTCCCCCCAAAATAAGACCGCCCTGAAAATAAGGCCTCCCTGATAATAAGGCTCCCTGAAGCTACCGTGACTCTGGACCATAGCGGCAGGCACTGCCATGCAGCTCACTGTTGGCCGCAGCGCAGCTGGAACAGACAGGAAGTGTGAGTAAATGTACCATAGATTGTTGTACATGGATATAATGGTAGTAACAAGAAATTGTTGATACAGTAGGATTCACAGTTTGTCTGGTTATGCTGGTCTGTGATGACGACTACTACCATACAGTATACAGGTAATACATTTCCTTTTTTTGGTTCAACAATAAATGTGTACCGTATTCTTCTTCATGAAAAAATAAGATATTCCTTGAAAATAAGACCCATCGCATCTTTAGGAGCAAAAATTAATATAAGACACTGTCTTATTTTCGGGGAAACGGTACTTACTGTGTGTAAAACTGTGAAGCCTCATGACTGGCACTCCTCATAATTTTGTATAAAGGCCACGTTTGAATAAACAAACCAAGCATATTTTGTGTACGCAGGCAAAACTTAACTATCTTAGTTATGCTTATACAAACAGAGACATCATAGATTTAAATAACAACTAAATCTAAGACTAAATAATGAATAATAATGTCTCAACTCTGTTTACTTTTTCAATTTCAGAAATTAAACACAGTGAATATTACAAAGAATAATATAACCAACACCCCAGGAGCTGTCACCCAGAACTAACAGACGCTAACATTCTGTCACATTGGTGCTCTTTAAATAAAGGAAACGGAAATAAATAAATAAATAAATAAATAAAAATAAAGGAAACGACAGAATGAAGTTGGCTTCTCCTTTGTCCCCCTTGTCAATCCAGTCCCCTCAGCCACTCCTCCAGAGGCTACGACCACCATGAATTCAATGTATCACTGCAAAAGCAGAGCTAGAGTACAATCTACAGCAATAAACAGACCCATCAGGAATGGAGAACCAAAAGCGATACTTTACCCCACATCTCCAACAAGTAAAAGTAGAGCAGAAAAAGAAAAAAACAATCTACAGCCACTAGAAGAAAGACAATAATACAGATGGAAGCAGAAATAAATGAAACAGAAATTCCTGCAAAAACAATAGAAAGAATCAATGACCAGAAAAGATGAACAAAGTAGCAAACCATTCGCAAATTTAACATAAGAAGCAAATAAAAATGGATAAGAAATAAAATGGATGATTTTCCAACATAACCAGATGAAGTAAAAAGGATTATAACACAATACTATGAAGAACTGGACTCAGGTAAGTTTGAAAAGCCAGAAGAAGTGGATATTTTCCTAGACACACTACCTGCCCACTGTCACAGGAGATAGGCGACTTGAGCAGCCCGCGCTCCTCGTCTCCAGTCTCCAGGCGGCTCCGCCCACATGCAGATACGCCCACAATCGAGGACCCGGCCTGAAGACTGCTACCCAGGCTACACCCATGCTTCAAGACAACATTTCATTTATTTGTCATTATAAAAAAAATTTCACAATCCATAATTACATATTGTTTTGTGATTAATCACTATGCTTTCATTATGTTCAATTTGTAACAATGAAAATACATCCTGCATATCAGATATTTAGATTATGATTCATAACAAAATGACAGTTGTATTAGTCTGGGTACTTTGGAGAAACAATTCCACAGCAACTCACGTATAAGAGAGAGTTTTATGCAAAGAAAATGTGCATCACGAAAACATCCCAACCCAATGCTGCCCAAGCCCACAAGTCCAACATTAACCCATTAACCCAACACCAGTCTACAAAGTCCTTCACCTCACAAAACAGAGGCAATGATGCCGACTGCAGGAGGAAAGCTGAGTCAGTGAACGAATAAGCATCTCAGCACTAGCAGGGGTCTCCATACGGCTGCTCCAGCACCCAGGGCTGCATTGGGATAGGTCCATGTGGCTTCTCCTTGGGGATGTCTTGTAGGAAGTTAATCTTGCAAGCTGAAGCAGGGAACTGCTAAGGCAGCTGCACCCTGGTGCGACCATCACAAAGCAAGAGACCCGAGAACTAGAAAGGCAACGCTCACCATCCATTTATCCCTCTGCCTTTCAATTAGCCCCACATGTGATTATCGGCCAGGTTGGCACAATTAACTAACTCAACAGTTATGAAGTAGCAGCAAAAATAATTTTTTGGTTGCGGGTCACCACAACATGATTCATAACAAAATGACATAACAAAATGAAGTAGCAACGAAAATAACTTTATGGTTGGGGATCACCACAACTGTATGCAAGGGTCGCGGCATGAGGAAGGTTGAGAACCACTGTCCTAGAAAATAGCCAATGGGTTTGAATGGCTGACCTCATTGTTAGCAGCCCAATGTCTCACCCAAACTAGGCAAAGGCACCACTAAAAAAGAAAGTTGTCGACAAATATCCTGATGAACACTGATACCAAATTTTTCAACAAAATCTTAGCCAATAGAATCCAACAAAAGCAAAATGAAAGAATAAATAATACATCATGATCAAGGGGAACTCATACTGGATATAAGGATGGTTCAACATCAGAAAAGCAGCCAATGTAATTCAATAAATAAATAAAACAAAGGAAAAGAACCATATGATCATAAAAATCAGTGCGGAAAAGGCTTACAATAAAAGTCAACACCCATTCCTGATAAAAGCACCCAGTAATATAAGGAATAGAAGAAAAAATAATAAGGGCATATACACAAAATCAACAGCCAACATTATTCTCAATGAAGAGAGACTGAAAGCATTCCCCCTGCAAACCCGAACCAGACAAGGATGCCCTTGATCACTTCTTACTTGATATTGCATTGGAAGTCCGAGAAGCACAAGGGAAGAAAGGGAAATCAAAGGCATTCAAATTGGAAATGAAGGAAAACTCTATTTGCAGATGTTCTAATCTGTGCTGTCCTTAGGCGCTGACCCATAAACACTGCACAACAGCAGGACATGCTGCCTGCCCCTGTGCCATCCTCACAATCGTTCTTAGGTTTGAGCCCATCGATACAGCCACTGTGTCCGTCCATCTTATCGAGAGCCTTCCTCCATTTTACTGCTCCTCTACCAAACAAGTCCTTCTCCAAGGACTGGTCTCTCCTGACAACATAACCAAAGTACACGAGACCAAGTCTTGCCGTCCTTGCCTCTAAGGAGCACTCTGGCTGGTCTTCTTCCAAGTCACATTCGTTTGTCCTTTCGGCAGTCCAAGGTGCTTTGGCAGTCTCCAGCACCACAATTCAAATGCATGGATCCTTCTTCTCTCTTCCTTATTTAATGCCCAACTTTCACATGGATCCAAGGTGATTGAGAACACCATGGCTTGGAGCAGGCGCATCTTAGTCCTCAAAGTAACATCCTTATTTTTCAACACTTAAAAGAAGTCTTGTGTGGCAGAGTTACCCAATGTAACATGTCAATTGATCTCTTTACTACTGCTTCCATGATCATGGATACAAGCAAGATAAAATCCTTGACAACTTCAATCGTTTCTTCACTTATCATGATGTTACTTACTGGTCCGGTTGTGAGGGTTTGGGTCTTCTTTACATGGAGTTGTAATCCATATTGAAGGCTGCAATCCTTGATCTTCATCAGCAAGTGCTTCAAGTCCTCCTCACTTTTAGCAAGCAAAGTTGCATTACTTGCATATCACAGGTTGTTAATAAACCTTCCTCTAATCCTGATGCTGCATTCTTCTTTATACAATTCAACTTCTCTGATTGTTTGATCAGCATAAAAATTGAAAAAGTATGGTGAGAGGATACAACCCTGACAATACACTTTTCTTGATTTTACACCATGCAGTAGTACCTTGTTCTAGTTACACAACTGCATCTTGATCCATGTACAAGTTCCACATGAACACAATAAAGTGTTCTTGAATTTCCCCTTCTTCTCAAGGTTATCCATAGATTTTATGATTCACACAGTCAAATGCCTTTTTATAGTTAATGAAACACATGTAAACATCTTTCTGGTTTTCTCTCCTCTCAGCCAAGATTGAACTGACATCAGCAATGATATGCCTTGCTTCAAGTCCCCTTCTGGATCCAGCATGAACCTCTCTAGCAGCTAGTACTGCTACAACGGGTATTGGATGATATTCAGCAAAATTTCACTCACATGCAATATCAATAATATTGTTCTAAAATTTGAACATTCTGTTGGGTCAGCTTTATTTGGAATGGGTACAAATATGGATCTGTTCTAGTCATTTGGCCAAGTAGTATTGTTCAAATTTCTTGGCATAGAGGAGTGAGTGCTTCCAGTGTTTCACCATCTTGTTGAAACACTGGTGTTCCATCAATCCCTGGAGCCTTGTTTTTGTCTAATGCTTTCAGTGCAGCTAGAACTTCTTGTTTCAGCACCACTGGTTCTTGCTCATACACTACCTTCTGAAATGGTTGAATGAAAAAAAAAAAAAAAAGAAATGGTTGAATGTTCACTAGTCCTTTTTGGATGCTGTGTACTTTTCCCATCTTTTTTTTTTTTTGATGCTTCCTGCACCATTCAATATTTTGCTCATAGAATCTTTCAATATTTCAACTCAAAGCTTGAATTTTTCCTTGAGTTCTTTCAGTTTAAGATATTTTGAGAATGTTTTTTTTGTTTTGTTTTGTTTTCTAATGCTAGGTCTTTGCACATTTCATTGTAAGATTTTACTTTCTCTTCTGAAGCAGCTCTTTGAAGTTTTCTGTTCAGCTCTTTGACTTCATCATTTTCCCCATTTATTGTAGCTACTCTATGATTAAGAGCAAATTTCTGAGACTCTTCTGACATCCACTTTGATAGTGTTTTCTAATGATCTTTTGCTTTCTTCATGCATGATATTCTCGATGCCCTCCCACACCTCAACAGGTCTTCTGTGATTAGTGTTCACAGCATCAAATCTGTTCTTGAAATGTTGCTGAAGTTCAGGTGGGATAGACTGAAGGTGGTATTTTGGCTCTCTTGGACTTGATTTAATTTTCAGCTCTAACCCAAATGTATACACCTTAATACTATGCAAAATTAAAGAATAATGATGAATCAGTGAAACTCCTCATAACCAGGCCGAATCACAAAAGGACAAATATTGTATGAAACCACTACTCTGAAAAGTCAAGAAAAGATTTACACTGAGAAACATACTTTGAAGGTTAGCAGGGGTGAGAGGAGAAGAGAGGGCAAGCCATAGATTAACACGGGTAGATATATATTAACAAAGGTGAAGGGGAGGCAATATATAGTAAGAAGGTCAGCACAAAATAATTATGGCAAAGGAAGACACTGGAAAGAGCCCAAGAGTTTAAGGCAACCAAGGGAACCAGTGTTCCATATATAAACCCTGCAATAACAGTAAAAAATAATAATCTAGTAGATATGAGCAGACACTCAAGTTGAAGAAGAATGGAAGGTGAATGGAAATATCCTCACAAATACATATAGTTTTGACAAAGGCTACTTCTATATATGTATTTATGTATGCTGTAAACTATGCCAGTGAATATAGTAGAACATACAGGGAGGGAAGGAATGAAAACTTCTTAGCCATAACCAAACATCTGGAGAAATCAGTAATTGGATCTCGGGGCTCAGGGCAATAGTCTTAGGGACTCCAACGTCAGTTGGTGAGATAGTTTATTGTGCCAGCCTGGCTGATAAACACAAGTGGGATTAACTGAAGGGCAGAGATATAAACGGCTTGGTGAGCCTTGCCTTTCTTGTCTCTCGCTCTGTGATCATCGGACCAGTGTGCGGCTGCCTTGCTTGTTCCGTGCCTCAATTTAAAGGCTACACTACCAGTGGGACGCCTAGCCTGTGGACTGTGTCACTGTAAGTTGAGGTCCCTTTAAGACTTCTCTGGAGCTGGGGACTGGCGGTTGGTGACCTGCCTTGTGATTGGCTGCTGTGCTGACACAGCCTAGCTCTCTCTACAAATAGAGGAAGATCTGGCATCAGACAGACTTGAAGGACTGCTAGTCTCTCAACTTTCTCTCATGGACATGAGTTGCACTGAGCCATTTGTAGTGCTTTCTAATTTAACTGTTTATTTCTTGTATTATATATTTATCTGTATATGATTTAACAGTTCATTTCTCGTTATATATTTAATTATCTTTATAAATAAATATATTAAATTATCAGCAATTTGGTTTTATCTCTCTAGAGAACCCTGTCTAACACAGACGGCATGCCATAATCCACAAAGTCAACGTTCTCATCCTACTTTGGTGAGGAGCAACTGCGGTCTTAAAACCTTGAGAACAGTCTTATTATTTGTAATTCTTTCTCTCTTCTCATCTGGACTTATGGAGAGTGGAGAAAACCAAAGACATAAGGAAACAATCAGTCCAGATGATGACCACAGCCTCCATTACCACGAGACAAGAGCTAGGGGGTGACTGGCTACCACTGCTGACTACTGAAAGGGATCACTGGAGGCGGCCGTGGATAAAAATATGGGACAAAACTCATGGTCAGGCTTTCTGGTCTGAGAGAGACTGGCAGAACCCCCAAGACTATGTTTCTGAGACTCCCTGCAAGTCTAAGATTTCATCCAAATGATAGGCTTATAAGGCGAAATAACACCAGGGAATGACCAACTCAGAATAAACTATCCAAGACAGAAAGGGCAGCAATTGCCCAGGGATAATGCTCAGGTGGCAGGAAGGGCGAAGGGAAATGGCAATACAGGGAGGAAACAGGAAAAGTGCATTTACTTAAAAACATACATGAACTGGTGAAGGAAAACCAATGTGCTCTATCAACTTTCACTCAAATAATAATAAACCTTAAAAAAAAGATTTTTGTAGATATGCTTAATGAAATTCCTTGTCCCAATTTATTAAGGGTTTTAAAAAATTATAAATGGGTGTTAAATTTTATTATAATATTTTCTTCATATAATGAGAATACAAAAATTTTCTCTTTTATTCTTTAGTCAAATAAATTCTGTCTATTGTTTTAAAATGCTAACCCTCCATAAAACCCAATCTAGTTGATCTGACTCATAGTGACCTATGGGCAGAGTATAACTGCTTCAGTGTTTCTGAGGCTATGAATCTTTATAGGGCCAGAAAGTTTCATCTTTTTCCCGCAATGCAGCTGGCAAGTTTGAACTGCCAACCTTGTGATTGGCAGCCCAATACATAACATACCAGAGCTATCTTTGTAAAATGTTAGGTGTCATGGTTTTTGTTGCAACTGATAGGAACCCTATCTACATATAGCAGAACAAACCACTGCCTCATCCTGTCCCATCCTCATAATTTTGAGTCCACTTTTGCAGCCATGTGCCAATCTATCTCACGGAGTCTCTTTTTTGCTGACCCTCTATTTTCCCAATCATGATGTGTTTCTCCAGGGCCATTCCCTGGAGTTCAAGTCCTTGACATTCTCATTTTTATGGGCTAAAAGGCTATGCCACACAACAATTGCTATCTTCACTGCAGGAGAGGCAATTTCAATTTGCTTTTGTTGCAGCAAGACAACAAACTGGTGGTGTGGGTTATGTGGTATGGGTGACTAACCACAAGATCAACAGTTCGAACACACCAGTCACTCAGTGGGAGAAAGATGAGGCTATTTCCTCCTGTAAGGATTTACAGCCTCAGAAACCCTAGGGGCCAGTTCTACTCTGCCCTAATAGGGTTGCTATAGGTCAGAATTGAGTTTTAGCATTTGTTGTTGTTGTTGCAAAGTTGCTTCTCAGGTCATCAAATAAACCTTTGTTTTCTGTCTGGTAAAGCCCACGAGCCCAGTTGTCATTTATGCTGCTGAATAAGATATTTGAAATGAATAAGCCACTGGTCTTGCCAGTAATTTCTATCACCAAGGGCACATTTTCCAACTCCTGATTCATCTTCTTCAGTTTCAGTTTTTACATATCAATCACCAGTAATGATTAATACAACTTGCTTACATGCTTCATCGATTTCAGATTGTAGATGTTGGCAAAAATCTTCAATTTCTTTATCTTTGGCATTAATGCATCAATTGGTACATCAATTTGGATTTGGATTAACTACATGTTGTCCAATCACTAATAGTGCTGCATTTCAGTGGAGATCTCAAAGCGTTCTTTTGTTCTTTTTGACCATGAATGTGAGGTTATTCCTTTGCAATTTGTCCTTCTATAGGAAACTATATGATGTTTTCCAGATTAAATGTCTTTTAAATATGTTTTTTATCCTTTTAATGTATTGATGGCTTCCTATTTGTTTTCTGGATCTACATTTAGGATATTTGCATCTGTGCTTAAAGTGAAACTTTATTTATAATTTTCTTTCTTTTTGAATCAAAGTCATGTTGGTCTAAAAAATTAGAGTTTTCTTTTTATTTCATGGAAGAGTTTCATAATATGGGAGTTAGTTCCTAAATATTCAAATCTCCACTGGTGAAGCCATTTAGGCGTTGAGTTTTCTTTGTAAGGTTTTTAATTATTGTTTCAAGCCCTTTAACAGAGAAAGGACTATTCAGATTTTTTTTACTAGATTTGGTAAATTATACCTTATCAGGAATATGTCTAGCTGATATACATTTTATTCTCTTATCTTTTTAATGCCTGTAGAATCTGTTGTAATCTGCCCTTCCTCATCCCCCCTTACTTTCTTCCTTCCTCTTTCTCATGAACAGTTTGTCCAAAGGTTAATTGATTTTATCAGTTTTTTCAAGGAACCAATCTTTGTCATTGTAGATCCTCTCTACAAATATATTTATAGTACTATGCCTGTTTTTAAACTCTATTAAAACTATATTTTTTTGTTTCTTTCCTTCCACATTCTTTGGGTTAAATTTACTGTCTTAAAAAAAAAAAAACTTCCTGAAGAATTGATTTTCAGCATTATTTCTTGATACATACATTTAATACTATCAATTTTCATCCAAGTACCATTCATTCTTATCATTCAAGTTTTAAATGTACCTGTAATAGTTACATAATCTGTTAGCATTTTGAGTATTAAGAGTGAAGGGGTAGAGTTTTTAGCCTGCCAATCGGGTTGCAGCTTGATGACCTCATTTGGAGGTGCTAAGGAGATACAGTTTGCTGGAGGCAAGACACATGTTCACTCCCTGGGAGACATTGCAGCTGACAAGATATGTGGAACTATGTTAGAGCTCTGGAGCCGGAGGAGCTACGTGGAGTCGCCTGCCAGGGCTGAGATGCTTACACCGCCACTGAATCCACAAGACCTTCCCCTCACTGGCCTGTGATCTTCCTGCATTCGGCATTATTGCATGGGTTTTGTGAGTCTGAAGAGGACTTTATAGACTGGTTTTGGACATAAGGGCTAATACCAGACTGATGGACTTGATCTGGACCGGGCTGGGATGTTTCTCAATGTTCAACCGCTCTTGTAGATAAAGCTCTATCTTATACACACAGTGTCTGTGAATTTGTTTCTCTCAAATACGCAGACCAATACAGTATCTTTTCATTATTCAGATAAAAATCTTTTATAATTTGCATGGTGATCTCTTTTTTGACTCTCGGATTCTTTGAAAGTGTGCTACTCAATGAGATCAATTGATACAGTAGCTGCAACAATGGATTCAACAGAGTTATGATTTTGAGGGTGACCTAAGACTGTTCTGTTGTATGTAAGTAAGAACCAACTTGATGATCCCTAACAACACTAACTAATACCCAAGCATGTGGGAATGTTCTAGTTAGGTTTTTGTTTGCTTGTTTAACTTATGTACAGTTCAATACCACTATGGTTAGAGAACCTATCTATTGATTAAAAAAAATAAATTTAAAAACTATTGCTTTTGTTCTGTGTGAAAGTTTTCCAGGGTAAATGTTAACCATTTGGTCCCATATGGTGGTTAATTTAAGACAGTACAATATTCATGGGTGATATTACTTATTTTATGAGCCAATCTGTTATTTTTACGATAGGTGGCCACTAAAAGTGGCTCTAGTTCTAAGTTTGAGTCTCAAGAGTTCCTCTAAAGCCTATTGGTCCAGATAAAGTCTGGCCTTTTAAAGAAAGAATTTGAGTTCTGGTCTATTATGGTAGCTGAGCACCATTGAAATTTTCTGGTCTCAGGCTAGAGGAGGCTGTGGTTATTGTGTGCCATCAGTCCTGTGTAATAACGCCTTCCTTCCATCTTTGGTTTCCTCCACTCTCCTTTGCTCCTGATGAGAAGAGATCCATGTATCTTATATGGCTGCTTGCAAGCTTTTAAGACCCCCGATGGTACTCACCAATCTAGGATAAAGAACATCATCTTTATAATGCTCTTCATGTTGGCCTAGATTTCTCCCGAGACTCTAGTTCTGAGCCTTCAACCCCAATTACTTAGTCCCATGAGACAATTAGATGAATCTAGGGAGTTTCCTTAACTGTGTCCTAAAATAAGCTCTAACATTTATAATTACTTTAGCTTTACAGCATACCAAAATATGAGGAAACAAAAATGTTCATTACTGATCCAACAAGTTTGTAATAAATATTAGTTATCATTAATATTGGTGCAATCTTGGACGCCTATAGCTTCTGAGATTGTAGTTCACTGTCTACAAAATTAGTAGAAAGATAGCAAGTAAGATAAAGCATATACAGTACTTAGATAATATATTGTAACATAACAGAAAATTATGGATAAAACAAACAAACCCCTCCCCCCCCCAAAATAACCACAAAACCCACACTGTCATTGAGTGGATTCTGACTCATAGTGACCCTACAGGACAGAGAAGAACTGGCCCCATCGGTTTCTGAGACTGTAACTCTACCTGAGTAGAAGGCCTCACCTTTCTCCCATGGAATGGCTGGTGGTTTCAAACTGCTGACCTTGTGATTAGCAGCCCAATGTGTAACTCACTACAGTTGATACTTATTAGCATGTACCATGTGGCAGATACTGTTTTCAGTGATCATTGTATGTTAACTCATTTAATCCACTCTATTGCCAGAGGGAAATAGATCCTAATATTTGGGAATAATTATCACTAATGGCTAGCTATTGTCAATATACCACAGCTTTGCTTTTTTTTCTTTTTCCTTTTATGGCCCCTTCTATCCAGGACCTTGCAAAGAGGAGGAAAGTAGGCATAATTCATTATTAGACCAGAAAAAGCACAGAAAAGGAAAGCTTCCACTGGTTTGGGTGTGTTCCCTGACTCATGAGTCAGATTTTGAACAGTGCTAGGGGGAAAGGCGTTGATGGGTGGGAGCTTTATGTTACTTTGAGGGGTCAGTTATTTTTCTGCCCTGTCATTCATTCCCACTGAGCTGTATTTATTTATTTAGTTTTTAATCAGCTTTCTAATTTACAAAGATCAGCTGAATTTCATTTACCTCTAATGTACCATTTTCCTTTTCCTGTCAGTATGATAAGGAGCCCTGGCGGCGTGGTGGTTACACATTGTCTAACTGCAAGGCCAGCAGTTTGAAATCACCAAGCTCTGCAGGAGAACGACAAAACTTTCTCCTTCGCTAAAGGCTTAAGAGTCTCAGAAACCACCAGGCAGTTCTACCCTGTCTTATAGGGTTTCTGTGAGTCGCATTGACTTGATGGCAGTGAGTTTGATTTTTGGTCTATATGATGCCATCTTCATACTTAATGATCCATGCATACTTATGTACAGTGAAACTGTAGCCCCTTGAGCTAAGTATGTGGGTGTGGGTGTGTGGGTGTGGGTGGGTGGGTGGGTAAACAACTCTATAACTTTCCCAGAAATTTGGTTATCAAGGTGTATTCTAATATGGAATCCTATCAGGGATGTTTTAATTAACAGACACGATTTAAGTTTAATTAGCAACAACTACTTTCAGCTTTTGTGCTGACATCAAAGTTTTTAAGCTCAGGTGGTTTATCTTGTGAGTCAAATGCATCTCTGGCAGGTTATTCACACACCACAACTGTACTTACACTACACATTTGTCTGACCATTTTCCCATGATTCATCCCAAATAAAATATTAATGTATAGCAAATTCAGGGTGAAGTTTGAACCACCAAGTTCTCTCTGTGCTCTGGCATCAGCACCTGGCTGGCTGTCCCTCAGCTGCACCTCCTTCTGTAGACCACAGTGGGCTTACTGGTTTGAACCCACTGGCGATTCTTGTTAAGATCACAGTCTAAGAAATCCTAGGGGCACCCCACTGGGTCACTCTGGGTCAGAATTGACGTAAGAGCACAAAACACCCCATATTTATCTGTCTCTATCCTTGTCAGATTTTTCCAGAATTTGATGAGGTCCCGGGAGCTCAGTGGGTAGATAGCGCGGCTTTGAGTAACTGGGGCTAAAGCATTATTAAATTAACACATAGAGGGTCACAATGAGTCAGAATCAACTCTATAGCAACTTGCCAAACAATTACTGTGTATTTTTAGCAACCCAAGTGGTCCCACTACTTTGTTGTTGCAAGGTGTCATCCAGTCGGTTCCAACTCTTAACAACCCTCTGCAGAGCAGAATGAAGCACCCAGTCCCGGGCCACCCTCACAACTGCTCTTGTTTGAGCCCATCGATGCAGCCACTGTGTCAATCCATCTTGTGAAGGGCCTTCCTGCCTCTCCTCTGCACCCAGCATGATGTCCTTTTCCAGGGACTGGTCTCTCCTGACAACATGCGCAGTATGTGAGACCAAGTCTCTAAAGGGCACGCTAGCTGCACTACTTCCAAGACAGAAGGGTTTGTTCTTTTAGCAGTCGGTGGTACTTGCAATATTCTTCACCAGCACCATAATTCAATGCATTGATTCTTCTTTACTACTTTACCAGAGCTGATTAATGGCACTATTAGCAGTGGGGTGAGGATCGCGAGCATTGGAGTCAGATTGCCATGGTTCAAATTCCAGCCTGACTGCATAGCTCTGCAACCATGGGCACCTTACTTAACCTGTTTACCTAAAGGTAAAGTACCATATATACTGGAGTAAAAGCTGACCTGAATATCAGCCGAGGCACCTAATTTTACCACAAAACTGCATTAAAAGTGTGCAGGAAAACTCGGCTCATACATGAGTATAAACGGTAAGTACTTATCTCGTCGGGGTGTGTGTGTGTGTGTGTGTGTAAGAGAGACAGAGAGAGAATATTAAATGAGCTATATGACAGTGAAAGCTTTCAGCATAATCGCTGGTACATAGACAACTCTCAATAAATATTAACTATTCATTATTATTATTAAATATAGTAGTTGTTGGAACTATACAATTTAGTTAAGGTGGTGGTTTTCAGGCTAAGTGGCAAAATCGTATTCTGGAATCCACTACCTGGGCTTACTTGCCTCAGTAACCCAAAGAGCTGGGCTCAGTGGTGCAGGGCACTCTGCTGAAAGGCGCGATGTGGGCAGAGGTGGAAGGGGTGAAGCACCCTGGAACCCTGGCCACAAGCCGGGGAGAGTGGGGCTTGTTGGCGGGCTGGGCAGAAGAAGGCCTTTGTCTGGAAAAGAATAAACTAGGGGGCCTGACCACAATAAAAATCTCCCTCCCCAGACTCATCCTGCCCGACATCAGGATTTAAACCTGATTACGACAAGTTTCTGTCGCACCCACACGACTGACTTGGAATCTTTTCGGTCCTCAGCTAAATCCTTACAACATGGCAAAGGAGTGTTGGGAAAACATGCCAGACATGAAACTAATCAGAAAAAGGTGAGGAGGAATATGACAGCTGTTATTTATTAGCTACAAGGGAAAAATAAAAATGCTCGTAATTCTGATATGTGCACTCTGCATGACGTATTGCAAATGAATCTAAGCGTGTGATTTTGAGTTTACAAAGTCAGGCTCTCCTGACAACCCCCTCCCCATCCATATTGGATATTTTAAAATGGAAAAAGGGCTTTGATGTGGCTTCCTCAGCCTACACCGAGTTCAAATGTTAATCATTACTGAATTGTGCATAATAAGTATTCAGGGAATGTGCACGGGTTACAGAGAGCTTCAACCGTTGGTTAATGTCTGACATTGGGCAGGAGTGTTAATCGAGTGCAAAGCAAAACAATAGAAAATCACACAATGAACACTCACACTAATGACTGCCCCTTCCCTACACAGACACACACACACACACACACACACACACACACACAGTGGATTAAACCATTTATCCCTGAGGGGTGTTCAAGAAAGGTCTATTTTAGCTTCAATTCCCTTTTATGTGACTGATTCATTCATCCACTGAACAAATATTTCTCTGGTTGATCACTTTTCGCACTACATTTTAAATCTTCAATATGAATAAACACGAGTACAGCAGGTGGTGAATCATTCTGCTAGGGAATTCTGAAGGAGAAAGCAACTTCCCTGAGAGCAGGGCACTAAAGGATCGAACGAATGTGACAGGTGAGAAAGTGTGACAAAGCTATTCCAGGCAGAGGGCGCGTCTCTCGTGCATAGTTCCTCACTTTACAAAAGCTCCTTCCATTTCTGCAGTCCCTAAATGAGAACCTGCACACCCAGCACCCAGCACAGAGCCTGGCACAGAGAATATGGCTTGCTTTTTCAACTTCCTGTTCTTCTTCTGCTTACCCTCCAAGGGTAAAGTGACCAGATTTTAACATTGGTAAAGTCGGACAAAAGCGGGACACCATTGGTAAAACTCATATCCTGGCAAAATAGCCACATGGCAGCTGAAAACCGGATACCCTAGCTTGTCATGCCTTCTTTCCAAAAATCGGGACTTTTTAAAAATGCTGCGGGACGTGGGAAAAATTGTTAAAAATCGGGACTGTCCCGCCAAAAGCAGGACGTCTGGTCACCTTATCCAAGGGTCTACTGGAGATTCTAGACTCCAAAATCCTATCTCTTACTTAGACAATTCTGTCTGTCTAATCTCTAGTGTCTCTAAACCAGGCTGGCCCACCCAAGCACCAAGTAGCTAAAGTCTGGCTTTCTTCTCTCACTGAATTGCCTTTTCCATCCGGCTCTACTCTTAGGTTTGGAAACATGATAGTTAAGATTATTGTGCTAACTAGGGCTCTGTGGGAACATGTGGGCTAAGTTTAATCAGGTCCCAGCTTGATTGGAGGGCAACCAAGATAAATGCTTTTTGAGGCTGGCCTCCCATCTCTTTTTCTCCCTGCTGATCAAACCAGTATGCTGCTGCTTGAGTTAGTCTTTTTGTCTCCACCATGTGCTGCAGTACCTGTGGGCCCAGCCAACCAGTGTCATGCATCTCTAGAGCTTGAGATTACATTGTGGCCTGCTTCACTGCTCCAGTGCTACTGATTGTTGCTGTCCCACCCTGCAAATTGTTAAAAATCGGGACTGTTCCGCCAAAAGCAGGATGTCTGGTCACCTAACTATAGGGTCACTATGAGTCAGGTTCAATTCCAGTGGCAGCGCGTTTTCTTGAGTGGCATGGATAATATATTATAAAATAATATACATTATTTATGGGTAATAATATTCTTCTTGGCTCAACCATCTTCCTGCTTTTCCAAAGAGCAACTCTGACTTTCTTCAGCCCTGTGACTGGGTGAGGATGGGGGAGGGCTCAGAGAACTCCTGTAGAAATGACTGCCCGTCAGACAGCTTCTAGTGGCTTCCTGTTGTCCTGTAGGCATTGTACAGTCCTCAGCTGGCACACTGTCTCTCCCTCTTCCTGCTACAGTGAAAGTGGCGGAGAGAAAGAGGATGGGGAGGAGAGCCTGGGCAAAAACAAACACCGAGAGGCAACACAGAGGGGATGAAACCCCAACCACTCAAACACTAGAAGAGTGTCACAGTGAGTGAAAATATTCCAAAGAGAAACTGGTTAAAGTTGAAGACAGAGAGAAGGTCGAACGAGGCAACTGGGAAGGAGAGCATGGTATCTGGCCAGTCGGTCATTGATGGTGGTGGTGGTGGGGGGCACCCAGTCTCACTGGGCATGGGTGGAGTTGACATCACTTTACCCAAAGGGATCTGAGCTCTGTCCTTGGTTCCTGAGAGAAAACTCTAAAGTTTTGGTATTCCCCAGGAGTCATAGGATCTTTGATGAAGGCTCCAGACCATGCCTGACCTGACCTCTCACTGACTGCCAGAGAGTCGACTCTGACTCTGAGCCACCCTACACGACAGAGTAGAACTGCTCCTGGGGGTTTCTAAGGCTGTATATCTTGGAAAGCCTTGTCTTTTTCCTAAGCAGTTTCAAACTGCTGACCTTGTGGTTGGCAGCCCAACATGTAACCCACTGGGCTAATACGGTGTGGCCAGGTCAGAAAAACTCACCCTGTGATTTCAACTTCATGATCATCTGGTGTTCTGGACCAACCTCAAGGGAAGGGGGCTGGAGTGATAAAAACTTGAAATGCAAGCTCCCTGGGCTTCGGGGTGGTGAGACACTGATGCACACGCGAGACTAGCATGTCCCATTTCAGGGACTTAAACGTGCCAATCGGGAAAGCCACCCAGACCTCACCTCCTGCTTCTCTTCACTTGTCTTCTTTTTGCCTCTTTTTGGATTTGTTTCCAGTGGGTTAGCGTGAGGGGAGTACTGGGGACCCCAAGCTTCTTACGGGTGTCTGAGGGCCCAGGCACACTTGACTGTCTGCAGGATGGTGCCCTTTAACTTGTTACATCTGACCTCTCTCTGGATGGTCAGGGTCAGAGGAAGACGGGCTGCCTGCATCAGAATAGAAGTGGCAGAGAAGTGACCCCCGGGAAGTTGCTACATCTTTGCAGCACGCCACACACAATGCCCATCACGAACATGAAGTCGGGGTCCCCCATCACCAAGACAGGGCGGAGTGAAGAGCGTGTGTGTTCTCTCACTGGCCTCCCACTGGTGAGCTAGCAGTCCGCCTCCTCCAGTTCAGGCACACTGGCTCACAAGCAACAGGCCTCTCCGCTGAGATTCGCCTCACAACAGGCTAATGGACTGCAGAACTGTGGCTCGCCATTGGATTCACATGTCTGTCTCCCTCTAAATACAAGTTTTTCAAGTAATTGGTAGAGTCAGTTAGCAAGTAGCTATAAATAGGCAGTGTTGTGTATGAAGATGGGGAACGGGGAGCCTGTGATTAAGATGATGAGCCTGGACCAGGCGGAGCCGTGGGCTCTCTGGCAGGGGATGAAAGGAGAAAGGCTCCCCAAGCCCCCCACCGCCTCGGGCTGCCCCACACCCTGCTGCAGGCCACGCTCCTCCTGTGGTGGGCACCGCGCTGCTCAGTGTGCAGGCAGGACGTGTGTGTCTAGGCGCCGAGAACATTTCTGGCTCACGATGAAGAAGCCAGGCTAATTGAATACTTCATTTGGAAAGGGAGCCCTGCCCAAGCAATCAACTCCGGATGGCCATCGGATGAGCCTGCTCTCCCCGGGGAATTTCATGCCACCCCCCCACCCCTGGCCCGACCCGGAAGCCACACTGGGGGAGCGCACACCAGCAACCACGACAGTCCAGGGAGCTGAGGCCTGCTGGCCCGCCTGCCACCCACACCCTGTAATCACGCTGATGAGGGCCACCAGGGCTGCGCGCCAGCAGTTCAACAGCAAACATCTGAGACGTCTTCCCTAGTGCTTGGCAGCAGCTCCGTGGAAACAAAGTTTGTTTCCCATTAGGAGAGGCAGCAGCGCCTCCCATGAAGGAGGATCCGGAGCCCACTCTGTCCATTGAAACCTGGGAGCGCATCTGAGACCGTCAGCGAAGAGGGTTTCTCTCTGATCTGCCAAGGACGGAAGGGCGGAAGAGGGAACAACATACGAGCCGAGGCCGCCAACTCTTCACCTTCAGACCAGCTTTGAAAAGGCTTGAAACGCATCCCGCCTTCGAGGCCCATGAATTTATTTCTAGTCTCCGATTTGGATTTGGCGGCATGGTCACGGGGTCCTCTAAGGCAGTGGTTCTCAACCTTCCTCCTGCCGCGAACCTTTCATACAGTTCCTCATGTGGTGGGGATCCCCTAACCAGACATTATTTTCGTTGCTACTCCATAACTGTCATTTTGCTACTCTGATGAATCGGGCGACCCCTGTGAAAGGGTTGTTCGACCCCCAAAGGGGTCGCGACCCACAGATTGAGAACCGCTGCTCTAGCAAGCCTGCGTGAGATGCCCGAAGCTCCTGTCCTTTCCTGAACATCCACTTCCACATCCGTGATCCCAAACGTGTTGTCTGTGGACTGCAGGAGGACAACCGTATCACACACATCCACACCATGACTCACAGACAGAATGTGCACCTGTGCAGGCCAGTGCACTCTGCAAGTGTTGAAATGCTCTCTTCCATCAGCACTTCTTTTTTAAAGGCTCTGTCATTTTGAAGCCCCAAGCAGGTGGGAAGGACTTAACTCTAAGTGTTACTACCCACTTCTTCCCCCTGGTCGCAATGATTACTTACTCATAGACGGGAAATGTGTACAGCAAAGCCCTGTGGAAAACCAATTAAGATGGGGAGAAAAGCAAAGAGAGCTGAGGGTTCCATCGGATTCCAGTCGGAATGTGTAGGGTCAGGTAGATTTGGAGGTGAAATGGGGGTTACTGTCACCCCAAGTACTCCCTTTTCCAGAGGACAGTGCCCTAAGAAGCCAGGATATGGTCTGAAATTTTGGCTGCTTGATCCCCGCCCCCTAGGTCAACACTCCTGCCTCCCGGAACCTCTGGTGTGGGGTACACAGCCCCGAGGAAAAGAGGGTGGGAATACTTGTAACTCAGCAATCTGTGACAAACTCAGAGGCGGCCTTCTGAGAGGCCCAGTAAGCCAAGTAGGAAGTTGCCTACAGAGCGCGACACAGTCTCAACCGGTCTCTGCTCTGAATATTTTACCCACAGGCCTCTCTTCTTCTGGGGCTGGGATTCCCCCCATGAAAAGCATCCTCCCTTAACTAAGACTTCACATATTTAGAAGAGATTGTATGTGAACCCAATGACAGCGACAGCAACAGCTATTCAACCAGAGGTTTCTGGGCATCTGCGCTGTGCAAACAATTGTGCAATGTATCATAGGCATTGGAGAAGAGCATTAACTCATGGATTTTTTTGAGGTTCTGTAAATACCAATATATTTACATAATACATGGTAATACATGAAAAATGCCAAAGGAGTGATGAGAGATAATTTAAAGACTAATAGACCACCTAGGGTTTTCAAGCTCTGTGCAGAGGATTCTGAGAAGTTAAGTGCTACAGAATTTCAGAGACAGAAAGTGTAGAGCCAGGGAGTAGGGCAAGGAAAGGCTTCCCAGAGAAGGGAGGTTAGTGGGCAAAGCAAGGGGTGTCCTAGGAAGAAGGAAATCATTTACCAAGTCTTCTCAGACTTTGGCAGCTACATGGGCAGCCTGGCTGGCTGGAGGGAGAAGGGCAGGGTGTGAACAGTTGGGAGAGGATGGCATGAATCATAGACATTAGAACCTAGAGCTCCCCCCAGCTCCCCCAACCCCCAGGAGATCACTGGAATCCAGTGGTTGTTTTTGTGTTTTTGGTGGTGGTGGTGGTGGGGGAGTTTAGCGGAGGGAAAAGGCATGTTTTGGAAAGATTCATCTCCATGCTCATTAGGCTTTGATGATTAATTATGCTCCTCATTTGACTCAGTAGTGCAAAAGATGAGACAACCGGGAAGGGATAGTATACATTGTGAGAGCATTCTGTATCAGATCTGGAAGAAAGCAACCAAAAAGCCTATCTGGGCAAGTAAACACCAAATGGCCAATAGAGCAGGGAAAAGGGAGACAGCAAAAGTGACTGCATGGAATCAGTGCATGAAGAAGCAAGCCCGGAAAAGAGATGGTGCTTTTCCAGGTGAAGGATGATGAGTTAACAGTTGCATGATGGGTTTACTGCAGGTACCTTTCCAATGTACACCCGTCCCCATGCTAGGAATGACATCTAAACCATGTTATATGGCCTAACCAAACCCCAAACCCCTATAGCCATTGAGTTGATTCTGAACTCATAGTGACCTTATATGAAGTTTTTGAGACAGTATATCTTTATGGGAACAAAGAGCCTCACCTTTCTCCTGCAGAGAAGCTACTAGGTTTGAACCACTGACTTTGTGGTTAGCAGCCCAACACCTAGCCCAGTGTGCCACCAGGGCTCCTGCATAATGCCTTGTGTTTCCTTCCTGGGACTGCAATCCAACTGGAGTGCAAGTATGAGCACCACATTCAGGCCAGGCTCTAAAAAGTCCTCTTGTGCAGAACCCTCTGTGCGGAAAGGCATGCTGGCCCTGGATAATGATCACAAAAAATGGCAGAGCCACAATACGGAAGGGGTCCGGCTTCCTAAGACCCTGCTTAGAAGAGAGCTGTCTACTGCTCAGGAATACCCATGTTGTGCTTACATGGCAATCTTATTTGAACGGTCACTGTTTGGGGTTTGGCACAGCAGCCAGCATCATCTTCACTGACCGGCCACTTCTCCAGTATCATCTCACACCACCGCCCTCACTTCATGTGTTCCCACCGCACTGCTTTTCTTCGGGGTCTTTGGACACCCGAGCTCTGTTAGTCCAGTCTGGTGCTTCTCTGTAGCAGAGGTGGTTGCCTTTGCTGCTGCTTCTACCTTGAAAGCTTGTGATGACTCTTTGCCTGGCTAACTCTTTTCCTGGGTCTCAGATTCTACTTCTACTAAGTGTTTTTCTTGACCTCCCAAATTAAATTAGGTCAAGCTCTCTTAGAATAATGATATACTTATTTATGCATTCATCTATTCTCCCTTTAAAAAATGTACAAATCAATGTAACTGAGAGGAATTACTGAAACCCAAATGAAGGTTGAATATGATAGTGGGACAAGAGAAAAGCAAAAGGAAGCAGAGGAAAGAACTAGAAGGCAAAGGGCATTTACAGAGGTCTAAATATAGGCATATACATATGTAAATATATTTATATATGACAATGGGGAAATATATATATATATGTAAATATATTTACAGGTTTCATATTAAGGTAGCTGATGGACATTGGGCTTTGACTCAATTACCCCCTCAACACAAGAACACTCTATTCTATTAACCTGGAGCTCCATGATGCTCACCTTCCCTATACGATTGCTTAAGACAAAGCATGTACATAAGCAAATGTGGCAAAGAAAGCTGATGGTCCCCGGCTATCAAAAGATACAGCATCTGGAGTCTTAAAGGCTTGAAGATAAACAAGTGGCCATCTAGCTGAGAAGCAACAAAGCCCACATGGAAGAAACACACCAGCCTGTGTGATCACGAGGTTTTGATCCTGTGTGATCACGAGGTTTCGATAGGATCAGGTATTAGGCATCAAAGGCCCAGAATAAAAAATCATATCATTGTGAATGAGGGGGAGTGTGGAGTGGAGACCCAAAGCCCATCTGTAGGCAACTGGACATCTCCTTACTAAAGGGTCACAAGGAAGAGACGAGCCAGTCAAGGTGCAGTATAGCACCGATGAAACATAACTTTCCTCTAGTTCTTTAATGCTTCCTCCCCCCACTATCATGACCCCAATTCTACCTTAAAAATCTGGCTAGACCAGGGCATGTACACAGGTACAGCTCAGAACTGGAAACACAGGGAATCCAGGACAGATAAACCCCTCAGGTCTAATATTGAGAGTATCCATATCAGGAGGGTAAGGGGAAAGTGGGGGGAGATAGGGGGAACCAATCAAAATGATCTACATATAACTCCCTCTCAGGGGGATGTACAACAGAAAAGTGGGTAAAGGGAGACATCGGTCAGTGTAGGACATGAAAAAATAATAATTTATCAATTATTAAGGGCTCATGAGGGAAGGACGGGAAAAATGAGAAGCTAATACCAAGGGCTCAAGCAGAAAAAAAATGTTTTGAAAATGATGATGGCAACAAATGTACAAATGTGCTTGACATATGGATGTATGTATGGATTGTGATGAGTTGTACGAGCCCCCAATAAATTATTTTTTTAATGTAAGAATCAATAGAGATAGAGATCATGCCTATTTTGTCCATATCTGATACACTCAAAGGGGCCCTGGTGGGGCCCCCGAGTGAGCTGCTCACCACAAGGTCAGCAGTGCGAACCCACCCGTTGCTGCGTGGGAGGAAGATGAGGCTGCCCGCCCTGTCAAGATCACAAGTCTTAGAAACCCACAGAGGCCGCTCTACGCTATCCTATAAGGTCTCTGTGAGTCAGAATCAACTTGATGGCAGTGAGTTTTGTGTTAACACTATGTACTCAACATCTAGCACAGAACAGTGTTTGGTCACTGTTTGAAAATAAGTACATGCCCTAGAACTCAGAAGAAGGGCTAGGATGAGATGGGGGTGGGGGTGGTGTCTAAGTACAGCAGCTGGAGGGTGGGCAGAGCAGAGTGCAAGCTGAGACACATCCTGGGGACATGCACAGGGTGGAACATTGACATCACGGTTTCCCTTTGGGGTTGGTTCCCCTGTCCACACCCACTAAACAGCATCAGCATCCATGGTTAGTCCCCGAAACTCACAGGGGCAACAGTCCCTGAAACCTACAGGGACAGGTCTACCATGTCCTGGAGGGTTGCTGTGAATCAGAATCGACTCAATAGCAGGGAGATTTTTCTTCTTTTTTTAAGTAGAGAGCGCCCCTCTACATAGATGAGAAAACGCAAGTGTATTTCCTTAACTCAGTTTACTCATTTGTGCCCAAGATGGGAATTGCTGGTCAGGTATCCAGCTCTGTATAAAAACCCCAAACTCACTGCCATCGAGTTGATTCCAACTCCCAGAGACCCTATAGTTGGGCAGAGTCGAGCTGCTGCTCAGGGGTCAGAAGCTGTCAATCTCTACAGAGCTGATTCCTACCTGGCAGCTAGTGGGTTTGAGCCACCGGCCTTGAGGCTAGCAGTCCAATGTCTATTCCACAGCGCCACTAGGACCAAAAGTAAGTTCAGACTTTTCTTGCTTGTATTGATAAACTCACCACCATTTGGCTGATTCTGACTCACAGCAACCCTATATAGCTTTCTGGGGCTTTGTAATTCTTTATGCGAGTAGGCAGCCTCATCTTTCTCCCACGGAGCGGACAGTGAACATGGGTTCAGACTGCCCTATCTAAAGGGTGTCTCCTGAAGTCCTTGTGCTGGACTTAAATTGGTATCTCCTAAGACCTTAACTCCAGGGCCTCTTTTCCTTCAAAGAGAAGGAGCGCTGTGCGCTGGGTCCTTATTTAGCTGTGTGTGTGCCCAGCTTATCAGGACGAGATAAAGAGGCTCCCCAGGGAAACCACAGCAGGCATCCTGGGCCTTGGAACAAAGCAGGCTTCCTCTCCCAAGTGACTCAGCTTCTCCACGGAG
>NW_022111373.1:72378530-72379489 GCF_000313985.2 Echinops telfairi | reverse complement strand
AGAGGGGGCGGGGGACTGGTCCTTCTGTTCCCTCCAGGGCGTTGGCAGAATTGTCTGCTGATCCCTGACCTCCTGGTCTCCTCACAGGTCTTCCTGCCCCAGGACAAGCAATCCTATGGCTGTGCACTTCAGGGGAGTCTCTTCTGAGGTCTATGCCTTGTCTCTCTAAAATCAAGGCCACATGAGGGCAGGGACGGTATCTTTAAGGTGCTTTCATATTACTTAGTACTTGCTGTTGCTGTCAGTGTCAAGTCGGGACTCACACAGCAGCCCAATGTACAACAGAAAGAAACACGGCCTGGTCCCGAGTTGTTCTTGTTTGAGACCATTGATCCATCTTTTTGGAGATCTTCTTTTCTGCTGCCCTGCCACTTTACCAAGCATGAAGTCCTTCTCTAGGAACTGGTCTCTCTTGACAACATGCTCAAAGCATGTGAGACAAAGAGGCTCGCCATCCTAGCCACTGAGGAAAATTCTGGCTGTACATCTTCAAGGACAGATCGGTGGGTTCTTTTAACAGTCTGTGGTACTTTCAATACTTTTTGACAGGCGCATATTCAGATATATCAATTCTGTGGTCTTCCTGTTCAACTTTCACATGCATATGGAAGTAGTGACAAATACCCTGGCTTGGGGCAGTTGCCCCTTAGTCCCCAAAGTAACATCATTGCTTTTCAAAACTTTACAGAGATCATGTGCAGCAGATTCACCCAATGCAATGTGTCATTTTACCTCTTGACTGATGCTTCCAAGAGCTGGTATTGCCAACCCAAGCAAGATGAAACCATTGTACGTAGCTCAGTAAAACCAAACTAAACCACTATAGGTGGGTTGATTCCAATTCCAACTCACAGTGACCTTAGGGGACAGAGTAGACCTGCCCCCATTGGTTTTCCTGAGCCGGAATCTTTACAGAAGCAGGCTGCCAGATCTTTCTCCCACTGAGCAGCTGGTGGGTT